>NC_090021.1:341627342-341927342 GCF_037176765.1 Anolis sagrei
TAAATATATATATGTATATGTATATATATATATATATATATATCCGTGTGTGTGCATAGATGTGTATATATATAATACCACACACATGCACACACACTCCCCATGTCCTAAATTGCCCCCTCCACGTGGAGTCAGCCCTGCTCAGGGGGTGCTGGTGCCTTCCTCCAGGGCAGAGATGATGCCTTGGAGAGACCCTTGGCCCCTTGGGTCCCTTCCATCCAAGGGGGAGTCCAGAAGGAGATCTTTCCCTGCTTCCATAGACCTGCCCCCCCCCCCCCCAAATCAAGGATGCCTGCTTGGGCCTGGGCCCCAGAGAGAGAGAGAGAGTGCAGGCTGGCCCCACATGAGGCCTCCTTCTTTGCCCGCTGGGCAATGCGCCCTCCTCCCCTCTCGTACCTCCCAGAGCAGGGAGGCTGTGTGCCAGGCATGTGCCTTGTGTGTGCGCCTGTGTGTAGCCGTGTTGGAGAGAGGCTAAAAATAACCCTCTATTAAATCCCCAAACCTCCCGGTGTGGAGGTGGGAACACACTCCGCTTGGCAGCCAGGGGGAGATGATGATGATGGCGCTGCTGCTGCTGCTGCTGATGATGAACCCTCCGGAAGCAGCAGTGATAGCAAGGAGAGCTGCCTGGCATCCTCTTCCTTGGCCTTGGAAGCATCTCACGCACTCAACACACACACAACACACACTGGGAGAGTGCCGGCTGCATGGGTGCATTCCCGGTGTGGTAGTGGGCACCCTTTGTGCCATGCAAAACCTCAGTTGACGTGGGCAGAGATGAGAGAGGGAGTCGAGCCATTCACTCCTGGAGGCAGGCAGCCAACTTCCCTTCTCTCTGCAGCAGCATTTGTGTGTGTGTGTGTATACACACATACATCAACTGCTTCTCCATAGTGCCATTTGCCCTCTGAAGAGACCACCCAAGCCTTGCCAGCCCCTCTCCCCACATCGAGAGCCAGGGATGCTGCTGCTGCTTCCTTCCCAATGGGTCCCTTTGGCTTTCCTGCACCACATCCCATTGCCCTGGCAACAGCCCTGCGGATCCGTCTCCCTTTGCTTTGGGTTTGGGATCAGAAGAGGGAATGAGAAGGTGCAACATCTCTCCCAGGGAGGAATGGAGCATGGATGGGGGATTTTGGACCGCATTTGGATATGGTGCCCATGGTAGGATGCCATCATAGGAAGGTTCCCTCTTGGATACCTTTGCAGCCTTTTCAGCCACATGTTCCAAAGCTTTGCCATTTCCTCTTGCACATACGGCTTCATATGCAACCCTCCATTGCATCCTCTTGGGTGCCTTTGCATCCAGTTCAGCCACATGTTCCATGCTCCAAAGCTTTGCCATTTCCTCTTGCACATACGGCTTCATATGCAACCCTCCATTGCATCCTCTTGGGTGCCTTTGCATCCAGTTCAGCCACATGTTCCATGCTCCAAAGCTTTGCCATTTCCTCTTGCACATACGGCTTCATATGCAACCCTCCATTGCATCCTCTTGGCTGCCTTTGCATCTAGTTCAGCCACATGTTCCATGTTCCAAAGCTTTGCCATTTCCTCTTGCACATACGGGTCATATGCAACCCTCCATTGCATCCTCTTGGCTGCCTTTGCATCCAGTTCAGCCACATGTTCCATGTTCCAAAGCTTTGCCATTTCCTCTTGCACATGCGGCCTCATATGCAACCCTCCATTGCATCCTCTTGGCTGCCTTTGCATCCAGTTCAGCCACATGTTCCATGTTCCAAAGCTTTGCCATTTCCTCTTGCACATACGGCCTCATATGCAACCCTCCATTGCATCCTCTTGGGTGCCTTTGCATCCAGTTCAGCCACATGTTCCATGCTCCAAAGCTTTGCCATTTCCTCTTGCACATACGGCCTCATATGCAACCCTCCATTGCATCCTCTTGGGTGCCTTTGCATCCAGTTCAGCCACATGTTCCATGCTCCAAAGCTTTGCCATTTCCTCTTGCACATACGGCCTCATATGCAACCCTCCATTGCATCCTCTTGGGTGCCTTTGCATCCAGTTCAGCCACAAGTTCCATGTTCCAAAGCTTTGCCATTTCCTCTTGCACATACGGCTTCATATGCAACCCTCCATTGCATCCTCTTGGGTGCCTTTGTATCCAGTTCAGCCACATGTTCCATGTTCCAAAGCTTTGCCATTTCCTCTTGCACATAGGGCTTCATACGCAACCCTCCATTGCATCCTCTTGGGTGCCTTTGCATCCAGTTCAGCCACATGTTCCATGTTCCAAAGCTTTGCCATTTCCTCTTGCACATACGGCTTCATACGCAACCCTCCATTGCATCCTCTTGGGTGCCTTTGCATCCAGTTCAGCCACATGTTCCATGTTCCAAAGCTTTGCCATTTCCTCTTGCACATACGGCTTCATACGCAACCCTCCATTGCATCCTCTTGGGTGCCTTTGCATCCAGTTCAGCCACATGTTCCATGCTCCAAAGCTTTGCCATTTCCTCTTGCACATACGGCTTCATATGCAACCCTCCATTGCATCCTCTTGGCTGCCTTTGCATCCAGTTCAGCCACATGTTCCATGTTCCAAAGCTTTGCCATTTCCTCTTGCACATGCAGCTTCATACACAACCCTATTTGCCCCTTCCCCTTCTGCATGAACATTGAGATTGTGTTGTCAAAGGCTTTTATGGCCAGAATCACTGGGTTGTTGTAGGTTTTTGGGGGCTATATGGCCATGTTCTAGAGGCATTCTCTCCTGACGTTTTGCCTGCATCTATGGCAAGCATCCTCAGAGGTTGCCAGACCTCACAACCTCTGAGGATGCTTGCCATAGATGCAGGCGAAACGTCAGGAGAGAATGCCTCTAGAACATAGCCATATAGCCCAAAAAAAAACCCTACAACAACCCATTGAAATTGTGGTTGTCAAAGGCTTTCATGGCCGGAATCACTGGGTTGTTGTAGGTTTTTTGGGACTATATGGCCATGTTCTAGAGGCATTCTCTCCTGACGTTTTGCCTGCATTTATGGCAAGCATCCTCAGAGGTTGCCAGACCTCACAACCTCTGAGGATGCTTGCCATAGATGCAGGCGAAACATCAGGAGAGAATGCCTCTAGAACATAGCCATATAGCCCAAAAAAAACCCCCTACAACAACCCATTGAAATTGTGGTTGTCGCGTTCTCCCCAGAGTGTTGTCTCCAAGGATGCTTTTGCTTTATGGATCGGGTTCTCCTCTGCTCAGTTTGCCTTGGGTTCCAGACCAGATGCCTTGAGGGGTTTCCATAGATGGAGAGCTTTGCACCGCTTGGGATTATGCTCATTCAATGGCTTAGGAGGCCAATGTGGGATCCTTCTTGTGTCGGAATGTCCCAATTCCCTCATTTAGGAATCAAATGTGCAGTCCTTTTCATGTCGGAATGTGCCTCTATCAAGCACATTTCCCTGGCTTCGGAGTCAAATGTGCATTCCCTTTTGCGTAGGAATGTGTCTTCTTTGGTTTCCCATGTTCCGCACCTTTGCCCTTTCCTTTTGTATCCTATGACAGTCCATATATGTCTTCGTGTGCAACCCTATTTGCCCTTGCGGTGCCCGAGTGTTGCTTCCAAGGATGCGTTTGCATGCACGCAGACATGGTTTCCACCCCAGAACTTTGCATTCCGGCCATCTGTTGATACCTGCTCTGGTGCCCATTGGAGCTTGTCGGACAAGGTGCTGTGGGTTGCTTGGCACCTGAAATAATCTATATGCATATCTGTTTTCAAAAAGGGTTTCATGCCTCCGCGTTGGGGAAAGATCTCTCCGTGCGGCACAGGATGTTCGCTGGAGCCCAGGCAGTCCTTTTCTGGCTCCTTTCTCACACACGGCATGTGGCGTGTGACGTGTGGGCAGGCAGATCTCACTCCCTGGGACCCTTTGCAAGGAGTGATTGATGCCTTGCCTGGTTGTTGGCCCATTCACTGCCAAATGATGGGGTTTGTGCAGGCCACACAAACATTGTTGCATTATGTGTGATATTATTTTCCCCTCTTCTGCATTCACAAATATGTGCATTTGTTGAGGAATTTAGCCTCACTGTTTTGGGATGTATGTATGGTATATCTCATGTGCATTTGCAATACAATAGACTCTTAGTTAACCAGCACCAGTTTGGCATCACTAGACATTGACAGTTACTACTGAAATGGGCCTGACTCAAACTACCGTATATTCCGGCATATAAGACGACTGGGCGTATAAGACGACCCCCATCTTTTCCAGTTAAAATATAGAGTTAAGACGACTCCCATGCATAAGACTACACCTGCGTATAAGACGACCCCTGACTTTTGAGAATATTTTCTTGGGTTAAAAAGTAGTCTTATACGCCAGAATATACTGTATATATATATATATATCTCATACTATTTATTTATTATCTATTTATTTCGGGTAATTTTACTCCGCCCTTCTCAACCCCCTCGGGGTGCACTCAGGGCGGCTTCCAGCCGGCACGTATTCAATACCTACAATTAAACACAATAAAATACACAACAAAACAGTAATTACAAATAATTAAAACATTATAAATAATATTAAACTATACCATAAGCTCTAGGAGCGTCCGGTTGTACAGTGGGTTAAACCCTTGTGATGGCAGGACTGAAGACTGACAGATTGGAGGTTCGAATCCAGGGAGAGCGTGGGTGAGCTCCCTCTGTCAGCTCCAGCTCCCCATGCGAGGACATGAGAGAAGCCTCCCACAAGGATGGTAAAACATCAAAACATCCAGGCAACATCCCCTGGGCAACAGACTGAAGACTGACAGGTCAGAGGTTCGAATCTGGAGAGAGTGTGGGTGAGCTCCCTCTGTCAGCTCCAGCTCCCCATGCGAGGACATGAGAGAAGCTTCCCACAAGGATGGTAAAACATCAAAACATCCATGCAGCATCCCCTGGGCAACAGACTGAAGACTGACAGGTCAGAGGTTCGAATCCTTGGAGAGCGTGGGTGAGCTCCCTCTGTCAGCTCCAGCTCCCCACGCGAGGACATGAGAGAAGCCTCCCACAAGGATGGTAAAATATCAAAACATCCATGCAACATCCCCTGGGCAACAGACTGAAGACTGACAGGCCAGAGGTTCGAATCTGGGGAGAGCGTGGGTGAGCTCCCTCTGTCAGCTCCAGCTCCCCATGTGAGGACATGAGAGAAGCCTCCCACAAGGATGTTAAAACATCAAAACATCCGGTCAACATCCTCTGGGCAACATCTTTGCAGACAGCCAATTCTCTCACACCAGAAGCGACTTGCAGTTTCTCAAGTCACTCCTAACATAAAAAACCCATAAGCTCTATCTGTATTGACTTGATGCTAATATTGAAACACAGTCATTTAAAGCAAAATCATAATACAGTTTGATTATCAAACAGCTTTTAATTATTTTGTTATCGAATGTCTTTTTTTAATTGCAATTTCAATTTTTTTTTGCCGGTTACTTGAGAGTGCCAATTGGTTAACTGAGAATCTGTTGTACTTGACTTGGTTTCTGCACCCAGAATTCCTTAGGGGACTTGAGCAGTCATGTTTCATCTTTGATATAAGTTGCATTGTCAAAAGGGATTGTTTTGAAAGGAACAATGTGAATGTTTATTATGTGTTTCCTTCTAGACCATAATGCTTTTGTGTCATTATTATTACTACTAGTAGTAGTAATAGTAGCAACAGTAGAGATAGTAGTAGTCACAATGTTTGACATGTCTTTCTGCATCCAAACCTCCCAAGAGGACTTGAGCATTCATGTTCCAGTTCTGGTATAACTTGTGTGTTATTATTACTACTATCCGTAGTAGTAATAGTAGCAACAGTAGAAATAGTAGTGGTCACAATGTTTGACATGTCTTTCTGCATCCAAAAATCCCAAGAGGACTTGAGCATTCATGTTCCAGTTCTGGTATAACTTGTGTGTCATTTTTACTACTATTAGTAGTAGTAGTAGTAGCAACAGTAGAAATAGTAGTAGTCACAATGTTTGACATGTCTTTCTGCATCCAAAAATCCCAAGAGGACTTGAGCATTCATGTTCCAGTTCTGGCATAACTTGTGTGTCATTATTACTACTATTAGTAGTAGTAATAGTAGCAACAGTAGAAATAGTAGTAGTCACAATGTTTGACATGTCTTTCTGCATCCAAAAATCCCAAGAGGACTTGAGCATTCATGTTCCAGTTCTGGTATAACTTGTGTGTAATTATTACTACTATTAGTAGTAGTAATAGTAGCAACAGTAGAAATAGTAGTGATCACAATGTTTGACATGTCTTTCTTCATCCAAAAATCCCAAGAGGACTTGAGCATTCATGTTCCAATTCTGGTATAACTTGTGTGTCATTATTATTACTACTATTAGTAGTAGTAATAGTAGCAACAGTAGAAGTAGTAGTAGTCACAATGTTTGACATGTCTTTCTGCATCCAAAAATCCCAAGAGGACTTGAGCATTCATGTTCCAGTTCTGGTATAACTTGTGTGTCATTATTACTACTATTAGTAGTAGTAATAGTAGCAACAGTATAAATAGTAGTAGTAGTCACAATGTTTGACATGTCTTTCTGCATCCAAAAATCCCAAGAGGACTTGAGCATTCATGTTCCAGTTCTGGTATAACTTGTGTGTCATTATTATTACTATTCGTAGTAGTAATAGTAGCAACAGTAGAAATAGTAGTAGTCACAATGTTTGACATGTCTTTCTTCATCCAAAAATCCCAAGAGGACTTGAACATTCATGTTCCATTTCTGGTATAACTTGTGTGTCATTTTTACTACTATTAGTAGTAGTACTGGTAGCAACAGTAGAAATAGTAGTGGTCACAATGTTTGACATGTCTTTCTTCATCCAAAAATCCCAAGAGGACTTGAGCATTCATGTTCCAATTCTGGTATAACTTGTGTTGCTTTGGTAAAGAAAATGTGGATGTTGGGATGTGTTGCCTTTGAGAGCATGATGCCTTTTGGGACCACGGTTCTATTTGGAATGTAAACATGGACTGAAATGTGGTATATGGTTGTTATTGTCACATTGATTATTACTTTGGGCATTATTATTATTGCTATTAATGTGCAAATAAGTTGTAAAGTTTTAGGACTGATTCTTCGGGTACAACTTTCTCTTTCTTGGTGCGTCCGTGCCGGTTGCAAGTGCGAACTTGTACACTCAATCTTACAGTGTGGCGACCATGATGCCTTTTGGGACCACGGTTCTATTTGGAATGTAAACATGGACTGTAATGTGGTATGTGGTTGTTATTGTCACATTGATTATTACTTTGGGCATTATTATTATTGCTATTAATGTCCAAATAAATTGTAAAGTTTTAGGACTAATGCTTCCGATATGCCTTTCTTTTTCTTGGTGCGTCCGTGCCGGTTTCAAGTGCGAACTTGTACACTCAATCTTACAGTGTGGCAGAGAGTTATTGGGAAAAATCTGGGCCTTGCTTTCAAATTTCAAGTGTTTTTCTATGACATGAAATGTATACCTGGAAAAGCTATAAACAGCATAATGAATCTGTCAGTCAATGCATTGTGGCTTGGATTATATTGTACGAAGATATGTGTATGTCTCTCTCTCATATATATATATATATATATATATATATATATATATATATATATTCTGCCCACATCTTTCATTTGGATGAAGCTGCAGAGGGCAGTCTTTTCCAGGATTGGGTTTTCTTTCAGAAAGAGAGGACTTCTCATGACTTTTGTGATACTTTGCTAACTAGTTTGGGTTTTATTCCTCAATAAATAAAAATGTAATGTTCATTTGTGGGATTAACATTTGTGGGATTAACAGGACGAATTGACACCAAATTTGGACACAATACACCTGTCAGGGCAATGAGTGACCATCACTCATAAAAACATGGAAAAACACAGCAGAAGGGACTTAAAAAGCAAATATCTATATCTATATCAAAAACTACTGGATGAATTGACACCAAATTTGGACACAAGACACCTATCAGGCCAACAAGTGACCATCACTCATAAAAACACTGAAAAACACAGAAGAAGAGACTTAAAAAGCAATATATATATATATATATATATATATATATATATATTGCAACGCATGCACAAAACCATATATATATATATATATATATATATATATATATATATATATACACACACACACACACACACACATACACACACACACACACACACACAAACACACATATATACACACAAAATACATATACACAGACTGGGCAGGGGATGGCTAGTTCCCCAATTTATATATCTGTCGTGTCAGGGCAACCAGTCAATTGTATTACATTTCTAACAAAACAAAACAAACAAACAGAAAAAACACAAAAATTGCAAGTTTGGTAGTTTATTATTATTATTATTATTATTATTATTATTATTAAACTTTATTTCTACCCCACTAGCATCTCCCGAAGGACTCGATGCGGCTTACAAAGGCCAAGGCCTCAAACAACAACAGACAATAACAATACAATGCTAGCAAATTAAAAACATAAGCAATAACAACAACAAAACATTACATTATTATGCAATAAAACCAGGGCCGGGCCAATGAAGGGTACAGGTTAAAAAACGTCCTTTGTCCAGTATCTGGCCTCAGGAAGGAAGGGTAGGTGACTTGCAAAATGCAGGAGTTTGGTAGTTGATTAAATGTCCTTTGACCAGTATCTGTCCACTTGGAGTGCTTCTGGTGTTGCTGCAAGGAGGTCCTCCCTGGTGCATGTGGCAGGGCTTAGGGTGCATTGCAGCAGGTGGTCAGTGGTTTGCTCTTCTCCACACTCGCATGTCGGGGACTCCACTTTGTGGCCTCATTTTTAAGGTTGGCTCTGCATCTCGTGGTGCCAGAGCGCAGTCTGTTCAGCGCCTTCCAAGTCACCCAGTCTTCTGAGTGCCCAGGAGGGAGTCTCTCATTTGGTATCAGCCATGGATTGAGGTTCTGGGTTTGAGCCTGCCACTTTTGGACTCCTGCTTGCTGGGGTGTTCCAGCGAGTATTTATTTGTCGTGTCAGAACAACCAGTCAAATTATATTACATTTCTAACAGAACAAAGGAAACAAACAAATTACAAAATTTGTGAGTATGGTATTTGATTAAATGTCCTTTGACCAGTAGCTGGCCACTTGGAGTGCCTCTAGTGTTGCCGCAAGGAGGTCCTCCCTTGTGCGTGTGGCAGGGCTCAGGGTGCATTGCAGCAGGTGGTCAGTGGTTGGCTCTTCTCCACTGGTGTAGATGCATCCTTGAATAAAGCAGGCTTGAAAGAGAATTAGGATATATGTTCCAGGTTGAACCGCCTTGAGTCACCTGCGGGCTGAGAGGGGCGGTATACAAATATAGCAAATACATACATATATACATACATACATACATTGAATCCATCATCCATCAATCCCTTTCTGATTCCAGTTTGGCATCCATTTTTTACTCTTTCACTAAGCATTAGCGACCATATTGCAAAGACATCCTTTATTTCCCAGATTGCTGTGGTTGTGAGTTCTTGATGAGTAAGAAACCCACATTGCAGTTGCAAAGTCTCCCATTGCCCTTGAATGGAAAATGTCCAGAGTTGTGGACCCGTTTTGGAAACAAGGTTTGTTGCATTCGATGGCTCTTTTAAAGCTCAGACTCAAATCAAGAGCATGCTGTTTGCTGGAGAGCAACATAGTAAGATGTTATCTATACGCAGATGACGTCAAAATCTGTCACTCCTTCCCATCTGTTACTAAGGAGGCTGTCCAGACCTTGAACCGGTGCTTGGCCGCTGTGTCGGACTGGATGAGGGCTAACAAATTGAAACTGAATCCAGACAAGACAGAGGTCCTCATGGTCAGTCGAAAGGCCGAGCAGGGCATAGGATTACAGCCTGTGTTGGATGGGGCCGCACTCCCCCTGAAGACGCAGGTTCGCAGCTTGGGTGTGACCCTGGACTCATCGCTGAGCCTGGAGACCCAGGTTTCAGCGGTGGTCAGGGGAACTTTTGCACAGTTAAGACTTGTGCGCCAGCTGCGCCTGTACCTTGGGAAGTCTGATCTGGCCACGGTGGTCCACGCTCTGGTCACATCCTGAATAGATTACGGCAACGCACTCTACGTGGGTGTTGCAATTCAGAATAGAGAATGAGGCCTAAGATAACTATCCAGCACACTTGGCTGTGAAAAACAATCCTTTTTTATTGAAGAAAAATAGTTACAAAATAAAGGAAAAATGCAAGTCAAAAGCCACAGCAAAATCAGCAAACATGAATTTAAATGGACAAAGCAAAACCCAAAGCCACACTGTGAAATACTGGAACCTGTTAGCAATCCACTAACCGTACTTGATATCCTAGAAATCTTTCAAGACCATGGCCAGGGAACCGGGAGAACTGCTAAGGTCTTCATCAATTCTGAAACGATGCCTGAACTGAGGGAATCAGCCCGGCGTATTGCAATTAAAACTCAACAATCGGTTCCGTGAACCGCCCTTCTGTTTTGAAGCCAATGTTTTTAATTCTTGAATTCGGGAGGATCGACGCAAACTGAGTGTTTTATTTCTGTCTTCCCAAATTTGGCCCCTTCTGTTGTCATTACAGTTAACAGGTGCAGAAGGGAGGGAAAGGTCAAGGTCTCCCTCTGCAACATTCTCATGAACACTGGTACTTTCATTTCCCAAATCTACAGAAGTTCCTTCCTCACTAATTTCAGGAACATTGGCATTTTCCAAACCTACAGCAGTTTCTTCCTCACTAATTTCAGGAGCATTGGCATCAAAAGGTACATTTCCACTAGCATCAGTAAATATACTTTCATTAGCATCAGGAGGAACACACAGAGAATCAGGTTCAAGTTCAAACTCAGGCTGAACCCCAACAGTGGGGGTGCCTTTGAAGACGGTTCGGAAACTGCAGTTAATCCAATGGGCGGCAGCCAGATTACTAACTGGGACGGCATACAGGGAGCATACCACCCCCTTGTTGTGTCAGCTCCGCTGGCTACCTGTCCAATTCCGAGCTCAATTCAAAGTGCTGGTCTTGACCTATAAAGCTCTATATGGTTCTGGCCCAGCTTACTGCCTCTACGTCCCACCTTGTAACTTAAGATCATCCGGGGAGGCCCTGCTCTTGCTCCCACCAACATCGCAAACGCAGCTGGCGGGGACGAGAGACGGGGCCTTCTCGGCTGTAGCCCCCCGCCTGTGGAATTTGCTTCCAAATGAAATACGATTGATTCCATCCCTCCTGGCATTCAGGAAGAAATTAAAATCTTGGTTTTGGGAGCAGGCTTTCGGACAATAAACATAAAGCAGCGCTTTGACTGGAAATAGACTGGCAAGACGATATGTATGAGGATACGGTTTTATTGTCCTATCAGTGGGTTTGTGCACTGCGTATTGTTTTAATGACTGTTATGATAATTTGGTTAATTAATTGCTATTGTTTTTATTCTGTATGTATTTATGGTTTTATACTGTGTTATTGATTGATAACATCTTTATTAACGACTTAGATGAAGGGCTAGAAGGCAGGATCATCAAGTTTGCAGATGACACCAAATTGGGAGGGAGAGCCAAGACTCCAGAGGACAGGAGCAGGATTCAAAACGATCTTGACAGATTAGAGAGATGGGCCAAAACTAACAAAATGAAGTTCAACAGTGACAAATGTAAGATACTCCACTTTGGCAGAAAAAATGAAATGCAAAGAGACAGAATGGGGGACGATGAGGCCTGGCTCGAGAGCAGTACGTGTGAAAAAGATCTTGGAGTCCTCGTGGACAACAAGTTAAACATGAGCCAGGAATGTGATGTGGCGGCAAAAAAAGCCAATGGGATTTTGGCCTGCATCAAGAGGAGCATAGTGTCTAGATCTAAGGAAGTAATGCTCCCCATGCTCTATTCTGCTTTGGTTAGACCACACCTGGAATATTGTGTCCAATTCTGGGCACTACAATTCAAGAGAGATATTGACAAGCTGGAATGTGTCCAGAGGAGGGCGACTAAAATGATCAAGGGTCTGGAGAACAAGCCCTATGAGGAGCGGCTTAGGGAACTGGGCATGTTTAGCCTGAAGAAGAGAAGGCTGAGAGGAGATATGATAGCCATGTATAAATATGTGAGAGGAAGCCACAGGGAGGAGGGAGCATGCTTGTTTTCTGCTTCCCTGGAGACTAGGACACAATGGAACAATGGCTTCAAACTGCAAGAGAGGAGATTCCATCTGAACATTAGGAAGAACTTCCTGACTGTGAGATCCGTTCAGCAGTGGAACTCTCTGCCCCGGAGTGTGGTGGAGACTCCTTCTTTGGAAGCTTTTAAGCAGAGGCTGGATGGCCATCTGTCAGGGGTGCTTTGAATGCAATATTCCTGCTTCTTGGCAGAATGGGGTTGGACTGGATGGCCCAGGAGGTCTCTTCCAACTCTTTGATTCTATGATTCTATTTAAATAAATAAATTGAATCCATCATCCATCAATCCCTTTCTGATTCCAGTTTGGCATCCATTTTTTTACTCTTTCACTAAGCATTAGCAACCATGTTGCAAAGACATCCTTTATTTCCCAGATAGCTATGGTTGTGAGTCCTTGACGAGTAAGAAACCCACATTGCCCTTTAAAGGAAAATGTCCAAAGTTGTGGACTTGTTTTGGAAACAAGGTTTGTTGCATTTGATGGCTCTTTTAAAGCTCAGACTCTGATCAAGAGCATGCTGTTTGCTGGAGAGCCACATAGTGGAGAACTTCCTTGCAGTTCAGACTTAAATTTGGAGTGTACTATTTCATAGAATCATAGAATCAAAGAGTTGGAAGAGACCTCATGGACCATCCAGTCCAACCCCATTCTGCCAAGAAGCAGGAATATTGCATTCAAATCACCCCTGACAGATGGCCATCCAGCCTCTGCTTAAAAGCTTCCAAAGAAGGAGCCTCCACCACACTCCGGGGCAGAGAGTTCCACTGCTGAACGGCTCTCACAGTCAGGAAGTTCTTCCTCATGTTCAGATGGAATCTCCTCTCTTGTAGTTTGAAGCCATTGTTCCGTGTCCTAGTCTCCAAGGAAGCAGAAAACAAGCTTGCACCCTCCTCCCTGCGGCTTCCTCTCATGTATGAGGATACGGTTTTATTGTCCTATCAGTGGGTTTGTGCACTGCGTATTGTTTTAATGACTGTTATGATAATTTGGTTAATTAATTGCTATTGTTTTTATTCTGTATGTATTTATGGTTTTATACTGTGTTATTGATTGATTGTGGCATCGAATTGTTGCCTTTTGTTAGCCTCTCTGAGTCCCCCGTCCCCCCCGGGGGGGGGGGGGGTGAGAAGAGTGGGGTAAAAAATGCTATAAATAAATAAATAAATAAATAAAGGATAATTTCCTTGCAATTCAGACTTAAATTCGGAGTGTACTATTTGGGGCGAAAAGGTCCAGCATGTTAGAAATATCCTTTTAAGTTCAGCCTGGAATCCAGAATGTGCTATTTTGGGGAGAAGTTTCAGCATTATTATTATATTTAGATATATATTGTGCCTTTTATCTCTTGATGCTGCCTTTGAAGTTCAGACTCGACTCTGGAGCCTGCTGTTTGGGGGACAAAGTCCAGTACGTTGAGCAGTTCCTTCAAAGCACATCTATACTAAAATCAGGAGTGTGCTCATTTGGAGAGAGGGTTCAGCACATTCAACAACTCCCTTAACACTCAACATGTTCTATTGAGAAGAAGGTTCACCATAATGGATAATGTAAAGTTCAGACTGCAACCTGGAAGGTGCTATTTAGGGGAGAAGGGTCCCCATTCAGATCCTCCTTCAACATTGAGACTAAAGTATGACACATGCTATTTTGGGGAGAGGGTTTGGCACCATCATCATCCTATTGATATCCTGCTTTTATCCCTTGTCTGAGACTCAAATTGGGTTCAGCATATTGGATACATCCTTTGAAGTATCCAAACTCGAATCTGCAATATCCCACTTTGGAGAGAAAGTCCAGCACATTGAATAGCTAGGTTCTTGAAAGCACATACTCAGATCTGGAGGATGGTATGAGAGGGTTCAGCCCATTGCTTGCCTCCTTTAAAGTTCGGACTAGAATCCGTAACGTGCTTTTCTGGGGAAAGGGCATATTGGATATCTTCTTTATGCTTCTTATGGGAGAGGGTTCCATATATTGCAGTAGTTCTCAACCTGGGGTCCCCAGATGTTTTTGGTCTACAATTCCCAGAAATCCTAACAGCTGGTAAACTGGCTGGGATTTCTGGGAGTTGTAGGCCAAAAACATCTGGGGACCCCAGGTTGAGAACCACTGATATATTGGGTATCTCTTCTAAAGTTCAAACTAGAAAGAATTTGGAGCATGCTGTTTTGGGGTGAAGGTTGTATTGGAAATTCCATAACCTATTGGAAATAAGTGCACCATAATGTTATTGATAACTGATGTAACATCTGTTTGACCAATGTGAATCTCCATGAACATGTGGAGACCACCATTTGAAAACCACTAGTCAAGAAAAGCATGACCTTGTTAGAAGTCGACTCTTTGAACAAGTGATATTCACAAGAATTCATGTAATGGCACACAGGTAACTCGGCTGTTAAACTGAAGAACCATGTCTTTGAATGGCCAAGGGTAAAGACAGGCCATTACACAAATATATTGTGAAGGTTGTATTGGAAATTCCATAACCTATTGGAACTAAGTGCACCATAATGTTATTGAAAACCGATGTCACATCCGTTTGGCCAATGTGAATCTCCATGAACATGTGGAGACCACCATTTGAAAAGCACTAGTCAAGAAAAGCATGACCTTGTTAGAAGTCAACTCTTTGAACAAATAATATTCAGAAGCATCCATGTAATGGCACACAGGTAACTCGGCTGTTAAACTGAAGAACCATGTCTTTGAACTGCCAGGGATAAAGACAGGCCATTACAAATATATATTGTGAAGGTTGTATTGGAAATTCCATAATCTATTGGAAATAAGTGCACCATAATGTTATTGATAACTATTGTCACATCCGTTTTGCAAATGTGAATCTCCATGAATATGTTGAGACCACCATTTGAAAACCACTAGTCAAGAAAAGCATGACCTTGTTAGAAGTCGACTCTTTGAACAAGTGATATTCAGAAGCATTCATGTAATGGCACACAGGTAACTCGGCTGTTAAACTGAAGAACCATGTCTTTGAACTGCCAGGGATAAAGACAGGCCATTACACAAATATATTGTGAAAGTTATATTGGAAATCCCATAAACTATTGGAAATAAGTGCACCATAATGTTATTGATAACTGATGTCACATCCGTTTGGCAAATGTGAATCTCCATGAACATGTGGAGACCACCATTTGAAAACCACTAGTCAAGAAAAGCATGACCTTGTTAGAAGTCAACTCTTTGAATAAGTGATATTCATAGAATCATAGAATCAAAGAGTTGGAAGAGACCTCATGGGCCATCCAGTCCAACCCCATTCTGCCAGGAAGCAGGAATGTTGCATTCAAATCATCCCTGACAGATGGCCATCCAGCCTCTGCTTAAAAGCTTCCAAAGAAGGAGCCTCCACCACACTCCGGGGCAGAGAGTTCCACTGCTGAACGGCTCTCACAGTCAGGAAGTTCTTCCTAATGTTCAGATGGAATCTCCTCTCTTGTAGTTTGAAGCCATTGTTCCGCGTACATATTCAGAAGCATTCATGTAATGCCACACAGGTAGCTCAGTTGTTTAACTGAAGACTTACTTTATTTTGCTTACTTAGGCGATCCCCCATAGTCTGAGGATGATGGTCCTCCGAGTTCGGTGTCCTGGCGGTGGGTTTGTAGGTGGCTGTGGAGCCCTATTCTTGACCCTCATCTTCTCCCACAGTGAGGGCATCAGTTTCCAGGTGGAAGGAGGTCTCAGATGGGGTTGGCTTGATGCGCCTTCCTCTTGGCACGTTTCTCTCTTTCACCCTCCATTCGTGCCTCTTCAAATTCTGCAGCACTGCTGGTCACAGCTGACCTCCAGCTGGAGTGCTCAAGTGCCAGGGCTTCCCAGCTCTTAGTGTCTATGCCAGAGTTTTCAAGGTTGGCCTTGAGCCTATCTCTAAATCTCTTTTCCTGTCCTCCAACATTCCGTTTTCTGTTCTTGAGTTCGGAGTAGAGCAACTGCTTTGGGAGACGGTGGTTGGGCATCTGGACAACGTGACTGGTCCAGTGGAGTTGATAGCGGAGGACCATCGCTTCAGTGCTGGTGGTCTTTGCTTCTTCCAGCATGCTGATGTTTGTCCACCTCTCTTCCCAAGAGATTTGCAGGATTTTCCGGAGGCAACGCTGATGGAATTGTTCCAGGAGGTGCATGTGATGTCTGTAGACTGTCCACGTTTCTCAGGCATAGAGCAGGGTTGGGAGAACAATAGCACCTTGGTATCCCTACGGATGTCCCGGTCCTCAAACACTCTCTGCTTCATTTGGAAAAAAGCTGCACTCGCAGAGCTCAGGCGGTGTTGTAGTTCGGTGTCAATGTTGACTTTGGTGGAGAGTTGGCTGCCAAGGTAATGGAAATGATCAACATATTCTAGTGTTACACCATTAAGCAACTGCTTTGGGAGAGGGGTTGGCTGGTGTCTGCTGGAACAGCACTTTGGTGTGCTTTTTTGGGTAGAAGGTTTCAACCTATTGGGTAAAGTTCACCCCAATGAATGTATGAGAGGATTGAGATCTTGGCTCACGAGGACAGCTGGCACTACCTTAAAGTTCGAACTTAAATCCGGAGTGGATCCATGCCTCACTAAAGCAGAAGCCAGAACTGCAGAGTGGAGGACGAGG
The DNA here is from genome assembly GCF_037176765.1 of Anolis sagrei. Lineage (NCBI taxonomy): Eukaryota > Metazoa > Chordata > Lepidosauria > Squamata > Anolidae > Anolis > Anolis sagrei. The sequence goes on from NC_090021.1 coordinate 341,644,141, forward strand.
TTGAAAAGAGATGTGACTTTGGAGCACAAGGTGATACACGCACACACATACGTATGTACACACACACACACACACCAAAGCCAGGTATTGTGTCGCTCCAGGTCACCTCTGTGTTGGTGGAGCTCTTTGACAGCTTTGCGTGACCGCTGCGTGTCCCCGGGGAGCCTTTCATCTCGGCCAAAAATGCCGTCTGATGGGTTTTTATTTCAAAAATAACATTTACCGATAATCATCTCCAATCTTGACACAAGTATGAATATGATGATTAATATTTTGCCAGGGCTAAGAAGGCTCAATCAAGGATTTTGCTCGGCAAATAGGGAGAAGGCAGGTAATTAATTCCTGACTTGGAGGTGTTTCAATTCAGCAGGTTCAGGAGCGGATGGCAAATACTCTCTCTATAATCACTCCCCTCCAGTCCTGGAAGGAGGCCGGAAGTCACTGCGTGCCGTCCTCCAGTACTGTGCGGGTTCATTCAGGATTCTTGTGTTTCCATCTGATTTTCCCTGTCGTTAGTAGAGTTTTAGGTGTCCTTTCATCCAGACGTGGAGGCGGAAGGACAACTGAACCTCATGTGCCTTGAGGCCTAGCCAGTGGTGGCCTCCATTCTGGTGTGTGAATCCACTCTGGGTTTTACTCTGAACTTTAAAGGAGCTTTGCAGGGCATCCATCCCAATTATGGCGATATGGGTTGTTGTAGGTTTTTTCGGGCTATACTTACTTACTTAGGTGATCCCTCGTTGGACAAGTAACATGGTCTTCCATGATGGGTTTCCTTGTGGATTCGTAGGTGGCTGTGGAGCCCTATTCTTGACCCGCATCTTCTTGCACAGTGGAGGTATTGGTTTCCAGGTGGAAGCGGTCCCGGTCGGGGTTGGCTTGACACGTCTTCCTCCTGGCACGTTTCTCTCTTTCACCCTCCACTCGTGCCTTCTCGAATTCTGCAGCACTGCTGGTCACAGCTGACCTCCAGCTGGAGCGCTCAAGGGCCAGGGCTTCCCAGTTCTCAGTGTCTATGCCAGAGTTTTTAAGGTTGGATTTGAGCCATCTTTAAATCTCTTTTCCTGTCCACCAACGTTCTGTTTTCCGTTCTTGAGTTCAGAGTAGAGCAACTGCTTTGGGAGACGGTGGTCAGGCATCCAGACAACGTGGCCGGCCCAGTGGAGTTGATAGCAGAGGACCATCACTTCAATGCTGGTGGTCTTTGCTTCTTCCAGCACGCTGACGTTTGTCCGCTTGTCTTCCGGGCTCTATGGCCATGTTCTAGAGGCATTCTCTTCTGACGTTTCACCGGCATCTATGGCAAGCATCCTCAGAGGTAGTGAGGTCTGTTGGAACTAGGAAAGTGGGTTTATATATCTGTGGAATGACCAAGGTGAGACAAAGGACTCTTGTCTGCTGGAGCTAGGTGTGAATGTTTCAACTAACCACCTTGATTAGCATCTAATGGCCTGACAGTGCCTAGAGCAAACTTTTGTTGAGAGGTTATAGGGATATGGGGGATATGGTTTGGCATATCTCTTGTAAACCTGGAGCATCCTCTCTTGATGATCAAGTTCTGTTTTCATGATAAAGTCCTGTACTTTTGATAGTACCTTTAAAGTTTGGAGTAAAACCTTCTCGGTGGTGGCCCCCCGTCTTTGGAATTCATTCCCCGGGGAAATTAGGTCATCATCATCCCTCCTCACCTTTAGAAAGAAGGTAAAAACATGGATGTGAGACCAGGCCTTTGGGTAATTTGGCAGAAATGACAATGGATTGTTGTAGGTTTTTTCAGGCTATATGGCCATGGTTTAGAGGCATTCTAGATGCCCCTAGACCATGGCCATATAGCCCGAAAAAACCTACAACAACCCAGTGATTCTAGATGCCTCTAGACCATGGCCATATAGCCCGAAAAAACCTACAACAACCCAGTGATTCTAGATGCCTCTAGACCATGGCCATATAGCCCGAAAAAACCTACAACAACACAGTGATTCCGGCCATAAAAGCCTTCAACAACACAGCAATGACAATGTTGACAATGACTTAGAGGAAGGGTTAGAGGCAGGATCATCAAGTTTGCAGACGACACCAAATTGGGAGGGAGAGCCAATACTCCAGAGGACAGGAGCAGGATTCAAAACGATCTTGACAGATTAGAGAGATGGGCCAAAACTAACAAAATGAAGTTCAACAGTGACAAATGCAAGAGACTCCACTTTGGCAGAAAAAAACGAAATGCAAAGATACAGAATGGGGGATGCCTGGCTCGAGAACAGTACTTGTGAAAAAGATCTTGGAGTCCTCATGGACAACAAGTTAAACATGAGCCAGGAATGTGATGTGGCGGCAAAAAAAAAAAAAAAGCCAATGGGATGTTGGCCTCCATCAAGAGGAGCATAGTGTCTAGATCTAGGGAAGTCATGCTCCCCATGCTCTATTCCTCCTTGGTTAGAAAATACACCTGGAATATTGTGTCCAATTCTGGGCACCACAATTGAAGAGAGATATTGACAAGCTGGAATGTGTCCAGATGAGGGTGACTCAAAGGATCAAGGATCTGGAGAACAAGCCCTATGAGGAGCGGCTTAAAGAGCTGGGCATGTTTAGCCTGAAGAAGAGAAGGCTGAGAGGAGACAGGATAGCCATGTATAAGTATGTGAGAGGAAGTCATAGGGAGGAGGAGGGAGCAAGCTTGTTTTCTGCTTCCCTGGAGACTAGGACAAGGAGCAATGGCTTCAAACTACAAGAGAGGAGATTCCATCTGAACATGAGGAAGAACTTCCTGACTGTGAGAGCCGTTCAGCAGTGGAACTCTCTGCCCCGGAGTGTGGTGGAGGCTCCTTCTTTGGAAGCTTTTAAACAGAGGCTGGATGGCCATCTGTCAGGGGTGATTTGAATGCAATATTCCTGCTTCTTGGCAGAATGGGGTTGGACTGGATGATGGCCCAGGAGGTCTCTTCCAACTCTTTGATTCTATGATTCTATGAAATGGATTATGGATAAGTTAACTGGAGTACTCAATCACAGAATTCAGCTAGATAATAGCCACCAGACTGTAATAGTTCAGTAGATTGTAAGTATATTGTTTTAATGTTTTTAACTATTATAATTATTGGTGTTTTGTATTTTATTATGCGGCATTGAATTGTTGCCAACTGGAAGCCGCCCTGAGTCCCTCCCAGGGGTTGGGAAGGGCGGGGTAAAAATGTTTCAAATAAATAAATAAATAAATAAATAAATAAAAATGATTGAAGGCCATGTGTTGGTGTCTTCTTTCTTTTATCCACAAGGCACTGGTGTGTCATTTCCTGAAGAATGACAACCTTTCAAAGAGGCGAGCAGAAGAAATGATGCTTTCAGACCTGGCCAATGGTGGCCTCAATATCCATGTGTGAATCCACTCTGGGTTTTAGCCTGAACTTTGATGGAGCAATTTGAGGTATCTATCCTATTTTGAATATATAGGTTGGCATCTAGAACATCTTCTAGAAACCTAGAGTATCCTGTTTTGATGATAGGACTCAACACATTGAATGTTAGCTTTAGAGTTTAGACTAAAACCCAGAAGTATTTGAAGGCCACATGTTGGTATCTTCTATGTTCTATCCACAAGGCATTGGCATGTCATTTCCATATCCTGAAGAATGACAATCATTCATATCGGCAAGTAGAAGAAATCTTTTGCATTTTAGATTCTTTCAGACCTGGCCAATGGTGGCCTCAATATCTGTGTGTGAATCCACTCTGGGTTTTAGTCTGAACTTTAATGGAGCTATTGGAGTGTCTGTCCTTTTTTGAAGATATAGGTTGGCAACTTGAACATCTTCTATAAACCTAGAGTACCCTGTTTTGATGATAGGACTCAACACATTGAATGTTAGCTTTAGAGTTTAGACTAAAACCCAGAAGTATTTGAAGGCTACATGTTGGCATCTTCTATGTTCTATCCACAAGGCATTGGTGTGTCATTTCCATATCCTGAAGAATGACAACCATTCAGATAGGCAAGCAGAAGAAATGTTGCTTTCAGACCTGGCCAATGGTGGCCTCAATATCCATGTGTGAATCCACTCTAGGTTTTAGTCTGAACTTTAATGGAGCAATTTGAGGTGTCTGTCCTATTTTGAATGTATAGGTTGGCATCTTGAACATCTTCTATAGAGTATCCTGGTTTGATTATAGGACTCAACACATAGAATGTTAGCTTTAGATTTTGGACTAAAACCCAGAATGATTTGAAGGCCACATGTTGGCATCTCCTATGTTCTATCCACAAGGCATTAGTGTGTCATTTCCATATCCTGAAGAATGACAACTATTCAGATAGACGAGCAGAAGAAATGTTCTTTTCAGACCTGGGCAATGGTGGCCTCAATATTCATGTGTGAATCCACTCTGGGTTTTAGCCTGAAATTTAATGGAGCAATTTGAGGTGTCTGTCCTATTTTGAAGATATAGGTTGGCATCTTGAACATCTTCTATAAACCTGGAGCACCCTGTTTTGATGACTCAGCACACTGAATGTTTTCCTTAGAGTTTGGACTACAACCCAGAAGGGATGCAACACTTCCTTTGCTGTGAAGGCCCACATCACTATGCATTGAGGTCTTCTTTGGTCTATTTACAAGGGTTTGGTGTCTCGGATCCCATGTCTTGAAAAATAACTACCATTTAGATCAGTGGTTCTCAACCTTGTGAATGCCGTGACCCCTTAATACAGTTCCTCATGTTGTGGTGACCCTCAACCATAGCATTATTTTTTTGCTATTGTAATTTTGCTGCTATTATGAATTGTAATGTAAATATCCAATATGCAGGATGTATTTTCATTCACTAGACCAAATTTGGCACAAATACCCGATACGCCCAAATTTGAATACTTGTGGGGTTGGGGGAAGAGAATGATTTTATCATTTGGGAGTTGTAGTTGCTGGGATTTATAGTTCACCTACAACCAAAGAGCATTCTGAACTCCACCAACAATGGAATTGAACCAGACTTGGCACCCAGAACTCCAATGACCAACAGAAAATTCTGGAAGGGTCTGGTGGGAATGGACCTTGAGTTTTGAAATTGTAGTTCACCTATATCTAGATAGCACTGTGGACTCAAAAAATGATGGATCTGGACCAAACTTGGCACAAATAGTCAATATGTCTAATGTGAACACTGATGGAATTTGGGAATATAGATCTTGACATTTGGATATTGTAGTTGGTGGGATTTATAGTTCACCTACAATAAAAGGACATTCTGAACTCCACCAATGAGAGAATAGGGCCAAACTTCACACTCAGAACTCCCATGACCAACAGAAAATACTGTGTTTTCTGATGTTCTTTGGTGACCTCTCTGGCACCCCCTCATGACCCCCCAGAGGTCCTGACCCCCTGGTTGAGAATTGCTGATTTAGATAGTGGTGGCCTCCACATCCAGTCGTGGTTTTAGCCTGAATTTTGACAGAGCTATTTGGGGAGTCTATTCTGAGTATACAGCTTGACATCATGAATGTCTCCTGCAAACTTGGAACATCCTCTTGTGACAGTAGGGTCCATGCCTTGGATACAAAAACTTGAGCATGGATCCTTCCTTGGTTGCAAAGGCCAACATCAGCTCATGGTGCGGTCTTCTCTGACCTGTCCACAAGGTGTTGTGTGTCAAGTCTCATACCCTAAAGAATATACATCATGTTGTGAGTGCCAAAGAGTGGAATGCATTTGAGCAAATGAGCTCCTCATACAGTGCAATCCACCTCTTAGTAACTGAGCTCTCCACATAGTTCAGTCCCTTCAATGCCCATATGGATGTGCAAAACCATGGATAATAGAAACCTTGTTGAAATGAAGGACATTTGGACTAAGAATAATGTAGAGTTCTACTGGAGTACCTAGAACATTCTTAGACAGGTGATATTTTGTCAAATGCAGATGAATGAAACCACAGGTATAGGTCCCACGAACACTATAGAGTTGCCCTGGAGGACTAGAAACTGTCATATGTGGATAAATAAAGCCCACATGAACAGATCCCACAGATTTGTGAGTCATGGCATGTTCATTGATTGGTTTTAATATGCATAGGTTTTATGAGCTCTTTCAACTATTATTATGCATTGTCCAAACAACACGAGTCCAAACTTTGGTTGAATTTTAATCTGTTGTTCCCTGCCTTGATGCTATGGTAACGTTGGTAAGAAAGAAGGAATAATCACAATAACAATAGGACAGGGTTCACACTAGGACTTATATCTTCATAAGGGGATTTACTCATGTGCAAATAGAATTCAGTAGTTTTGTCATGTCCATGTGTTGCAATGTCTATGGGTTGCAATAATGTTACAGAGTACAGGTATCCATTACAATATGATAGCCAGTGAAATGACTGATGTGCCATGGCCCTGTAATGTGCCATGATCACCAATGCACCTTGGGAAAGAATCCCCATGTGTATGGAGACATTGGCTAAGAGGTACGAGAGTTCAACAGAAATGTTCAATGCACATCAGAAAGATTTGGCTTCCATGAGAAGTCCCCTGTGTGCATCAGAAGTGCTCAATGTGCATCAGAAATGCCCAACACACATCAGAAGGACCCAATGTGCCTTAGAAGTTCAATTTGCCCATTGGAAGTGCTCAGCATGCATCAGATATGCCCAACACTGCTTTGAGTCTCCTTTGTGGAGAGAGAAATATTATAAACATAATAATAATAATAATCATCATCATCATCATCATCATCGAACTGCAAAGACTGGCACAAACCAGTAAAGGTGGTCCCAGTGTTGATCGGCACACTGGGTGCAGTGCCTAAAGACCTTGGCCTGCACTTAAACATAATTGGCGCTGATAAAATTACCGTCTGCCAGAAGTGTCCAACGTGTGATCCAATTCAACAATCAGCCGAGTGTCTGCTGCGGACTCATCTTGTGTTTCAAATAGTAATAATGATGATGGGCATTAGAAGGGCCCAGAGTGTTTTAGATGTTCCCAACTGCTTATTGGAAATCTTCAACATACATCAGGAATGCTCAAGATACATCAAAAAGACCTGATGTGCACCAAAAATGTGCATTATATGTTGGAAGTGTTCAGTATGCATCAGAAGTGCCTGATGCTCATCACAAGCACCTATTGCACATTGGAAGCACCTGATACACATTGGAATAATTTTGCTAATGCCAGGATGTGCATCATTTGCAACTTACTGGGTGAGTTTCCTTGCATTTTTGAAACATAGTTATGGATTTATCAATAACAATTCCACACCTGGAATATTGTGTCCAATTCTGGGCACCACAATTCAAGAGAGATATTGACAAGCTGGAATGTGTCCAGAGGAGGGCGACTAAAATGATCAAGGGTCTGGAGAACAAGCCCTATGAGGAGCGGCTTAAGGAGCTGGGCATGTTTAGCCTGAAGAAGAGAAGGCTGACAGGAGATATGATAGCCATGTGTAAATATGTGAGAGGAAGCCACAGGGAGGAGGAGGGAGCAAGCTTGTTTTCTGCTTCCCTGGAGACTAGGACGCAATGGAACAATGGCTTCAAACTACAAGAGAGGAGATTCCATCTGAACATGAGCAAGGACTTCCTGGGTGTGAGAGCCATTCAGCAGTGGAACTCTCTGCCCCGGAGTGTGGTGGAGGCTCCTTCTTTGGAAGCTTTCAAACAGAGGCTGTATGGCCATCTGTCAGGGGTGATTTGAATGCAATATTCCTGCTTCTTGGCAGAATGGGGTTGGACTGGATGGCCCATGGGGTCTCTTCCCACTCTTTGATTCTAGGATTCTATGAATGTCAACAGGGAGAAGTGTATGGCATTCCACTTAGGCAGAGAAACTAAAAGGCAGAGATATAGAACGGGTGACACCTGGCTTGAAAAGAGATGAAAGAGATCTAGAAGTCTTAGTGGACCACAAGCAGGACACGAGTCTACACCAGGCATGGGCAAACTTCAGCCCTCCAGGTATTTTGGATTTTGAGTCTCACAATTCCTAACAGCCATGCCTGTTCTACAGTGTGATGCAGAAACTAAAATGGCCAATGCAAATGTAGGCTGCATCAAGAGGAGTCTAGTGTTGAGATCAAGGGAAGCCATGGGCCCACTCTCTTCTGCTTTGGTCAGACCTTCTCACCTGGAATGACCTTGAGTCCAGTTCTGGGTAAAGCAATTCAAGAAGGAGATGGACAAGCTGGAAGCTGTCCCGAGAAGGTAGACCAGTATGGTCAAAGGTTTGGAAACCAAGCCCAAGAAGGAATGGCTGAGGGAGCTGGGGATGTTTAGCTTGGAGAAGGCTGAGAGAAGAAAGAGGACATGAGAACCATGTTTCAATATTTGAAAGGAGGTCCCACTGAGGAGGAATGGGCCAGCTTGTTTTCTGCAGCTTTGGAGACCAGGACACTGGTTAGACCACACCTGGAATACTGTGTCCAATTCTGGGCACCATACTTCAAGAGATAAATTGACAAGCTGGAATGTGTCCAGAGGAGGGCGACTAAAATGATCAAGGGTCTGGAGAACAAGCCCTATGAGGAGCGGCTTAAGGAGCTGGGCATGTTTAGCCTGAAGAAGAGAAGGCTGAGAGGAGATATGATAGCCATGTGTAAATATGTGAGAGGAAGCCACAGGGAGGAGGAGGGAGCAAGCTTGTTTTCTGCTTCCCTGGAGACTAGGATGCAAGGGAACAATGGCTTCAAACTACAAGAAAGGAGACTCCATCTGAACATGAGCAAGGACTTCCTGAGTGTGAGAGCCATTCAGCAGTGGAACTCTCTGCCCCGGAGTGTGGTGGAGGCTCCTTCTTTGGAAGCTTTTAAACAGGGGCTGGATGGCCATCTGTGAGGGGTGATTTGAATGCAATATTCCTGCTTCTTGGCAGAATGGGGTTGGACTGGATGGCCCAGGAGGTCTCTTCCAACTCTTTGATTCTATGATTCTATGACACAATGGATTCAAACTGTAAGAAAAGAGATTCTCCCTAAAGATTAAGAACTTCCTTACAGTAAGAACCGTTCAATAATGGAATATACTACCTCTATGTCAGGTGGAGTCTCTTTCTCTGGAGGTTGGGAAGGCTTGGATTGTGTCTTTCTCTGTGGCTAGAGGGGTTTGGGCTGGATGGCCCTCACAGTAGCCCAACTCTAGGATTCTATGTGCCTTTCTGGCCACAGTAAAACCCATTTTTTAAAGATCCAGGTAATGAGTTTGTATAGCATCGGCACAATCACCTACCGTATATTCCGGCATATAAGGCGACTGGGCATATAAGGCGACCCCCAACTTTTCCAGTTAAAATATAGAGTTAAGATGACTCCCGAGCATAAGACTACACCCATGTATAAGACGACCCCTGACTTTTGAGGAGATTTTCTTGGGTTAAAAAGTAGTCTTATACGCCAGAATATACTGTAATTGTGTTACGGTGGTGGTGGGGGGGGGACCCAACTTTGAAACCTCTCCTCCCTTGCCTGCCCTGCAAGTGGATTCTCACCGGGAATTAAAATGGAGAGCAAGTGCCCTGTGATGGGAACCTCGGCGCTTGCTGTGCAATGCCATGTTTTGCTCCGAGACTCGTGTCGCAGTGCAACCTTTTAGGAGGAAATGGGGGGAGAGGAAAAAGGAGCCCAGTGTGGCTACAAAGCAGCCATTGTTCAAGCGGGAAAGATGGGAAATCGCAGATCATTAACACCAAGGAGATAGAGGTTTTGAATCAAGCTTCTTGGGGGAACATGGAGGGTTTTGAAAGTGAGGTTTTTGCAAAGGTTGAAAGGCTTCCTGAATGTTTTGAGAGTGTGAATGAATCCTTCCTCCATCAGGATCGGCCAGAGACCCTTGGCTTTGTCCAGGCTGGCCACTCTGGCAGAAGATCAAAAGATCAAAATTTAGGTTTGTTCCCTGGAAAAGGAAGGAAGGGCAGGTGACTTGCAAAATGCAGGAGTTTGGTAATTGATTAAATGTCCTTTGACCAGTATCTGGCCAATATCTGGAGTGCTTCTGGTGTTGCTGCAAGGAGGTCCTCCATTGTGCATCATGTGGCAGGGCTCAGGGTGCATTGCAGCAGGTGGTCAGTGGTTTGCTCTTCTCTGCACTCGCATGTCGTGGACTCCACTGTGTGGCCCCATTTCTTGAGGTTGGCTCTGCATCTCGTGCTGCCAGAGCGCAGTCTGTTCAGTGCCTTCCAAGTCGCCCAGTCTTCTGTGTGCCCAGTGGGGAGTCTCTCATTTGGTATCAGCCATTGGTTGAGGTTCTGGGTTTGAGCCTGCCACTTTTGGACTCTCGCTTGCTGAGGTGTTCCAGCGAGTGTCTTTGTAGATCTAAGAAAATTATTTCTAGATTTAAGTTGTTGACGTGCTGGCTGATGCCAAAACAGGGGATGAGCTGGAGATGTCTCTGCCTTGCTCCTTTCACTATTGGCTGCTACTTCCAGGCGGATGTCAGGTGGTGCAATACCGGCTAAACAGTGTAGTTTCTCCAGTGGTGTAGGGCGCAGACACCCGTGATAATGCAGCATGTCTCATTAGGAGCCACGTCTACTGTTTTAGCGTGGTGAGATGTGTTCCACACTGGGCCATCCAGTCCAACCCCATTCTGCCAAGAAGTAGGAATATTGCATTCAAATCACCCCTGACAGATGGCCATCCAGCCTCTGTTTAAAAGCTTCCAAAGAAGGAGCCTCCACCACACTCTGGGGCAGAGAGTTCCACTGCTGAACGGCTCTCACAGTCAGAAAGTTCTTCCTCGTGTTCAGATGGAATCTCCTCTCTTGTAGTTTGAAGCCATTGTTCCATTGCGTCCTAGTCTCCAGGGAAGCAGAAAACAAGCTTGCTCCCTCCTCCTCCCTGTGGCTTCCTCTCACATATTTATACATGGCTATCAGATCTCCTCTCAGCCTTCTCTTCTTCAGGCTAAACATGCCCAGTTCCCTAAGCCGCTCCTCATAGGGCTTGTTCTCCAGACCTTTGATCATTTAGTCGCCCTCCTAGTTGCTCCTGAATGGTTCAATATCCCTTCGTTATAAAAAAAAAATAACGAATTAATAACGAATTATGAAATTAACGATTGAAATCGCCCAGCCCTAATAACTGTAGATAAAAACCATTAAAACTATAAAAACATCAAACATAGATATAAGCAAGGAACATTATTGCTGCAATTAACAATGTAGACCCCTTCTCTTCTCCCCCCCCCCCCCACACACACCCCATCTCTCTCTCCATAGCATTTCAGCCCTTCATTTTATATCCTCCCTGCTCCTCCCCCCCATCCCAACAGAGACAAAGTTATTTAGGTACAGATTGAATACAAAATAGGGAGGGTAAAAAAAAAGGTCCTGGGCCTTCTTGGGGGATGGTAAATATGATATGAGGTCCTTGGGGTGAGTGGAGGGAGAGTCTTATCTGATGATGGTAGTAGGCTACTGATCAGTTTCATAAAGGTCCATAGGAACATAGATTTTATCAGTTGTGGTGTCATATGTTTGGAACCTTTTGGATTCGTTTTTCACATGTACTGCTACAGAGCCAGGCATCTCACATTCTGTATCTTTGCATTTCATTTTTTCTGCCTAAGTGGAGTATCTTGCATATGTTACTGTTGAACTTCATTTTGTTAGTTTTGGCCCATGTTTCTTAACCAAGTCCAGATCCACCAAACATCTTTATTAATTACTTAATAATCCACCTAACCGTAGTTTTGCCTAGCCCACATTGGACTAGTTGCCAGGAGGTCATGAGGAGAAGGCTGAGAGGAGATATGATAGCCATGTATAAATATGTGAGAGGAAGCCACAGGGAGGAGGAGGGAGCAAGCTTGTTTTCTGCTTCCTTGGAGACTAGGACGCAATGGAACAATGGCTTCAAACTACAAGAAAGGAGATTCCATCTGAACATGAGGAAGAACTTCCTGACTGTGAGAGCCGTTCAGCAGTGGAACTCTCTGCCCCGGAGTGTGGTGGAGGCTCCTTCTTTGGAGGCTTTTAAACAGAGGCTGGATGGCCATCTGTCAGGGGTGATTTGAATGCAATATTCCTGCTTCTTGGCAGAATGGGGTTGGACTGGATGATGGCCCAGGAGGTCTCTCCCAACTTTGATTCTATGATTCTATGAGAGATTGGATGGCCATCTGTCAGGGGTGCTTTGAATGCAATATTCCTGCTTCTTGGCAGAATGGGGTTGGACTGGATGGCCCAGGAGGTCTCTCCCAACTCTTTGATTCTATGATTCTATGAGAGGTTGGATGGCCATCTGTCAGGGGTGCTTTGAATGCAATATTCCTGCTTCTTGGCAGAATGGGGTTAGACTGGATGGCCCATGAGGTCTCTTCCAACTGTAGGATTCTATGATTCTATGATTCTATGAGCTCCTTAAGCCGCTCCTCATAGGGCTTGTTCTCCAGACCCTTGATCACTTAACCAATTCCAGATCCACCAAACGTCTTTATTAATGATTTAGATCCACCTAACCATAGTTTTGCCTAGCCCACATTGGACTAGTTGCCAGGAGGTTGTGAGGGACCTTGTTGTAGGAAGGCCTTCCTGAAATCCAGATACACTCCATCCACGGCATTCCCTGCATCTCCCCAGCTTGTAAGTCTTCCAATTTGGTGCCCATTTCCTAAAGGAATGTCCTTTTTTTCTCCCTCTCTCCGTGGCCAAAGGAAGAGTTAAAAATGCCAAAGAAGGGTGCGTTGTTTCCTTGGATTTTGCCGGAGTCATGGGCTGCACAGGGAGAGCGCAGCGACTACTTAGAAATGCAGGGCATTGCAGCTCAGCATAATGAGGTCCCTGTTCTCTGGCGAAGACGCTGTGGTTCCTAACGCACAATATCCCAAATTGTACAGGGTTAAAATATGACACAATCGGTGCATTGAGTCTCCCCTCTCGTGCGCCCCAGACCCACCGAAAGCGACCTCCTGGGGAGGAACAACATCGGCATCTTCTGGGGAAAGAGAATGGGTCTGTCGTGATATTTATGAGCTTTTCGTGGTGGGGAAGGTGCCCGGGAAGAGGCCGGCGAGGTCCTTGGATGGGTGTCCCCTCCTTGCAGCAAAGCCTCTCCTCTCCCCTCTCCCTCTCCTCGCCGCTTCAGACCAAACACCCAGCATTGGCGAAGCCTCAGCCAAGGATGACATCCATTCAGAAAGAGACAACAGCCATTCATCTTTTCTTCCCCTCCGCTCTCACTTGGCAGCAAACGCAAGACACGGGACTTGGCTGGCAGGGACTCGCTTCTGGCCTGTGCGTGAAAAGGAAAATCCTGATCTGGAAAAGGCTCTGCTCTGCAACCGTCAAAAATGACATACGAGGCATAGCATTGCACACGTACCTTGACTCCTGTGCATGTCTTATGCCTTCTAAATGTGAGAAGTTGGCCATTTATGTCCTGGTCATGTGCCCGAATGCATTTGCATGCACACACATGATGCCTGTGCACATTGATTTGTGTGTGCAGCTGCACCAAATAGTGTGCGGTTAGTATTGCCACTGTCTCAAGTAGCACCAGTGTTGCCTAGGCATAGCATTGCACACATACCTTGACTCCTGTGCATGCCCTATGCCTTCTAAATGCAAGAAGTTGGGCATTTATGTCCTGGTCATGTGCCTGAATGCACTTGCATGCACACACATGATGCCTGTGCACATTGATTTGTGTATGCAGCTGCACCAAATAGTGTGCGGTTAGTATTGCCACTGTCTCAAGTAGCACCAGTGTTGCCTAGGCATAGCATTGCACACATACCTTGACTCCTGTGCATGCCTTATGCCTTCTAAATGCAAGAAGTTGGGCATTTATGTCTTGGTCACATGCCCGAATGTACTTGCATGCACACACATGATGCCTGTGCACATTGATTTGTGTATGCCGCTGCACCAAATAGTGTGCGGTTAGTATTGCCACTGTCTCAAGTAGCACCAGTGTTGCCTAGGCATAGCATTGCACACATACCTTGACTCCTGTGCATGTCTTATGCCTTCTAAATGCAAGAAGTTGGGCATTTATGTCCTGGTCATGTGCCTGAATGCACTTGCATGCACACACATGATGCCTGTGCACATTGATTTGTGTATGCAGCTGCACGAAATAGTGTGCGGTTAGTATTGCCACTGTCTCAAGTAGCACCAGTGTTGCCTAGGCATAGCATTGCACACATACCTTGACTCCTGTGCATGTCTTATGCCTTCTAAATGCAAGAAGTTGGGCATTTATGTCTTGGTCACATGCCCGAATGTACTTGCATGCACACACATGATGCCTGTGCACACTGATTTGTGTATGCAGCTGCACCAAATAGTGTGCGGTTAGTATTGCCACTGTCTCAAGTAGCACCAGTGTTGCCTAGGCATAGCATTGCACACATACCTTGACTCCTGTGCATGTCTTATGCCTTCTGAATGTGAGAAGTTGGGCATTTATGTCTTGGTCACATGCCTGAATGTACTTGCATGCACACACATGATGCCTGTGCACATTGATTTGTGTATGCAGCTGCACCAAATAGTGTGCGGTTAGTATTGCCACTGTCTCAAGTAGCACCAGTGTTGCCTAGGCATAGCATTGCACACATACCTTGACTCCTGTGCATGTCTTATGCCTTCTAAATGCAAGAAGTTGGGCATTTATGTCTTGGTCACATGCCCGAATGTACTTGCATGCACACACATGATGCCTGTGCACATTGATTTGTGTATGCAGCTGCACCAAATAGTGTGCGGTTAGTATTGCCACTGTCTCAAGTAGCACCAGTGTTGCCTAGGCATAGCATTGCACACATACCTTGACTCCTGTGCATGTCTTATGCCTTCTGAATGTGAGAAGTTGGGCATTTATGTCTTGGTCACATGCCTGAATGTACTTGCATGCACACACATGATGCCTGTGCACATTGATTTGTGTATGCAGCTGCACCAAATAGTGTGCGGTTAGTATTGCCACTGTCTCAAGTAGCACCAGTGTTGCCTAGGCATAGCATTGCACACATACCTTGACTCCTGTGCATGTCTTATGCCTTCTAAATGCAAGAAGTTGGGCATTTATGTCTTGGTCACATGCCCGAATGTACTTGCATGCACACACATGATGCCTGTGCACATTGATTTGTGTATGCAGCTGCACCAAATAGTGTGCGGTTAGTATTGCCACTGTCTCAAGTAGCACCAGTGTTGCCTAGGCATAGCATTGCACACGTACCTTGACTCCTGTGTATGTCTTATGCCTTCGAAATGCAAGAAGTTGGGCATTTATGTCTTGGTCACATGCCCGAATGTACTTGCATGCACACACATGATGCCTGTGCACATTGATTTGTGTGTGCAGCTGCACCAAATAGTGTGCGGTTAGTATTGCCACTGTCTCAAGTAGCACCAGTGTTGCCTAGGCATAGCATTGCACACGTACCTTGACTCCTGTGCATGTCTTATGCCTTCTGAATATGAGAAGTTGGGCATTTATGTCCTGGTCATGTGCCTGAATGCACTTGCATGCACACACATGATGCCTGTGCACATTGATTTGTGTATGCAGCTGCACCAAATAGTGTGCGGTTAGTATTGCCACTGTCTCAAGCAGCACCAGTGTTGCCTGGCACAATCAATGCCTCATTCCAAAAGTGGAGATTTGTGCCATGCAGTCCTGATGTAAGGGATTCAACATCTTTATCAATGACTTGGGTGACGGAGAAGATCAGCTTTGCAGTTAACACCAGATTGGAAAAGGCATCAGATACTCCAGAGGACAGATCCTTCACAGATTATTCTGCATTGGTAAAATACACAGCCTTCTCTGGGGGGTTTTAAAGCAAAATCTGGATGGCCATCTGTTGGGAATTACTGGGGTGCAGTGAGTTTTTTGGGGGCTGTATAACCATGTTCCAGCAGCATTCTTTCCTGATGTTTGGCTTGCATCTGTGGCTAATGGCATCTTCAAGATTTTGTTGGCAGTGAGGCAAGTGGAGTGTGTGCGTCTGTCTATCTATCTGGCTATCTATCATTTATCTATCTATCTATCTATCTATCTATCTATCTCTATCAATCTATCCATCCATCTATCTATCTATCTATCTATCTATCTATCTATCTATCTATCTAAATGCTCTGTGCATAATGAATACCTTAAAAACAAGAGAACCAATGAACAAAATCACACCAAATTTGGCAACAAAACGTCTCACAACACAAGGAGCGACTATCACTCAAAAAAAATATGATTTTGTCATTTGGGAGTTGTAGTTTCTGGGATGTATAGTTCACCTACAATCAAAGAGCAATTGAACCAAACTTGGCACACAGAACTCCCATGACCAACAGAAAATATTGGAAGTATTTGGTGGGCATTGACCTTGAGTTTCAGAGTTGTAGTTCACCTACATCCAGAGAGCACTACAGACTCAAACAATGATGGATCTGGACCAAACTTGGCACAAGCACTCAATACACCCAAATATGAACACAGATGGAGTTTGGGGAAAATAGCCCTTGACATTTGCGTCCGACATTAACGAAGCAATTCGGAAGTTTTGGAATGTTCTGACTTTTTTTCGGAAAAATTCAGAAGTGACTTTAGAATCGAACCACCAGTGCTCCGTATTATTATTATTTTATTATTTACAGTATTTATAGTCCGCCCTTTTCACCCCACAGGCAACTCAGGGTGGATTACAATGTACATATACATGGCAAACATTCAATGCCATAAACACACAACATATATTGACAGACACACAGAGGCTATTTAACATTTCAGCTTTTCATGAAGGTATCATAGAATCATAGAATCAAAGAGTTGGAAGAGACCTCATGGGCCATCCAGTCCAACCCCATTCTGCCAAGAAGCAGGAATATTGCATTCAAAGCACCCCTGACAGAAGGCCATCCAGCCTCTGTTTAAAAGCCTCCAAAGAAGGAGCCTCCACCACACTCTAGAGCAGAGAGTTCCACTGCTGAACAGCTCTCACAGTCAGGAAGTTTTTCCTAATGTTCAGATGGAATCTCCTTTCAATGCCATAAACACACAACATATATCGACAGACACACAGAGTCTACTTAACATTCCAGCTTTTTCGTGAGGGTATTCTGGCCACCATTTGTGATACTGATGAAGTACTTCCTCATTCTTTGCATGCTTGCTGGAAATTTTTATGGCGTCGTAAATTAGCCTCCCCACATAAGCAGTATCTAAATTTCCTACTTGACAGATGCAACTGCCTTTCGGGCTGCAAAGGCTGACAGCAATCTACACAAATTGGTCGGAAGCTCACTTCGATCCGGGCTGGCTTCGAACTCATGACCTTTTGATCAGTAGTGATTTAAATGCAGCTGACTCTCAGCCAGCTGCGCCACAGTCCCTGTGCTAGGTCCGAAATGAGTTTTGAACCGATTTTTTTTGGTGTTGGGGTTCAGCCTGGGTCTGAACCTGAACCTCATTCTCTGATTGTATTTCCTGATGCTAATGAAAATGTTGATTCTGAGGTCAGTGTAGAAGAAACTCCTTGGAAGGCTTGGAAGGCTTGGAAAGTGAAAGTACACATTCTCATGAGAATGTTGCAGAGCCAAGCGGTGAAAGCTCTCCAGAGAAGCTAACACCTGGGATCCTTAATGAGGATAGAAGAGGACAGATTTGGAAAAACAGGAGTGAATCGCAGAGTCTGCGAAGGTTGACCAGATTAAAAGAAAAAGAAACAAGGGCTTCAAAGCCTGGAGGCGTGTCACGAAACAGTTTCCTCGGCTGTAAGTGCCTCCCGCCGGGTTGACTCTTTAGATCAAGCATCATTTTAGACTGAGGCATTACCTTGGCAGATCTCCCGTTTCCCATGGCCTTCATCCCAAGAGGCTTCTAGTGCTCCAAGTACGGTTAGTGGATTGCTAACAGGTTCCAGGATTTTACAGTGTTGCTTTTGGTTTTTGATCTAGTTCATGGATATTTCTGATTGCTGATTTTTACTGTGGCTTTTTGACTTTGCATTTTCCTCTATTTTGTAACCATTTTTCATCAATAAAAAGGGATTGTTTTTCCTACAGTCAAGTGTGATGGATTGTTGTCTTAGGGTCTCGTTTCCTGCTCTGGGTTGCAACATTTGGATCAAGCAAGCCTACTAAATACCTTGCAAAAATACATTGCAAAAATACATTGCAAAAATACCTTGCAAAACCCCTGTGCCGGTAGGACTGAAGACCGACAGGTCGCAGGTTCGAATCCGGGGAGAGGCGGATGAGCTCCCTCTATCAGCTCCAGCTCCTCATGCGGGACATGAGAGAAGCCTCCCACAAGGATGATAAAAACATCCATTCATCTGGGCGTCCCCTGGGCAACGTCCTTGCAGACGGCCAATTCTCTCACACCAGAAGCGACTTGCAGTTTCTCAAGTCGCTCCTGAAAGAAAAAAAAAACATTGCAAAACTGCAACTCCCGGCACAAACCATTGCAATTAAATTGTTTCCCAACTGCATTCATTCTGCGGCGTTCCTGGATCTCACCTGCAATAAGATATGTCTCCTCTTTCCCTCGCCTTCGACGCGCATGGCCTGATGCCTTCATCTATGAAACAAAAGCGGCGCAGAGGTATAAATCCTCGGGAGCCTGTGCAAATATTGTCTCCCTTAAAACAGTGTCATTTTAAAGAAATCATTGCCGACTGCTTGTAATAAATGGACCTCATTGCATGTCAGCCTCGTGTTCTTTCCGCCACCTTTTCCCGAGACACGGAAAGGCTTTTCAGCTCCTGGCATTTGAAAGGGACGTCCTCAAATATTCATCAAACATGGCGTTGGGAAGGGTTTTGAAAGTTCAGGAAAGAGCAAAGCGAGGAGGTAGAGGACCTCACCTTCGGATGGCGGACAAAGAGCACTCCCTCTCTTTTTCACGCTTTGGATTGACACCGATGTGGCTTTGGAAGAGCAGTCAGGGATCCCACCCAGTCAATTTGAAGTTGTGAATGTTAATCGGGATTCTATCTGTGGGGTTTAGAATCATAGAATCAAAGAGTTGGAAGAGACCTCCTGGGCCATCCAGTCCAACCCCATTCTGCCAAGAAGCAGGAATATTGCATTCAAATAACCCCTGACAGATGGCCATCCAGCCCCTGTTTAAAAGCTTCCAAAGAAGGAGCCTCCACCACACTCCCTCCGGGGCAGAGAGTTCCACTGCTGAACGGCTCAGGAAGTTCTTCCTCATAGAATCATAGAATCTAAGAGTTGGAAGAGACCTCCTGGGCCATCCAGTCCAACCCCATTCTGCCAAGAAGCAGGAATATTGCATTCAAATCACTCCTGACAGATGGCCATCCAGCCCCTGTTTAAAAGCTTCCAAAGAAGGAGCCTCCACCACACTCCGGGGCAGAGAGTTCCACTGCTGAACGGCTCTCACAGTCAGGAAGTTCTTCCTCATGTTCAGATGGAATCTCCTCTCTTGTAGTTTGAAGCCATTGTTCCATTGCGTCCTAGTCATAGAATCATAGAATCATAGAATCAAAGAGTTGGAAGAGACCTCATGGGCCATCCAGTCCAACCCCATTCTGCCAAGAAGCAGGAATATTGCATTCAAATCACCCCTGACAGATGGCCATCCAGCCTCTGTTTAAAAGCTTCCAAAGAAGGAGCCTCCACCACACTCCAAGGCAGAGAGTTCCACTGCTGAACGGCTCTCACAGTCAGGAAGTTCTTCCTCATGTTCAGATGGAATCTCCTCTCTTGTAGTTTGAAGCCATTGTTCCCTTGCGTCCTAGTCTCCAGGGAAGCAGAAAACAAGCTTGCTCCCTCCTCCCTGTGGCTTCCTCTCACATATTTATACATGGCTATCATATCCCCTCTCAGCCTTCTCTTCTTCAGGCTAAACATGCCCAGCTCCTTAAGCCGTTCCTCATAGGGCTTGTTCTCCAGAACTTTTATCATTTTAGTCGCTCTCCTTTGGACACATTCCAGCTTGTCAATATCTCTCTTGAATTGTGGTGCCCAGAATTGGACACTATATTCTAGGTGTGGTCTAACCAAAGCGGAATAGAGCATGGGGACTATGACTTCCCTAGATCTAGACACTAGGCTCCTCTTGATGCAGGCCAAAATCCCATTGGCTTTTTTTGCCGCCACATCATATTGTTGGCTCATGTTTAACTTGTTCCCCATGAGGACTCCAAGATCTTTTTCACACGAACTGCTCTCGAGCCAGGCATCGTCCCCCATTCTGTATCTTTGCATTTCGTTTTTCCTGCCAAAGTGGAGTATCTTGCATTTGTCACTGTTTAGCTTGTATTTTAATTCTGTGTATCTTGATATATGTCATTTATTAGTGTTTTATCTCTTGTTTTAATGATGTTGCATCCCGCCTTGAGCTGTAAAGAGAGGCGGGTAATAAAATGATTACACTACTGTTTGTTGCTACTAGAGGTTTACAACAGGCTTTTTTTAAGTGACAGGGAGGATCAGAACCTTTTCTGTTACAGCTGACACAAGTTAATTGAGTTTCAGCATTTAACAAGGCACTAGGTTTGCAAGCTTTTGCGCTTTGCATTTGGCTTAGCTTGATGACTCGTTTGAGCTGAAGAAATTTATTTATTTATTCAGAATTTTTATATTCTCAACCTCCACAGAGGGACTCGGGCCGGCTAACAACAGAAAATGCATACACAAGTAAACTAATAACATCATAACATCATAATATCGTAAAATACAAATGGAATAAATACATAAAGCCAAATTGACAAGATAAAATCACATTCATCACAGTCCGCCAATGAGGTCAGTAGTTATTAGGTTATTGTTGTCTCGCCAATCATTCTGAGAATGTATTATCGAAGGCTTTCATGGCTGGAATCACTAGGTTCTTGTGGGTTTTTTCGGGCTATAGAGCCATGTTCTAGAGGCATTTCTCCTGACGTTTCACCTGCATCTATGGCAAGCATCCTCAGAGGTAGTGAGGTCTGTTGGAATTAGGACAATGGGTTTATATATCTGTGGAATGGCTGGGGTGGGGCAAGGAGCTCTTCCCTGCTGCAGTTAGGTGTGAATGTTTAGCTGATTACCTTCATTAGCATTTGGAGGCCTGCCTGAGCCTGGGAAAATCTGTTGCTGGGAGGTGTTAATCTGTGCCTGGTTTTTTCCTCTCTGTTGTTTAGCTGTTATAATTTTAGAGTTTTTTAATACTGGTAGCCAGATTTTGTTCATTTTCATGGTCTCTTCCTTTCTGTTGAAATTGTCCACATGCTTGTGGATTTCAATGGCTTCTCTGTGTAGTCTGACATGGTGGTTGTTGGTGTGGTCCAGCATTTCTGTGTTCTCAAATAATATGCTGTGTCCAGGTTGGTTCATCAGGTGCTCTGCTATGGCTGACTTCTCTGGTTGAAGGAGTCTGCAGTGCCTTTCATGTTCCTTGATGCGTGTCTGGGCAATGCTGTGTTTGGTGGTCCCTATGTAGACTTGTCCACAGCTGCATGGTACATGGTAGACTCCTGCAGAGGTGAGAGGATCCCTCTTGTCCTTTGCTGAACGTAGCATTTGTTGGATTTGCTTGGTGGGTTTGTAGATTGTTTGTCTGTTGTGTTTCCTCATCAGCTTCCCTCTGCGGTCAGTGGTTCCCTTGATGTCTGGCAGGAACACCTTTCCTCTGCGTGGATCTTCATCTTTACTCTCGTGGCTTGTTCTCGGTGGTCTTGCAGCTCTTCTGATGTCTGAGGTGGAGTATCCATTGGCCTGGAGAGCCCAGTTGAGGTGGTTCAGTTCATCTTGGAGGAGGTGGGGTTCACAGATTCTTTTTGCACGGTCTGCCAAGGCTCTAATGGTGCTTCTTTTTTGACTTGGGGGATGGTTGGAGTTTTTATGTAGATATCTATCTGTGTGGGGGGGTTTTCTGTAGACAGTGTGACCCAGTTGTTGATCTGAGAATGCTTTGTTCCAGAGCCAGGATTTTACTAGCTTTCTGAAAGTCAGGAAGGAAGGGACAGATCTAATCTCCATCGGGAGAGAGTTCCACAGCTGAGGGGTCACCACCGAGAAGGCCCTGTCTCTCATCCCCACCAGACGCGATTACGAAGGTGGTGGGACTGAGAGTAGGATCCCTCCAGAAGATCTTAACAACCTTGATGGTTCGTAGGGGAGAATCCGTTCGGACACGTAAACTGGGCCGGAGCAGTTTAGGGATTTATAGGTCAACACCAGCACTTTGAATTGTGCTCGGAAGCTAATTGGCAGCCAGTGGAGCTGACGCAACAGAGGAGTAGTGTGCTCCCTGTATTCTGCTCCTGTTAGTAATCTGGCTGCCACTCGTTGGACTAATTGCAGCTTCCGGGCAGTCTTCAGTGGCAACCCAACTTTTGTCTGTTGCTGGGAGTGGTTACGCATCATCCTGAACCGTTTGGAGTGGCAAGGAAACTGCTTGTTTATGGCAAGATAAGGACATTCTACTGATAACTAAGTAGAGAGACCGTATTATTTTGCTATGTGTTTGCATATTGTCATGTAAAGAAAAAGACTCACCGGAGATATTGTTTGTTGTATATTGGTGAGAACAATTCTTCAGTTTTGTTTTATGTTTTTGATCTATAGTGAATAGAACTATATTTTTGTTTTTACTTAAAACTACAGACTTGTGTGTATTTTTTTGAGTTTTTATCACACTGAGAGTAAAAGGGGCTGAGATATTCTGCAGGATACTAACACTATTCTGGCAATGTTCAAGAAGCATTCTTTCTTGACATTTCGCCTGCTGGTAAACTGGTAAACTGGCTGGGATTTCTGGGAGTTGTAGGCCAAAAACATCTGGGGACCCCAGGTTGAGAACCACTGATCTATACACTCATGGCGAAGGGGAGTGAGCAGACGGTGAAGGTGAAGGTCATGATGGAGAGGAGGATGAGGTGGTCGGCCTCTTGGGCCATGGAGAGCTGGGGTGTCCCGGTGAAGTGGAGCCCCCTCCTGCACCAAAAACATTTGGGTGCCAAAAACATCTGGGGACCCCAGGTTGAGAACCACTGATTTAAGCCCTCCTGACAGATGGCCATCCAGCCTCTGCTTATAAGACTCTAGAGATGGAGACTCTACTGGACTCTCAGGGCCCTTCTACACAGTTATATAACCCAGAATATCAAGGCTGAAAATCCCACAATATCTGCTTTGAACTGGGTTATCTGAGTCCACACTGCCACATATTCCAGTTCAAAGCTGATAATGTGGAGAAGGGACCTCAGGCAGCAACATATTCCACTAGATTTATAAAAGAGACAGCAGTCTACCATTCATCCAGACCACTCCCCTTTTGCCAGGCAGGAAGACACAATCTAAGCCCCCCTAATAGATGATACTCCATTTTGGCAGGAAAAACGAAAAGCAGAGATACAGAATGGGGGACAATGCCTGGCTTGAGAGCAGTACGTGTGAACAAGATCTTGGAGTCCTCGTGGACAGGAAGGTGAACATGAGCCAACAATGTGATGTGGCAGCAAAAAAAGCCAATGGGATTTTGGCCTGCATCAATAGGAGCATAGTGTCTAGATCTAGGGAAGTAATGCTACCCCTCTATTCCGCTTTGGTTAGACCACATCTGGAATATTGTGTCCAATTCTGGGCACCACAATTGAAGAGAGATATTGACAAGCTGGAATGTGTCCAGAGGAGGGCGACTCAAATGATCAAGGGTCTGGAGAACAAGCCCTATGAGGAGCGGCTTAAGGAGCTGGGCATGTTTAGCCTGAAGAAGAGAAGGCTGAGAGGGGATATGATAGCCATGTATAAATATGTGAGAGGAAGCCACAGGGAGGAGGAGGGAGCAAGCTTGTTTTCTTCTTCCCCGGAGACTAGGACGCAAGGGAACAATGGCTTCAAACTACAAGAGAGGAGATTCCATCTGAACACGAAGAAGAACTTCCTGACTGTGAGAGCTGTTCAGCAGTGGAACTCTCTGCCTCGGAGTGTGGTGGAGGCTCCTTCTTTGGAAGCTTTGAAACAGAGGCTGGATGGCCATCTGTCAGGGGTGATTTGAATGCAATATTCCTGCTTCTTGGCAGAATGGGGTTGGACTGGATGGCCCAGGAGGTCTCTTCCAACTCTTTGATTCTAGGATTCTATGATTCTATGACCTTCCAGCCTCTGTTGCAAAACATCCAGAGGTGTCCCTTTCTACTCTCATTATGATTCCATTGTAAGAGAAAAACCTAAAGTTAAAACCTTGTGTGTGGGAGATGGAGCTGTGAACAAGATGGAGAAGTAAACAAGGGAAACGGAACTGTGTAGGTGCTCCTGACCTGCTATCTTGCAAGCGATGAAAACAGTAGAAGCAAGTTGCCAGCAGGATGCTTCCGCTTCCCTACCTTGTCTTTTTCTCAGCCTTGAGATCTCCACGAAGTATGGACAATTTCACAGGGACTTCTGCACACGAAGTCACCACTTGTAAGGCATAGAATTAAAAGAGACAGCATGGAATTGCTATTGAATCCCCCAGGGCCCCAAGAAGGACCCCAAAAGACCATGGAAAGGTCTGGATAGCCAAGTCCCAAGTGGTTGGAGAATTGGAGCATGACTTCGTAGAATCATAGAATCATAGAATCATAGAATCAAAGAGTTGGAAGAGACCTCCTGGGCCATCCAGTCCAACCCCATTCTGCCAAGAAGCAGGAATATTGCATTCAAATCACCCCTGACAGATGGCCATCCAGCCTCTGCTTAAAAGCTTCCAAAGAAGGAGCCTCCACCACACTCCGGGGCAGAGAGTTCCACTGCTGAACGGCTCTCACAGTCAAGAAGTTCTTCCTAATGTTCAGGTGGAATCTCCTCTCTTGTAGTTTGAAGCCATTCTTCCATTGCGTCCTAGTCTCCAAGGAAGTAGAATACAAGCTTGCTCCCTCCTCCCTGTGGCTTCCTCTCACATATTTATACATGGCTATCATATCTCCTCTCAGCCTTCTCTTCTTCAGGCTAAACATGCCCAGCTCCTTAAGCTGCTCCTCATAGGGATTGTTCTCCAGACCCTTGATCTCCTTTCTTGTAGTTGAAGCCATTGTTCCATTGCGTCCTAGTCTCCAGGGAAGCAGAAAACAAGCTTGCTCCCTCCTCCTCCCTGTGGCTTCCTCTCACATATTTATACATGGCTATCATATCTCCTCTCAGCCTTCTCTTCTTCAGGCTAAACATGCCCAGCTCCTTAAGCCGCTCCTCATAGGGCTTGTTCTCCAGACCCTTGATCATTTTAGTCGCCCTCCTCTGGACACATTCCAGCTTGTCAATATCTCTCTTGAATTGTGGTGCCCAGAATTGGACACAATAGAGCAGGCTTCGAATCCATGCTCAGCCAGGAAATTGCTTTCATGGCCCAGAGAACTTGCAATGGGTTAGTCGTAAGTTGGAAATGACTTGAAGGCACACAACAACAACTACTACTACAACTACATCTTACTGAACATTTGGCCATGATGCTGACAAGGGCTTTCAAGTCCATCATCCTGGTGGAAAGGAGATTTCCAGCTGTTGGAAACAATAAAAGTTATGGTTTCCTTTTGCTCTGGGATATGGAAGCAGAAAAAATTGGGGTGTTAGATCTTTTCAGATTTTGGAAACATGCATAGATGTGTTGTTGAAAGCTTTCATGGCTGGAATCACTGGGTTGCTGTGAGTTTTCTGGGCTGTATGGCCATGTTCCAGCAGCATTCTTTCCTGACGTTCCTCCTGCATCTGTGGCTGGAATCTTCAGGGGTTCTGTTGGCAGTGAGACCAGTGGAGTTGTGTGTGTATGTCTATCTATGTATCTATGTATCTGTGTATCTATGGAATGTGATTAAAGCAAGTGTGAATGTTGTCATTGGCAAACTTGAATAGTATTTAGTAGCCCTGAAGGTGCAAATGTCAGAATTATATCGAATTATACACTTCACTTGCTTCACTTTCAACAGAACCTCTGAATATGCCATTAACCACAGATGCAGACAAAATGTCAGGAGAGAATGCTGTGGTAACATGACCGGAAACATTTTAAGCTGCAATGGGTGGTGATGATGGACTCTATACCTCTGGAAGTCTTTGGATGGCCATCTGTAGGGAGGGCTTGGTTGGTGTCTTTCTGCTTGGCAGAACGGGGTTGGACTGGATGGCCTTGGGGGGTACCTTTCAACTCTAGGAATGTATGAATCAATATGGTTGATGCTTCCCATTTCCTTGCTTGGATTATGGGAGAATCAGAAGGAGATGGTGAGATGCGAAACCTTCCATTTTCCACTCTGCCCCTTTTAAGCCAAATCGCGGGCATCCTGCCGTCTTCTCAGAGCCGGAGGAAAGGAGGCTGTTGCGTTTTATGCAGATGGCATAAAAGGGGCTTCATTATCAGCAAGTGCAAAATGCGTTGCTATTTTGGGAAGGATGGGCAGGCAAGATGAAAGCCTGGAATATCATAATGATAAGCGCCGCGCACCTTGGTCGGCAAGACTGCTACTTATCTCTCCAGCCAAGCACCTTTCATCGCAATCCTTGTTCCTCGCGTTAATGAGACCGTTTATCTCATTTTTTAAAAAATAGGGGACAAATTGGTGTCTCTGGTGGGAGAGTCTGAAGGTCAGACCCGGAGCAATGGAATAACACCCGGAGCTGAACTTGGGATCTTCACCTCCAAAGCCCACAATCCCACAATGGGCAGCATCCTTTCCCTCTTCCTTGAATGGGAAAGACAGGGTTTAGATAAGGTATGGGCAAACCCAGGCCCAAGGGTCAGATGTGGCCCCTTGGGCCCTTTTTCTTTCTCACACCATCCTATCCTTCTTTCCTTCTTTCTCTCTTTTCTTCCTCCTTCCCTCCCTCCCACTTTCTCCCTCCCTCCTTCCCTTCAACCCTTTCATCCTTCCTTCTTTTCTCCCTCTTTTCCTCTCTCTCTTTTAGCTTCCTTCCTTCCCTTTTGCCTTTCCTCCCTCCATTCCTTTCCACCCTTCCTTCTCTCCCTCCCTTCCTTCTTTTTCTCTTTTCTTCCTCCTTCCCTTACCTCCCTCTTTCTCCCTCCCTTCTTCCCTTCCACCCTTTAGTCATTCCTTCTTTTCTCCCTCCCCCTCTCTCTTTCTCCTTCCTTCTTTCCCTTTTGCCTTTCCTCCCCCCTCACTTCCCTTCTCTCCCTCCATTCCTTTCCACCCTTCCTTCTTTTCTCCCTCCTTCCTTCTTTCTCTTTCTCCTCCCTCCCTCCTTTCCTTCCTTCCTTCCTTCCTTCCTTCCTTCCATCCTTCCTTCCCTTTTGCCTTTCCTTCCTCCCTCACTGCCTTTCCCTCCCTCCATTCCTTCCACCCTTCCTTCTATTCCTTTCTTCACTCTTTTCTTCCTCCTTCCCTCCTTCTTTCTCCCTCCCTCCTTCCCTTCTACCCTTTGCTCTTTCCTTCCTTTCTCCCTCCTTCCCTCTTTCTCCTTCCTTCCTTCCTTCCTTCCTTCCTTCCTTCCTTCCTTCCTTCCTTCCTTTTTGCCTTTCCCCCGTCCCTAGCTTCCCTTCCCTCCCTCCATTCCTTTCCACCCTTCCTTCCTTTCTTCGCTCTTTTCTTGCTCCTTCCCTCCCTCTTTCTCCCTCCTTCCCTTCTACCCTTTGCTCCTTCCTTCTTTTCTCCCTCCTTCCCTCTCTCTCCTTCCTCCCTCCCTCCCTCCCTCCCTCCCTCCCTCCCTTCCTTCCTTCTTTCCTTCTTTCCTTCCTTCCTTCTCTTTTGCCTTTCCTCCCTCCCTCGCTTCCCTTCCCTCTCTCCATTCCTTTCCCCCTTCCTTCTCTTCCTCTTTTTCTTCCTTCTCTTTTTCCTCCTACCTTTCTTCCTGGAGGATGTTTTGCTTGGAGAAGAGACGGCCCAGAGGAAACATGAGGGCCATGTTTCAAGATTTCAAAGGGTGTCCCATTGGAGAGATCAGGGCACATGTCGGCCCCGGGTTCAAATGGCAGGGAAAGGGATTCAACTGAAAAGGTTAGGAAGAACTTCTGGAGAGTAAGAGCTGTCAGAGAATGGCTTAGGCTGCCTGGGAGTCTCCTTCTCTGGAAGTTTTTCTGCAGAGGCTATCTATCAGGAGTGCTTTGATTGTGCCTTCTTGCATGGCAGGGAGCTGGACTGGATGGCCCTTGGGGGTCTCTTCCAGATCTAGGATTTTAGGATTCTATATCAGGAGTAGTCAATACAGGGTCTCATGGACACACTTTTTCTCTCCCGTCCATCATGGAACAAAATGAAGTTCAAGAGGAACATCTCCCTTCAATTGTGGTGCCTGGAATGGGACACAGTGTGATACCAGGTATGGTCTGACCAAGGAAGAATAGAGCATGGGGAGCATAACTTCCCTGGATTTAGGCACTATGTTCCTATTGATACAGGTCAAAATCCCACTCTAGTCCCACTCTATTTTGCTTTGGTCAGGTCTTATTTATTTATTTATTTATTTATTTACTTCATTTGTATACCGCTATTCTCAGCCCTAAGGCGACTCAGAGCGGTTTACAACAATCAAGCAAAAACAAGGCGAACAATCAAGGCAAAAATTCAATGCGGCATCAACAAGGTACTTAAAAACAATTAACACAGAAACAAATTAAACAATTTAACAGTAATAAACATTCAAGTGGCGTCTCATAACTAGAATCATGATCCAAACTCGTCAGTCGTAGTTCCATTTCCTGAAATTCATTGCACTGCTTATTCAAACGCCTGTTCAAATAACCAGGTTTTCACTTTTCTCCGGAATACCATCAATGAGGGAGCCAATCTAATGTCCACAGCCGAGGGGCCACCACTGAGAAGGCCCTGTCTCTCATCCCCGCCAGCCGTGCAACGGAACAATGGCTTCAAACTACAAGAGAGGAGATTCCATCTGAACACGAGGAAGAACTTCTTGACTGTGAGAGCTGTTCAGCAGTGGAACTCTCTGTCCCAGAGTGTGGTGGAGGCTCCTTCTTTGGAAGCTTTTAAACAGAGGCTGGATGGCCATCTGTCGGGGTGCTTTGAATGCAATATTCCTCCTGCCTGGCAGAAGGGGGTTGGACTGCATGGCCCTTGGGGGTCTCTTCCAATTCAAAGATTCTCTAAAAATGCCATGAAAACCTCAGAAACGTATGAATTCCCAATGACGAATGCACCGTGCCTTGCGGTGAGGCTCTGGACGTGTGAAATGTATATTTCGTTGAGAAATTATTTTCTCTATTGATCCGAATGGCAAGAGGGATTATTTTCCCCCTTTGGAGTAGTTATGTTCTGAAAGGAAGATTCATTACTTGAGATGATACCGATAGCAGAATTTACCTGGAAACTGGGAGGAAGAAAACCTATTCCAATTTATATTTTTCTGTCCATTTGTGCTTGGGAAAAAAAAACTCTTTATACCCGGCATAGGTGAATGTTTCAATTGAGGCGTAACAAAGACAAATAGCTTATTCTTATGCTTTCCTGCTCTTCTTTTAGCTCATTATAGAAGTTGTATGGCTTTATTTACTAGATCTTGAAGGCAAATCTATTACGCTGCAGTGGATGTCTAGAGCACTTCTCCACTAGTTATTTATGATGTACGGATTGGGCATCTTTTACCCATAATGCTTGGGGACAGAAGTTTTTTGCATTCTGGATTCGAAGTGCAAAGTTAGTCCAACACCTTGGTTGTCAATGACCTTGGTTGCATCTAGACTGTAGAATTAATGCAGTTTGACCTGTCACTGAACATTGAGAAAACCAAAGTGCTCTTCCAGCAGTCACCAGCCGTCCCCTCTCCAATGCCAGAGATACAGCATAATGGTGTAACATTAGAAAATGTTGACCATTTCCACTACCTTGGCAGCCACCTCTCCACCAAAGTCAACATCGACACCGAAATACAACACCGCCTGAGCTCTGCAAGTGCAGCATTTTCCCGAATGAAGCAGAGAGTGTTTGAGGACTGGGACATCCGTAGGGAGACCAAGGTGCTTGTCTATAAAGCTATTGTCCTCCCAACCCTGCTCTATGCCTGTGAGACGTGGACTGTCTACAGATGTCACACACAACTCCTGGAACGATTCCATCAGCGCTGCCTCCGGAAAATCCTGCAAATCTCCTGGGAAGACAAGCGGACAAACGTCAGTGTGCTGGAAGAAGCAAAGACCACCAGCATTGAAGCGATGGTCCTCCAACATCAACTCCACTGGGCTGGCCACGTTGTCCGGATGCCTGACCACCATCTCCCAAAGCAGTTGCTCTACTCTGAACTCAAGAATGGAAAACAGAATGTTGTTGGACAGGAAAAGAGATTTAAAGATGGGCTCAAAGCCAACCTTAAAAACTGTGGCATAGACACTGAGAACTGGGAAGCCCTGGCCCTTGAGCGCTCCAGCTGGAGGTCAGCTGTGACCAGCAGTGCTGCAGAATTCGAGGAGGCACGAGTGGAGGGTGAAAGAGAGAAATGTGCCAGGAGGAAGGCGTGTCAAGCCAACCCTGACCAGGACCACCTTCCACCTGGAAACCAATGCCCTCACTGCGGAAGAAGATGCAGAGCAAGAATAGGGCTCCACAGCCACCTACGGACCCACAAGGAAACCCATGATGGAAGACCATCTTACTCGTCCAACGAGGGATCGCCTAAGTAAGTAAGTAAGTAAGCAAATCTATTACTCTGCAGTAGATGTCTAGAGCACTTCTCCACTAGTTATTTATGATGTACGGATTGGGCATCCTTTACCCATAATGCTTGGGGACAGAAGTTTTTTGCATTCTGGATTCTTAATGCAAAGTTAGTCCAACACCTTGGTTGTCAATGACCTTGGTTGCATCTACACTGTAGAATGAATGCAGTTTGACACCACTTTAACTGCCAAGACTGGAATTGTGGGCTTTGTGGTTTTCGTGAGACGCCTTTCCCTTTTGTGAAAGGACAACTCTTGGGATTACATAATATTGAGCCATTACAAGTTAAAGCAGTGTCAAACTGTATTGTCGAAGGCTTTCATGGCCGGAATCACTGGGTTGTTGTAGATTTTTTTGGGTTATATGGCCATGTTCTAGAGGCATTCTCTCCTGACATTTCGCCTGCATCTATGGCAAGCATCCTCAGAGGTAGTGAGGTCTGTTGGAACTAGGAAAATGGGTTTATATATCTGTGGAATGACCAGGGTGGGACAAAGGACTCTTGGTTCTTGTGGGTTTTTTCGGGCTATAGGGCCATGTTCTAGAGGCATTCTCTCCTGACATTTCGCCTGCATCTATGGCAAGCATCCTCAGAGGTAGTGAGGTCTGTTGGAACTAGGAAACTGGGTTTATATATCTGTGGAATGACCAGGGTGAGACAAAGGACTCTTGGTTCTTGTGGGTTTTTTCGGGCTATAGGGCCATGTTCTAGAGGCATTCTCTCCTGACATTTCGCCTGCATCTATGGCAAGCATCCTCAGAGGTAGTGAGGTCTGTTGGAACTAGGAAAAGGGGTTTATATATCTGTGGAAAGGGTGAGACAAAGGACTCTTGTCTGCTGGAGCTAGGTGTGAATGTTTCAACTGACCACCTTGATTAGCATTTGATTGCCTGGCAGTGCCTGGAGCAAACTTTTGTTGAGAGGTAATTAGATGTCCCTGACTCAGTCAGCCCATTGTATGCTAATCAAGGTGGTCAGTTGAAACATTCACACCTGGCTCCAGCAGACAAGAGTCCTTTGTCCCACCCTGGTCATTCCACGGATATATAAACCCTTCTATGCTTGCCATAGATGCAGGCAAAACATCAGGAGAGAATGCCTCTAGAACATGGCCATATTGCCCGAAAAAACCTACAACAACCCAAATATAAACTGATTAGTATGTCAATGGAAGTATGGAGCTGCTTTTGGCTGATGAGATAGGGTTGTTGTTGTGTGCTTTCAAGTTGTTTCAGACTTAGGCTGACCCTGAGCGAGGGCCAGGAAAATGACCTTGGAGGGCCACACCTTGCCTTCGGACCTTAGTTTGAGGACCCCTGGTTTAGAGCTTTATAGGTCAAAGTCAGCAGACTGGCAGCCAGTGGAGCTGACATAACAGTAGAGTTGCATGCTCTCTGTATGTCACTCCTGTTAGAAACCTGGCTGCCATCCGTTGGACCATTTATAGCTTCCAAACAGTCAACTCCATGTAGAGTGGGTTGCAGCAAACTTTTGTTGAGAGGTAATTAGATGTCCCTGCCTGCTTCCCCACTCAGCCCATTCTATGCTAATCAAGGTGGTCAGTCGAAACATTCACACCTAGCTCCAGCAGACAAGAGTCCTTTGTCTCACCCTGGTCATTCCACAGATATAAAAACCCTTTTTCCTAGTTCCAACAGACCTCACTACCTCTGAGGATGCTTGCCATAGATGCAGGCAAAACGTCAGGAGAGAATGCCTCTAGACCATGGCCATACAGCCTGAAAAAAACCTACAACAACCCAGTGCATTAAATCTGCAGTGTAGATGCATTGCTCAATTGATTAGCATGGTAGTCTTAACCCTGTGGAGGGCTGGCTGTAGTTGAACTCGAGTACAGCACACAACTGTGCTTGTTACGTTGAGATCTCAGTGAGTTCCATGAGAAGGCAAGGTCTTCCAGGCTGAGCCAGATTAACTCAGGGGATGCGTTTAATGCACCCAGCCTAATCTCCTCTAAATTGTACTAAACCTTCACGCCACCACTTGTGGCTGATTAGCCAACCTTCCTTTGAGCTCAGATCAATGCTGCAATGAGAACATGGACAGCCATTTCAAATGTATTGCTGCTGCATTGCATGCATCAGGCTTGGTAGCATTGGAAGTTCTATGCTGGGAGCACCACCAGTTCAAATCTCCTGCTGGATTTCTCCTCTTTGGGGTTCATGTAGCTCTTCAAAGAGTTTAGTTTGATGTACATTTTGGTTCATCACAAATGGGGAAGCCACACTTGCTGGACCAAATTTTGAACTTTTTGGAAGCAGCCTGGAGTCCGTTCGGGGAGAGAGGGCAAGTTAGAACTAAAGGATGATGATGATTATGATGATTTGATGATGATGATGATGATGATGATAATTATAGGCCATGGAGGCCTCTGTCACAAAAATATCATTGCAGATTTGATAAATGTGGATTTGATATAATGATGTGTGGGAATGAATGGAAGAATGGAAGGATGTATGTATGGATGGAGCCAATAATTTTAGAGACACCAGTATAATATTAAGGCCTGCAATGACTAACTACCTGCTTGCAGGACTGTGATTAAAACCAGCTAATAAGAGCTGTGTTATATGTTCCATAGTTGATGGTGGTTGGTGGTAGTAGACCTGGCAGTTGGTGATAGAAGAGTTAATGTAAGTCTTGGTTCTAAAGGGCTGAGTAGTTTCTAAGTAACAGTTTACAGGTAAAAGCAATTAAGGGTGGAGGTATGCAGGAGATGTGTTGCAGCTGGATGTTATTGGATTTAAGGAGCTAACCTTGAGACTGACCTTTGGGAGAAAAGTATCTGTTGTATTTTGGTGGTGGATGCTGCTGGTTTTTTCCCCCAGGTCTGTTGGATTTTTCAGTATCCTGACCTGTCTCCTGTAATCTTGGAATCCTGGAACCTTGAACCTTTGGACTGGCTTTTGACTATGGCATAGACTCTGGACTTTGTTTATTGAACTCTCGGCGTTTGACCATTGGACTGGACCCTTTTGACTACGAAGTTATTTTTGCTATCAGTTTTTGTTTATTCTGAAGCTGCGTGCTATCTTTGTCTTATATATTTTGGACTATACAAACAGCCAGCAAGTAAGTAATTGTTATTTTAATTAAACTGTTTGTTAAAACTGGGAGTTTGATTCATCTCTACCTAAACAAGGTAGAGCCCTAGCAAGGTGACAAGCTGAAAAGTAAACTCTGATAAAGACTGTGACAATGGTTCTTTCTAGTGAAGGAAATGTTTTCAACATTCCTTATGTTAAGAAGGAAGTCAACACAAGCCTTGTGTTTGTCAACACCAATCAAGAGGAATTAGCATCTGGCCAGGAAACTGAGATGGAGCCAGGATGGATGATGTCTATCATTAATTTACAACTTTTTGGATGACATCAGCAGAATATTCCTATAAAAGACTCAGTCTAATAATGCTCAAAGTGTGGCAGACCTGAGGAGTCTGGTTCACCCGCTATGCTCTGCTCCATGGCAAGGAGAGAGATTGTGTACCTATGAAGAGTGGCAGATTTGCATGGGAGCAGTCTGGTCATTTTGCGGCTTCTTTCTCAAGAGAAGAGGAAGAAGTGCTTCTGGAGTCTTAGATTTTGTGCAGGAGTCAGGTTCTACTGTATGGAAAACAGAGGTCTGGTCCTTGGCATTGCTCTTAGGGAAAGAAGTTTTGGTATTTTGGTGTTTTGAAGTTTTGGCATTATGGAACTATGCCTTGACAGGCTGCAGGAAAGCAGGGTCTGGCCTAAGAGGTGCTTCTCCAAGGAGGGAGAATATCTGGGTGCATGAGGATGAATGTGTGTACATGTGTGTGAAAGTGTTATGAATGACTTCTCAATGATTTTAAAGCATAGGTTCTTTTTATTGCAATTTCCAGTGTGAGAAGGTATATAAGATTACAGAAAACATTCAGACAAAGAATGACATTGGACATACAGACATACAGATTCTATGCAACTACATTGGATTCACAATTACATTGGTTAACAAACAAACAAACAAAGGGGAATTACATTTTCACTCAGCATTCACACACATGTACATGCATTCATCCACTTGCATCCAAATATTACCATATCCTTTCTCCCTCCTTGGAGAAGCACCTGTAAGGCCAGACCCTGCTTTCCTGCAGCCTGCCAACGCATAGTTCCATAACTTCCATAACGCCATAACTTCAAAACGTTGAGATACCAAAACTTCTTTCCCTAAGAACAGTGCCAAGGACCAGATCTCTGTTTTCCATACAGCAGAACCTGACTCCCTGCACAAAATCTAAGACTCCAAAAGCGCACTTCTTCCTCTTCCCTTGAGAAAGAAGCCCCAAAGTGTCCAGAATCATGCTTTCCCATAGCATATCTGACACTCTCCAAATACACCACCTCTCTCCTTCCCATGGAGCAGAGCATGGCGGGTGGATCAGACTCCTCGGTCTGCCACGATTTGAGCATTATTAGGCTGAGTCTTTTATAGGAAAATTCTGTTGATGTAGTACCAAAGTTGTAAATTAATGATAGACGTCTTCCATCCTGGATCCATCCCAGTTTCCTGGCCAGATGTTGATCTTCTTGATTGGTGTTGATCTTCTGTTGACTTCCTTCTTAACATAAGGAATGTTGCAAACATTTCCTTTATCCCTGTCCCAGTTCTTATCAGGGTTTCCCATTAGCAAGTCCAGCAAGCAGGTAGTTAGTCATTGCAGGCCTTAATATTATACTGGTGATTCCAAAATTATTAGCTCCATCCATACATCCTTCCATTCTTCCATTCATTCCCACACATCATTTTAAATTCACATTTATCAAATTTGCACATTGAATTTCTTATTACATATTCCCCCTCTTGCATATAGATTTCATTTTTAAATCTATATGCAACATATAGTAAAGTAACTTCTAAATTTCAGTTGAATCAAAATCTCATTTTCTTGAAACAGAAATACATTTTCACAATTACAAGTAACAATATAATAATCATTACAATTGAATTAACCATTTCAGATAAATTGAACTTTTGCATTTAAACCTTCAAAACATTTGATCAATTAATGAAAGAACCTTTCTTCATATGCACAACATCTAAAACCATGCTGTTCCTAAATTATTGTTTCCTTCTTTGTTCATTTTCATTACATTTCCATAGCAAAACTTTAACTTTATTTCTCATCAACAAACTTTCAAATATATATATATCACATTTCTTTTGACTTCCCATGTTTGTAACCCATATACCATTTATTGTTTTATTTCCTGTAAAAATCTATGTATCTGAACCCAAATTAAGGTATCCAAAATGTTTCATTTACTAAACCACCACTGTATCACATTTCCCTTATATTTTCATGAATTATTTAATAAAAACCATAAACAAACCACATTTTCCCATTTGTAAGTTTCCCCAACATCAATGTAAACCTTTCAAATCTAAAACCTTTATTTAACTGTAGAACTTACTTCAACCTTAGATTAACCGTGTGTGTTTTGAACCCATTTCCAACTTGTCCATGCTGAAAAGCAATATTTGCAATTCCTTTCCCCCCATAACACCAATTCTCTTGAAATGAGCAAATTCTGTGACTCAGTATCCCAAAATTCCCAAATTGCTTTGTTGTTCCAGAAGTCTGAGACTTGTAGTTCTGGCCTCTGAAATAACTTGCTGCACTGCTTAACCCCATTAACACCTTTAAGAAACCTTTAGCTGAATGTTTCTTTTCTGTTCCTCTTTAAACTCTTTAAACTTATAAATCACAACAATATATATGCACCGTTCAAAATGAAAATTGTCAAACTCATGGCAATTTCTTCTTCAGGACTTCTTTTGAGTTGGTAGCTACATTTAGATTCCTGTAAACTTGAACAAATCATTTTAATTAATCACTTGCTCCAGGTCTTGATTCCATCTCTCCAGTACTCTTGTGATCAGTAAACTTAGATAAACAGACAGGATTAACAAAAGTTAACACTCCCAGGTAAAGCTCCCAAATTGGTTGTAACAAATTCCTTTAAACAAAATCTCTCTGTATCTATTTCATTTTCCTCTTTTGCAATAACAAAACTCCAACCAATTTATTATATTTTGTAGGAAATACAAAAGAACTTGGATTTCCAAACAAAACTTTTCCAAAATAAAACAAATCCCATTTACTAGGCTGCTCAATAGGCTGATCAGACTACTTCCCAAAACAAAATGCAACTCATCTGTCTTTACCAATTTGCAAAATCATAACTCCAATTACATTTTTATTCAACCATAAAATACCCCCTCTAGATAACATAATAATACCATTTTGTAACAAGTACCCTATATTCCTTTATAATCAACAAGACTCCTCCTGTACAAAACTGAAAATACATTTAGATCTCTTTTTCTAAATTTCAAGGGTCAAAACTGCATCTTGCCCTAAATTGCAACTCCTGCTGTATATTTTACCTCTGACCTTTGACACAGAAGCCCCTTCTTCTGTCAATTTACTGTAAAAACAACTCCAAATTAAAATGCTATCTTCCCTCATTGGAAAGATTTCCCTCTACATTATTAAAAAAAACACCTCAAAACACCTTTAGCCCTTCCATGGCTTCAAAACAACAACAACCAAACTTCCCAAGCAAGTGATCTTCCTCCCCCTCTCCATATGGGAATTATGGGGATTCCAATCCATTTAAACTACTCCAGCACATTTACCTTTTCAGAGAATCAGGACTCTCCCTTGTTCCCTCATCTTCTGCAATGCTTCAAGATGTATCTAAACACTTTATTTCTCTAAAGCAAGAAAAATCCTTTTCACTCCTCCAAATTTCTTTTGTTTCACTGAAAAATATCATATCCTACTCCAGAAACCAAAACTGTTAATTTATTCTCTCATACTGGAAAAGAATGCCAAATAACGCCAAATAATGTTATGAATAACTTTCCCACATTGGAAAAGAATATCCCACTTCTGACACCAAATATGTTATGAATGACTTCTCAATGATTTTAAAGCATAGGTTCTTTTTATTGCAATTTCCAGTGTGAGAAGGTATATAAGATTACAGAAAACATTCAGACAAAGAATGACATTGGACATACAGACATACAGATTCTATGCAACTACATTGGATTCACAATTACATTGGTTAACAAACAAACAAACAAAGGGGAATTACATTTTCACTCAGCATTCACACACATGTACATGCATTCATCCACTTGCATCCAAATATTACCATATCCTTTCTCCCTCCTTGGAGAAGCACCTGTAAGGCCAGACCCTGCTTTCCTGCAGCCTGCCAACGCATAGTTCCATAACTTCCATAACGCCATAACTTCAAAACGTTGAGATACCAAAACTTCTTTCCCTAAGAACAGTGCCAAGGACCAGATCTCTGTTTTCCATACAGCAGAACCTGACTCCCTGCACAAAATCTAAGACTCCAAAAGCGCACTTCTTCCTCTTCCCTTGAGAAAGAAGCCCCAAAGTGTCCAGAATCATGCTTTCCCAGAGCATATCTGACACTCTCCAAATACACCACCTCTCTCCTTCCCATGGAGCAGAGCATGGCGGGTGGATCAGACTCCTCGGTCTGCCACGATTTGAGCATTATTAGGCTGAGTCTTTTATAGGAAAATTCTGTTGATGTAGTACCAAAGTTGTAAATTAATGATAGACGTCTTCCATCCTGGATCCATCCCAGTTTCCTGGCCAGATGTTGATCTTCTTGATTGGTGTTGATCTTCTGTTGACTTCCTTCTTAACATAAGGAATGTTGCAAACATTTCCTTTATCCCTGTCCCAGTTCTTATCAGGGTTTCCCATTAGCAAGTCCAGCAAGCAGGTAGTTAGTCATTGCAGGCCTTAATATTATACTGGTGATTCCAAAATTATTAGCTCCATCCATACATCCTTCCATTCTTCCATTCATTCCCACACATCATTTTAAATTCACATTTATCAAATTTGCACATTGAATTTCTTATTACAAAAGTTGAGTGAAAATATAATTCCCCTTTGTTTGTTAGCCATGCAATTGTAAATCCAATGTAGTTGCATAGAATCTATATGTCCAAATGTTTTTCTGTAATTTGATAGACCCTCTCACACTTGAAATTGCAATAAAAAGAACCTATGCTTTAAAGTCATGGAAAAGTCATTCATGACACCTCCAATATGGGAAATCCATGTATATGGTAGGATTTGGAGTCTGGTGGACTCTCTGGAGGCTTTTAAACAGACTGGATGGGCATCTGCCAAGTGTGCTTTGATTGTATCTCCTTGCCTGGCAGAATAAGGTTGGAATGGATTGCTCTTCTTGTTTCTTAGAATCATAGAGTTGGAAGAGACCTTGTTGGCCATCCAGTTTAACTCTTTGCCATGCAAGAAAAACACAATTAAAGTACTCCCAACAGATGTCCATCCAGCCTCTGCTTAAAAGCTCCCACCACACTCCAAGGCAGAGAGTTCACTGCTGAAGAGCTCTAATAACTTCTTCCCAATGTTCAGGTGGAATCTCCTTTCCTGTCATTTGAACCTATTACTTCAAGTCCTAGTCTCCACAGCTAGTCTCTAGTCCAACTATGAACCTATCATAGGTCCAACTATGAACCTATGATTCTAGATCCTGAACTTTTCTCAATTCTTTGGAACTTCAAGGGAAGACAGAGTAGGACCTCTAGGCACTTGCCATGGAAGAATGTCCCCCTATTTCTGCAGTTTTGAGAAGGTGGATTATGGCCCGATGGGGCTTTTCTGTCCTCTTCGGTGTAGGGAAGACCATGCAAAGGTGAAGAGGTTGCTATATGAAGTGTATGAGGAGCCCATTTCCAAGATCTATCTGAAATAAGAATGGAAGATGAGCCACACTGCATCATTTGGGCTTCAGTGGGGTTGTATGGCTTCTAGTTGGCTGGTTAGGGAGGTGGACTTCATAGAATCATAGAATCATAGAATCAAAGAGTTGGAAGAGACCTCATGGGCCATCCAGTCCAACCCCATTCTGCCAAGAAGCAGGAATATTGCATTCAAATCACCCCCGACAGATGGCCATCCAGCCTCTGTTTCAAAGCCTCCCAAGAAGGAGCCTCCACCACACTCCGGGGCAGAGAGTTCCACTGCTGAACGGCTCTCACAGTCAGGAAGTTCTTCCTCATGTTCAGGTGGAATCTCTTTTCTTGTAGTTTGAAGCCATTGTTCCCTTGCGTCCTAGAATCCAGGGAAGCAGAAAACAAGCTTGCTCCCTCCTCCTCCCTGTGGCTTCCTCTCACATATGTATACATGGCTATCATGTCTCCTCTCAGCCTTCTCTTCTTCACAGAGTTGACATTCTGGAGGTTATATCCACTCTGGAGGAGATCCTACAACCTCCACCTACTTCCAGATGGGTGTTGTTTTATGTTTGGAGCCTTTTGAAGAGGAATGCCCCACCTGGACCCACCAAACTCCAAACCACCAAAACATTCTGCTTAAAAATTTCCAGATTTATTGCGTGCGGTTCAGCCCGTCACTTCCTGCCACCCTCTTCCTCTGTGTTTCCGTCTGAGATGTTGGGTGTCTCGTCAATAAATCTGGGAAGGGATCCATTTGGATTTCATCCCATGCCTCAACTCAGTTGGGCTAAAAATATATACATATCGTCAGATCTCTCTATCTCTCTGTTTCCTTTCTTTCTTGGGGAAGTCTGGTGCACAGGGATGAAAACACTGACTTCTGAAGGATGCTTATTGTGGAGTGATAGCAACCTGGCGTTCGGTTATTGTCATGGCTATTTTATCTGAAGGGCATATTTTGAAGCAGTTTGGAAACACTTTATCTGCAAGGGCTCAACACCATGGAGACCTAGGAGTTGCTGTTTTGCAAGGTCTTTCTCCTTCTTTGCCAACAAGGGTTGGTGCCTCTCCAAAATACAAATCCATGGTGGTTTCGTAGCACCAAGTCAGGGCAGTTAAAGTAGTGTAAAACTGCTTTAGATCTACAGTATAGATGCACCCATGGGATTGGATAGATCAATGCTAGCGTTAGAGTTTTGCATAGTGACCATGCAAGCAAAAGACAAAGTTTCAGAGAGGAACTGCTGGAAGTATCTTACTGGGGAATCTTTCCAGCCTGAGGAAGAGCAGCACATGCTTTCAAAAGCTTGATCTTCTGCCCATTGCTGTGTTTGGATCCGATGGCACCCTTAGACATTCACTCCTCTCCCCCCAGAAGTGCTTTTGCAAGACATCCCTCTCTCGCCATGACCTTTCCATCTTCCGTGGAGCAAAGCAGAGGGAGGAGTGGGCTCTTGGGCCTCGTCCTTCTTGGAAATTAGCCTCGGCAGCCAACCTTTATCTTGGACCGGCTTCTTGGAGCAGGAGGTAACCTTCATCTTTCATCTCGCAGATTATGCTGATATATGGGTGCCGCTTACCGGTTGCTT
Organism: Anolis sagrei; assembly: GCF_037176765.1. Classification (NCBI taxonomy): domain Eukaryota; kingdom Metazoa; phylum Chordata; class Lepidosauria; order Squamata; family Anolidae; genus Anolis; species Anolis sagrei. The sequence goes on from NC_090021.1 coordinate 341,685,076, forward strand.
GGAAGGTCGCAGGTTGGAAGAGAGTCAGGCTCGGGGAAATAATTCATGGCTCTTTGGACAATGCAAAGAGTGTCTTTGAGTCTGCTTACTCCTCCAAGAGGATAAATCTCTTCACCCAGATGGAATGAGAAGGGGGGGCTTTGAGATTTGTCAGGTCAGGTTGTATCATAAAGCATCCCACTAGCCCTTAATGGGTTTTTTGTCTTGCAGAAGTTGGGGTGAAGGGGTTTTCTTTTGTTTTGGACTTCAACTCTCACAATTCCTAACAGCCTCAGGTGTTGTTGGAGGATATCTGCTCAGCTTCACGGGTATTGATTTGTGGGGTGCCGCAGGGCTCAGTTTTATCCCCTATGCTGTTTAATATCTACATGAAGCCGTTGGGAGAGATCATCCAGAGTTTTGGAGTTTGATGTCATCTGTAGGCAGATGATGTTCAACTCTACAGTGACAAATGCAAGATAATCCACTTAGGCAGAAAAAACAAAATGCAAAGATACAGAATGGGGGACAATGAGGCCTGGCTCGAGAGCAGGACGTGTGAAAAAGATCTTGGAGTCCTCATGGACAGCAAGTTGAACATGAGCCAACAATGTGATGTGGCCAAAACTAACAAAATGAAGTTCAACGGGGACAAATGCAAGATACTCCACTTAGGCAGAAAAAACGAAATGCAAAGAGACAGAATGGGGGATGATGAGGCCTGGCTCAAGATCTTGGAGTCCTCATGGACAACATGAGCCAGGAATGTGATGTGGTGGCAAAAAAAAGCCAATGGGATTTTGGCCTGCATCAATAGGAGCCTAGTGTCTAGATCTAGGGAAGTCATGCTCTCCATGCTCTGTTCCACCTTGGTTAGACCACACCTGGAATATTGTGTCCAATTCTGGGCACCACAATTCAAGAGAGATATTGACAAGCTGGAATGTGTCCAGAGGAGGGTGACTAAAAGGATCAAGGGTCTGGAGAACAAGCCCTATGAGGAGCGGCTTAAGGAACTGGGCATGTTTATCCTGAAGAAGAGAAGGCTGAGAGGAGACGTGATGAGGGCCATGTATAAATATGTGAGAGGAAGCCACAGGGAGGAGGGAGCAAGCTTGTTTACTGCTTCCCTGGAGACTAGGACACAATGGAACAATGGCTACAAACTAAAAGAGAGGAGATTCCATCTGAACCTGAGGAAGAACTTCCTGACTGTGAGAGCCATTCAGCAGTGGAACTCTCTGCCCCGGAGGGAGTGTGGTGGAGGCTCCTTCTTTGGAAGCTTTTAAGCAGAGGCTGGATGGCCATCTGTCAGGGGTGATTTGAATGCAATATTCCTGCTTCTTGGCAGAATGGGGTTGGACTGGATGGCCCAGGAGGTCTCTTCCAACTCTTTGATTCTATGATTCTATGACATGGAGACTCAACCTGTAGCTAACCCTGTAGCTGCACCCTATTTCTGTGTTCAGTTGGGCCAAGGAGGAATCTTACAGTGCAGTTAATGCATAGCTTTGCAGGCAGGGCTTTTATTATCAGCAAGGCAGAGAAGCTCCTCTCAACCTTGACATTTAGGGAGTTCTCCAAGGTGCTGAACCCGATGGCTTCTGCCTCCTTCCATTTCTGGTTGCAGATGCAGACAATGAGCGGCTTCTTTTGTGTGGTGATAATCAGCCGGAGGTGCCCTGTTGTGTTGAGCCTACAGAATGGCAGGCAAGGAGAGAGCGAGTGTCCAAAGCTCCAGGCTGGCTGCATCCTATTGATTACACTAGGTAACACAATTGGAAAAGATTTTCTGTTTCTGGCTTGAAAGTGTTACTTCCTGTTGAATGGTGCGGTGCAGACTTTGAAAGTAGTTGTTTTGCTCCAGAAACTTCATTTTTGTGGCTGGCACAAACTGTATTGAATTGGTCGAGACCCTATTTATATATTTATCGTGTCATCAGCAACCATAGCATTGTATTACAATTCTAACAGAGCAAAACAAACACAGAGATTAAAAAGAAAAAGAAAAAAACACACAGATTTTGCAAATTTGGTAGTTGGTTAAATGTCCTTTGACCAGTATCTGGCCTCTTGGAGTGCCTCTGGGGTTGCCGCAAGGAAGTCCTCCCTTGTGCATCATGTGGCAGGGCTCAGGTTGCATTGCAGCAGGTGGTCAGTGGTTTGTTCTTCTCCACACTCGCATGCCGAGGATTCCACCCTGTAGCCCCATTTCTTAAGATTGGCTCTGCATCTCGTGGTGCCAGAGCGCAGTCTGTTCAGCGCCTTCCAAGTCGCCCAGTCTTCTGTGTGCCCAGGGGGGAGTCTCTCATCTGGTATCACCCACGGATTGAGGTGCTGGGTTTGGGCCTGCCAGTTTTGGACTCTTGCTTGCTGGGGTGTTCCAGTGAGTGTCTCTGTAGATCTAAGAAAACTATGCCTTGATTTGAGTCGTTGACGTGCTGGCTGATACCCAAACAGGGGATGAGCTGGAAATGTCTCTGCCTTGGTCCTTTCACTATTGGCTGCTACTTCCCAACAGATGTCAGGTGGTGCAATACCGGCTAAGCAGTGTCATTTCTCCAGTGGTGTGGGGCGCAGACACCCTGTGATAATGCGGCATGTCTCATTAAGAGCCACATCCACTGTTTTAGCGTGTTGAGATGTGTTCCACACTGGGCATGCGTACTCAGCAGCAGAGTAGCGTAGCGCAAGGGCAGATGTCTTCACTGTGTCTGGTTGTGATCCCCAGGTTGTGCCAGTCAGCTTTCGTATGATGTTGTTTCACGCTAGAAACAACGTCGAGACCCTGTGAGATATTCATTGAAACACTATAGCAAAAAGTGTTGCAGGATGTTCTCCTAAAACAAAGTTCTTGCAGTTTATAAACTTCCTCCATGTTTTTATGATAGATGCAATAGAATCCTAGAGCTGGAAGAGACCTCATGGGCCATCCAGTCCAACCTCATTGTGCCAAGAAGCAGGACAATCGCGTTCAAAGCACCCCCAAGGTATTCTCTTCCTTTGCTGGAAGAGATCCTAGTAATAATAATAATAATAATAATAATAATAATAATACTTTAGTTATACCCCGCCGCCCAAGGGGAGATGGGGCGGCTTACATGAGGCCATGCCCAACAATACAGTAAACACAATATAACACAAAAACACAACAGAAAATCAGAAAATAAAATGACATAGAATACAAAACCAATGTAAATAAGGAACACAACACTATGAAATTAAACATTAAAATGCTAAAAATGATCACAGTGGGCAGGGCCAAAATCAAAGATTTAAATTTTGAAACACTGGGGAGATAGGGCAATGTAAAATATCCAGAAGATATTTTACCAGAAAATAAAGTGCTTCTGAGGGCATTTTATACAGATTATCATATCATACATTCACTCATTGAAGGCACATTGGAACAGCCAGGTTTTCAGGCTCCTCCCGAAGATTGCCAGGGTGGGGGCTTGCCTAATATCTCTGGGGAGCGAATTCCAGAGCCAAGGGGCCACCACAGAGAAGGCCCTCTCTCTCGTCTCCACAAGTCTCATCCCTAACACCACCTTCTTTAAAGGATTCTAAGCAGCAACTGTAATATGCACCTTTTTTTGACCAAATTACAAAGAGTGCACTTTTTGCCACTTTTCCATGTTACATTAAATAGATTTTTTTTTTTTTGGTTTCAGGGTTTTGAAAATTGAGGTGCACATTAGATTCAATGGCACATTAGACTTGAGTAAATATGGGTGTATATACAATATATGTATGTATGTATGTGTTGGGGTTCAGCCTGAGTTTGAACTTGAACCTGATTCTCTGTTTGTTCCTCCTGATGCTAATGAAAATATATTTACTGATGCTAATGGAAATGTACCTTTTGATGCCAATGCTCCTGAAATTAGTGAGGAAGAAACTGCTGAAGGTTTGAAAAATGCCAATGTTCCTGAAATTAGTGAGGAAGGAACTTCTGTAGATTTGGAAAATGAAAGTACCAGTGTTCCTGAGAATGTTTCAGAGGGAGACCTTGAACTTTCCCTCCCTTCTGCACCTGTTAACTGTAATGACAACAGAAGGGGCCAAATTTGGGAAGACAGAAGTAAATCACTCAGTTTGCGTCAATCCTCCCGAATTCAAGAATTAAAAACATTGGCTTCAAAGAAGAAGGGCGGTTCACGGAATCAATTCTTGAGCTTTAATTGCCTTACGCCGGGCTGACTGTCTCAGTTCAGGCATCGTTTCAGAATTGATGAAGACCTTGGCAGTTCTTCTGGTTCCCTGGCCATAGTTTGGGAAGATTTCTAGGATATCAAGTACGGTTAGTGGATTGCTAACAGGTTCCAGTATTTCTCAGAGAGGCTTTTGGTTTTGCTTTGTCCATTTAAATTCATGTTTGCTGATTTTACTGTGGCTTTTGACTTTGTATTTTTCCTTTATTTTGTAACCATTTTTCTTCAATAAAAAAGGATTGTTTTTCACAGCCAAGTGAGGTGGATAGTTATCTTAGGGCCTCGTTCCCTGCTCTGGATTGCAACAGTATGTATACCTGGTCAGATGTTCTAGCTGAGGCATGGGCCAACTTCGTCCTTCTTGCCAGGTGTTTTGGACTTCAACTCCCACAATTCAGAATTGTGGGAGTTGAAGTCCAAAACACCCGGAGGGCCCAAGTTTTCCCAGACCTGTCTTACTCACTTCTCCAACATTCAGCGTCAAAAGTAAATGCGCCAAAGAATAGTGTTGAGAGGCGACCAAGAATAATGTGGCGTGGAATGAGCAACATGCTTGCATCGATTTGTCTGTTCTCCACGGTGAGGCTTAAAAGGTGTCGGCTCAACCGTTGCAACAAAGAACACTCCTTTTTCCAACTGACGGATCTGTTACAGCATTTGCCTTCATGGTTGTAAGCCATTCCTCTCCGGCAAGACAGTCCTTCGTGGGGTGGGGAGTTTTTCCATGATGTTGAAGGCCTCTTTGATTTTGTTGGCCACTTGTCCTAATAGCAGGGTGAAGAGAGTCTCCAACAAAGAAACCAGGTAGAGGAAAAACATTCCAGCACAGCTGCCTGGGGCATTTGCAAGGGTTACCTGGTGGTTTTATGATTAAGGACCAGGTTGTGGCACAGCTGGTTGGGAGTCAGCTGCATTAAAAATCACTACTGACCAAAGATGGATGGACGGCATCCTTGAAGTGACTGGACTGACCTTGAAGGAGCTGGGGGTGGTGACGGCCGACAGGGAGCTCTGGCATGGGCTGGTCCATGAGGTCACGAAGAGTCGGAGACGACTGAACGAATGAACAAAAAAAACTGACCAAAAGGTAATGAGTTCAAAGCCAGCCTGGGTTGGAGTAAGCTCCCAACCATTTGTCTAGCTTGCAGTCAACCTTTGCAGCCCAAAAGACAGTTGCATCTGTCAAATAGGAAATTTAGGTCCCGCTTATGCAGGGAGGCTAATTCAACTCATTTACAATGCCATAAAACTCTCCAGCAAGCGTGCAAAAGAATGAGGAAGTACTCCATCAGTGTCACAAGTGGACGGTGAAGCAACAGCTCCCCCAGTGGCCAGAATTTATATAATACTCTCATGAAGCTGAAAGTTAAATAGCCTCTGTGTGTTTGTCTAGATATAAGTGGTTCTCAACCTGGGGTCCCCAGATGTTTTTGGCCTACAATTCCCAGCAATCCCAGCCAGTTTACCAGCTGTTGGGATTTCTGGGAGTTGAAGGCCAAGAACATCTGGGGACCCCAGGTTGAGAACCACTGCTATATATGTTGTGTGTCTATGGCATTTGGATGTTTGCCAAGTATATGTGCATTGGGATCTGCCCTGAGTCCCCTGCGGGGTGAGAAGGGTGGAATATAAAAACTGTAAATAAATAAATTTTCTGATTCTCCAGAGTTGGGACAGGGTGTGGATTCAAATGGCAGGAAAAGAGATTCCTCCTAAACCTTAGGAATAACCTCCTGATGGTAAGAATCATAGAATCGTAGAGTTGGAAGAGGCCTCATGGGCCATCCAGTCCAACCCCCTTCTGCCAAGAAGCAGGAATATTGCATTCAAATCACCCCTGACAGATGGCCATCTAGCCTCTGTTTAAAAGCTTCCAAAGCTATCTGCTACTTTGGAGCGTGGCAGAGTCTTTTTTCTCTGGAGGTTTTTAAGCAGAAGTTGAATGGCTGTCTGTTGGGAGGGCTTGGGCAGTGTCTTCCTGACTGGCAGAAGGGCGTTAGACTAGATGGCCCTTTCAAATCTAGGAGTCTATGAATGTGCAACTGAATGCTATGTCCATGGATGTGGTCACTGATATGTGCCTGATGGTGCATAACCTTTCATTTGAATCCTTAAACTTAATGCCCAACTTATGCATATCTAGCAGAGACTCTTCTGCACAACACAATGATCAGATTATGCACTATGGGCCCAGCTCCTCCATGTAAGAGGAAAAACCATGAATACCTCTGGGATGGAGAATAGGGTGCCATTTCTGTGGTCCTGTCATGGTTTGAAGATGAAGAGGAGGAGCAGCAGAGCCAGTGCACCACTTCCCTTGCCTTGTGCACCTCCTTTCTCCTATTCCTGAATGCCACTGACATCTATTTCCTCCAGGCAAGGAAAGGGCGGTATTTGAGGAAACATGTGCCAAGCAAGAAGAAGAGAATGAACCAGCCCCGGGCCTGCCAACAGCGTCACTTACCTGGTGGCACAGGTTCGCCCTCCTCTTCCTGTATGCCGTGTTTTCCTGTTCCCTGATGTACCTCCCTTCATTAGCACCAGTGATATAGACATCTGCAGAACACAGGAAAGAGAGAGAAGAGTGAAGGGGTGCACAGGGCTGGCTCTTCCTCTTCCTACATTCTCCGAGTGTCCTTTTCAGCCAGAAAAAAGAAGGGAGATGCAAGGTGAAACAGAAATATACTGCACACCTAACTCCTGAGCTGTGCTAACCTCTTGTGGACAGAGCTGCCATATGGATGTTCATACTATGAAAATCCACATGGCACCCCCATCCACAGGAGGAAAGCACAGTTTGTTTGTTTGTTTGCCATATTTATATACCGCCCCTCTCAGCCCAGAGGCAATAATTCAGGAGTTAGGTGTGCTGTATATTTCTGTTTCACTCTGCACCTCCAACTTCAGGAGGTGGCACAAGCTTGTGAGTGTGAAAGTGAGTGTTGTAAGAGTGCAGTATAAACAGAAGAGCCCCTTGTGGCAGAATGGGTTGAACTGCCACAATGGCTGTTGCCCGGTAAGTCGGGCAAGGCATTTCTTATATATATTGCATCCCTACATTGCGGTTTTTCACTTATCGTGGGTGGTCCTTAAATGTTACCCCCATGATAAGTGAGGGAACACTGAACTTTGTTAAAGGTGGGTGTGCGTGCGTATTAAGGAAAACATTACTGTCAGTGGGGAAACTTGAGGGGCTTCACTCTCCTCATTTTTTGAGCTATCCTGATAAAACTTGCTACAGTGGTAGGACACATGTTAGCTGACCAAATTTCAGAATGTTTGACTTATCTGTTGGGGTTCAGCCTGAGTGTGAACTTGAACCTGATTCTCTGTTTGTTTCTCCTGATGCTAATGAAAATATATTTACTGATGCTAATGGAAATGTACCTCTTGATGCCAATGCTCCTGAAATTAGTGAGGAAGGAACTGCTGTAGGTTTGGAAAATGCCAATGTTCCTGAAATTAGTGAGGAAGGAACTTCTGTAGATTTGGAAAGTGAAAGTACCAGTGTTCATGAGAATGTTTCAGAGGGAAGCCATGACCTTTCCCTCCCTTCTGCACCTGGTAACTTTAATGAGAACAGAAGGGGCCAAATTTGGGAAGACAGAAGTAAATCACTCAGCTTGTGAAGGTCTTCCCGATTAAAACAAATACAAACAACGGCTTCAAAGCAGAGGGGCGGTTCACGGAACCAATTCTTCAGCTTTAAGTGCCTTCCGCCGGGCTGACTTTCTCAGTTCAGGCATCGTTTCAGATTGATGAAGACCTTGGCAGTTCTCCCGGTTTCCCTGGCCATGGTCTTGAAAGATTTCTAGGATATCAAGTACGGTTAGTGGATTGCTAACAGATTCCAGTATTTTCCCAGTGAGGCTTTTGGTTTTGCTTTGTCCATTTAAATTCATGTTTGCTGATTTTGCTGTGGCTTTTGACTTGCATTTTTCCTTTATTTTGTAACCATTTTTCTTCAATAAAAAAGGATTGTTTTTCACAGCCAAGTGTGGTGGATAGTTATCTTAGGGCCTCGTTCCCTGCTCTGGATTGCAACATTATCCATGGAGTTTTGGCAAATTTTGAAGTTTTTTAAAACAACATTTTTTTAGCAATCTTCACCTCTGCCTCCCTCCTCCATCAGCCCTGATTAGCTGGAGAGGCATGCCAACTGGTTTGGCTTCGCCTCTCAGCAGGGCTTGGTTGCCCTGTGAATGTTATCTCCATCACCACTACATCCAAATACTTCAGAGGCTTAAGAATCAAAGGCTCCTTTTGACTCACATTCTTAATATTGGGTGGGGCAGCAATTAGGCATGTCAGAACTTGCTTCAAAAGTGCTAAACATCCAAACTAGATGCAAATCAAGGGTATTTCCACATCAAATGTCTATCATACATCATCATCATGAATATATAGCCATCTCCTCACTTGTGCAATTTCCTGCTAACAGCACTTGCATTTGTGCAAAAGCCCTTCATGCAAAAAGGTGCCAATGGCAAGGTGCAGAGAACTGTGGCAGCTGTGGCAGCAAATTGCATGGAACTCTAATCTTTCATAGAATCATAGAATCATAGAATCAAAGAGTTGGAAGAGACCTGGTGGGCCATCCAGTCCAACCCCATTCTGCCAAGAAAGAGGAATATTGCATTCAAATCACCCCTGACAGATGGCCATCCAGCCTCTGCTTAAAAGCCTCCAAAAAAGGAGCCTTCACCACACTCCGGGGGAAAGAGTTCCACTGCTGAACGGCTCTCACAGTCAGGAAGTTCTTCCTCATGTTCAGATGGAATCTCCTCTCTTGTAGTTTGAAGCCATTGTTCCGCGTCCTAGTCTCCAGGGAAGCAGAAAACAAGCTTGCTCCCTCCTCCTCCCTGTGGCTTCCTTTCACATATTTATACATGGCCCTCATCATATCTCCTCTCAGCCTTCTCTTCTTCAGGCTAAACATGCCCAGCTCCTTAAGCCGCTCCTCATAGGGCTTGTTCTCCAGACCTTTTATCATTTTAGTCGCTCTCCTCTGGACACATTCCAGCTTGTCAATATCTCTCTTGAATTGTGGTGCCCAGAATTGGACACAATATTCCAGATGTGGTCTAACCAAAACAGAATAGAGGGGTAGCATTACTTCCCTAGATCTAGACACTATGCTCCTCTTGATGCAGGCCAAAATCCCATTGGCCTTTTTTGCCGCCACATCACATTGTTGGCTCATGTTCACCTTCCTCTCCACGAGGACTCCAAGATCTTTTTCACACGTACTGCTCTCGAGCCAGGCATCCCCCATTCTGTATCTTTGCATTTCGTTTTTCTGCCAAAGTGGAGTATCTTGCATTTGTCACTGTTGAACTTCATTGACAAATGCAAGATACTCCCAGTTCTTTTTCTCAATCAGTGAGTCTTCTTCAAATCTTTTGCATCAGTCGAGCCTCCCTTCTGTGCTGGCTCCCTGGGAGCTCTTTGCTTAACCGACACAAGGAAGAGAGTGCTTTCATGCAAGATAGGGTGTGGAGTGGCTTTGCAAATGGTAGAAGTCCCATAAAAGTGACATGTTTCCTGTTGTGTTCTGGCACTGGAAAGGCAAACTGATAGGTCAGAATCGTGTTGGCGTATTGCACATGCGCAAGCTCCCCTGAAATAAGGGATTGAATAATAATATTTCAGCTGGAAATTTTGCACCGAGCTGCAGGTTGGCCAGGATGGCTCACAAGGCCCCTTCCAACTGGAGGATTCTATGATTCATGAGGCAGAACCAGATCTAATGGTTTGAAATTGTCAGAGGGTAGACTTCAAATGAACACTAGAAGGAATGCCTTGAACGTGAGAACAGTTCAGTGATGGAACCCATCGCCTGGAGAGGCCTGCTCCTGGGGAAGCCCTCACTGGAGATCCTTCATTAAGCAGCAGGTTGGACTGCATGGTCCATGAGACCCCTTCCAACTCTAGGGTCCTATGGAGCAAGGAAAGTGTCTATCTAGGGCCATATGTTCTGAACATTCCCTATGGAAGGAGGTGGACATTTGGGCCCTTTGTGGGATGTCCTCATTCAGTTCATTGGTAGAAGCAGAGTGGCGCATATGGAGCCACAGGGATCTTGAAGCAGGTTTGTTCTCCTCTCCTCCAGAGGGAATCATAGACTCAAAGAGTTGGAAGAGACCTCCTGGGCCATCCAGTCCAACCCCATTCTGCCAAGAAACAGGAATATTGCATTCAAATCACCCCTGACAGATGGCCATCCAGCCTCTGTTTAAATGCTTCCAAAGAAGGAGCCTCCACCACACTCCGGGGCAGAGTGAACGGCTCTCACAGTCAGGAAGTTCTTCCTCCTTTCTTGTAGTTTGAAGCCATTGTTTTGTGTCCTAGTCTCCATGGAAGCAGAAAACAAGCTTGCTCCCTCCTCCTCCCCGTGGCTTCCTCTCACATATTTCTACATGGCTATCATATCTCCTCTCAGCCTTCTCTTCTTCAGGCTAAACATGCCCAGCTCCTTAAGCCACTCCTCATAGGGCTTGTTCTTTAGACCCTTGATCACATTTGATAGATTAAAGTTCCAGGAGGGTTGTTTGCTACTGAACATTAGAAGGAACCTCTCGATAGTGAGAGCAGTGGTTCTCAAAGTGTGCTCCGCAGAGCCCTTGGGACTCTGTGAAGCATACTGAGGGTTTCCGCGGTTCCCTCCTCCTCCTCCTCTCCCTCCAATCTTTCCCTCCTCTTTCTTGCTCCCCCCACCCCCACTTCACTTGCCACAAAACCCCCTTTTCCTTGCTTCCTTTGCCACCAAAAGCCTTTTTTCGTCACCTTCTTAGCTGCCCAGATCCTTCCCCGCTCATCTTCCTTGCTTCCAAAACTCTACTTCCCTCCCATTGCTCAGGGTGTGCTTTGATTGTGCTTTTCCTGCATGGCAGAAGAGAGTTGAACTGAATGGCCCCTGGAGTTTTTGTTGTTGTTGTTACTCTACAGCAGTGGTTCTCAACCTTTTTTTGACCAGGGACCACTTTGACCAGGGATCACTTGACCAAGGACCACTTTGATGAGGGACCACTCTCCAACATAAGTACCAAAAGGGTTATGAATCAGTTTTTGGTCAACTTTAGATTCAGTTTGGTTATTTGGGGTGCTAATTCAGAAAATTGCATTTGATAGACCACATCAGCTCTAGTTTCTGATAAAGAACATATGCCATCCAGAAGTTGCCATCTGATCTAGATTTAATAATCTAGATCTGATGTGATAGTAGTAATATTTTGTGGATAGTCAGCCTCTCCTCTCCCGACATCCCCATTGCCTTGGCACTATAAGAGGGTTTCACAAGACCAGTCACTCTTGTTGTCATGTGGTTTCGAGGCAACGGTGTAGTAAGGTTGACGCCATAGACCATATTTTTGTTCATGGACCACAGGTTGGGAACCACTGCTATAAAGGCTGGATGGCTATCTGTTGGGGGTGCCTTGACTGTGCTTTCCATGCATTGAAGAAAAAGGTTGAACTGGGTGGCCCCTGGGGTCTTCCACTGAAATACAGTTAAGTTTATATTGGTCAAAAGGTTTGCCCATGTCTGATATATATTGATATATATAATATGATATGATATACAATATAATATAATATCATTTCTTGGGGCTCCACAAGAAACTTTTGCTTCAAAATGTTCTCCACACCTAAAAAGATTTGAGAAGCCCTGAGTTAGAGGGTTCAGCAATGGACTCAATTGCATGGAGAGGTGGTGGGTTCTGGAGGCCTCAAATATGAGTCTGAACAGCTCCCTGCCAGGAATAGTTCATCTTAGTGGTGTCTAGCATTTGGTCCTCCAGGTATTTTGGACTTCAGCTGAGCATTGGACAAGCTGGTCAGGGTTTCTGGATGTTGGAGTCCCAAAAAACCTGGAGCTTGAGATCTTGCACTGAGCAGGGCACATGGATTACATGGTCCATGGCAAAATTTGCAACTGTATGGTTCTCGGATTCTGGACTCGGATTCAAGGAACCTATTGACAGTGGAGTCTTGTTTGCAGGGATTCTGCAAAAAGGTGGCTTCCTTTGGTTTGCAGTCATAGGGCAAGCCACTTGTCTATCATTGTTAAGTTTGGATCCGATCCTTCTCCCAGGGAGATGGGAAGGGAAGAGGGAGCCATTTTAGTTAGTCTTAGTGAGGAAAGCTGAGTTAGAGGACGTGGACAAGCTTCACCTGCACAAAAGCTTCATTTCTCAAGACCATCCAGGGAAACTGAAGTCCAGGAAATTCCAGGGACATTCTGTGGGAAAATTGTCCCAAAGCTCTGGCAGAGAGCTCACAGCCTCTCAGCCTTACAGCATCTGAGGGAAACAGCCCTAAAGTCTCTAAGAAATTCCAGAGGGAAAACAGCTTTACAGACCCAAAGAACTCCAGCTGGAGAATCTGCAAGCCTTTACTGGTAGGTCTACTTGGTGCTCAAGACACAGTTTGAATCCGGTAGTAGGACCCACATCAGAAAGGATTAGATTATAGTCAGCCTGGAAGAGGTTAAAAAAGCGTTTTCCTCTAAAGTAAAGGAACAGTTAATGAAGACAGTTGCCTGTCCCTCGTGGACAAGATTAAGGAAGCCACCAGTTAATTCAAAGCCTTGAAGCATTTGTTTGACCCATTGAAGATTTGAGAAATATCTGTTGGATTTGTTCAATAATAAAGGACTTTGTTACATCATTAAAGACTCTAAAGCAGTGGTTCTCAACCTGGGGGTCGGGACCCCTGTGGGGTCGCGAGGGGGTGTCAGAGGGGTCACCAAAGACCATCAGAAAACATAGTATTTTCTCTTTGTCATGGGTATTCTGTGTGGGAAGTTTGGTCCAATTCTATCATTGGTGGGGTTCAGAATGCTATTTTATTGTGGGTGAACTATGAATCCCAGCAACTACAACTCCCAAATGGCAATGTCTATTTTCTCCAAACTCTACCAGTGTTCACATTTGGGTATATTGATTATCTGTGCCAAGTTTGATCCATCGCTGTTTGAGTCCACAGTGTTCTATGGATATAGGTGAACTACAACTCCAAAAACTCAAGGTCAGTGTCCACCAGACCCCAGTATTTCTCTTGGCCATGGGAATTCTGTGTGCCAAATTTGATTCAATTCCATCATTGATGGAGTTCAAACGGCTCTTTGATTTTAGGTGAACTATAAATCCCAGCAATTCCAACATTCCCAAATGACAAAATCAATCCCCTCCAACCCCACCAGTATTCAAATTTGGGCGTATCGGGTATTTGTGCCAAATTTGGTTCAGTGAATGAAAATACATCCTGCATATCAGATATTTATATTACGATTCACAACAGTAGCAAAATTAAACAAGTAGCAACGAAAATAGCATTATGGTTGGGGGTCACCACAACGTGGGAACCTGTATGAAGGGGTCACGGCATTAGGAAGGTTGAGAACCACTGCTCTAAAGACTATCTCTACAGGAAAATCCTTAAAGGCCTCTTTCGAGGCGCCCCTGGCTTCCCGCTGGGCACAAGGTGCACGTCCTATTCCAAAAGTCAATTATTACAGGCCCAGTGTGTGACAGAACAGTCTCCTTAGTCAGCATGGACAGCCTTATCCTTCAGACATAACCAATTGATGCATTTCCTTTGGAATGTCTTGCCAACCGCCTTCCATCCCGCTGCGTTCTCTCTCCAAGCCGGCCTTTCCTCCTGCGCTTCTAATTGCTCAACCAAACCCGTTTTGCTTTGTCTTTCCACGAAGGTGTTATCGGCAGGCTGCAGGCGTGCGAGGGGTCCTCCCCATTGTGTGTGTTTCCTTCTCTCTTGGGAAAGGGTTTCTAGGAAGGGGAGATAATCACATTGCCTTCGCCTTGCACAGATCCATTCCTGGCTAATTGTGATTGAACGCTAAAATTGCCACACAAAACCAATCTAATTATTACACTTAACGATCGGTGTCGGGGCTTATGTTTGGCACCACAACAAGCACCCAAAGCTGTGCTTGCCTTCAAATGGAACCCTGGCTTTGATGCCGATGGATGCAATGTTTTCTTGTTCCAGCTGTGGGTTGTGGTTTCTCTTCTTTTGTGGGAAGTCCCAAAGGAGGATCCAGTTCTCTCTCTGCATGCTGAGATCCTCATTTGCTTCTCCCTTAGCATGCCATCGAGCCAGTGGAGCTACTATGACGTCTGGTGAAGGCATTACAGATGAACACCCTCATGTTAGAATCATGAAACCTTGCTTACTTAGGCGATCCCTCGTTGTCTGAGTAGGATAGTCTTCCAAGGTTGGTGTACTAGTGGTGGGTCCGTAGGTGACTGTGGAGACCTATTCTTGATCTGCATCTTCTCCCACAGTGAGGACATCAGTTTCCAGATGGAAGGCGGTCCCAGATGGGGTTGGCTTGACGTGCCTTCCTCTTGGCATGTTTCTCTCTTTCACCCTTCATTCTTGCCTCTTCAAATTCTGCAGCACTGCTGGCCACAGCCGACCTCCAGCTGGAGCGCTCAAGGGCCAGGGCTTCCCAGTTCTCAGTGTCTATGCCAGAGTTTTTAAGGTTGGCTTTGAGCCCATCTTTCAATCTCTTTTCCTGCCCACCTACATTCTGTTTTCCATTCTTGAGTTTGGAGTATATAAAAATATTAATATAAGTTTTGAAGAAAAAGCATCCCTTTATTTATTTATTTATTTATTTTTTCGAATATTTGTACCCCGCCCTTCTCAACCCCTGGGGAAGGGGGGGGGCACTCTGGGCAGCTTCCAATCGGCAGCAATTTGATGCCTCAATATATACATAATAAAAACAAACAGTCAATAATTATAAATAGTTAAAAGCATTAAAAGAATACAAATAAAATCTACTACGAATTACCACTCTGGTGGCTATTATTAACCGAAAACCATGGATGGATGCTCCATCAAACTTATCCATAATCCCTTTCCAAGCCATTCTCAACATTGTTATTGTCCTTGTCCGCTTAATTACCTAAAGGCCTGGTCCCACATCCATGTTTTTTACTTTTTCTAAAGGTGAGGAGGGATGAAGATGAGCTAATTTCCTCAGGGAGTAAGTTCCACAGGCGGGGGGCCACCACCGAGAAGGCCCTGTCCCTCGCCCCCACCAAGCGTGTTTTGCTTGCTTGCTTGCATGCTGCAAGTCGCTTCTGGTTGCTTCTGGAGTGCGAGAATCAGCCGTCTACGAAGACGTTGCCCAGGGGACGCCCGGATGTCTTGCAGTCCTGGATGTCTTGCAATACGAAAGCTGACTGGCACAACCTGGAGATCACAACCAGACACAGTGAAGACATCTGCCCTTGCGCTATGCTACTCTGCTGCTGAGTATGCATGCCCAGTGTGGAACGCATGTCAAACAGTAGATGTGGCTCTTAATGAGATATGCTGCATTATCACGCCCTACACCGCTGGAGAAATTACACTGTCTAGTTGGCATTGCACCACCTGACATCTGCCGGGAAGGAGCAGCCAATAGTGAAAGGACCAAGGCAGAGACATCTCCAGCTCATCCCCTGTTTGGGTATCAGCCAGCACATCAATGCCTTAAATCAAGAAATAGTTTTCTGAGATCTACAGAGACACTCGCTGGAACACCTCAGCAAGCGAGAGTCCAAAAGTGGCAGGCTCAAACCCAGAACCTCAATCAATGGCTGATACCCAATGAGAGACTCCCCCGGACACACAGAAGACTGGGCGACTTGGAAGGCGCTGAACAGACTGCGCTCTGGCACCACGAGATGCAGAGCCAACCTTCAGAAATGGGGCCACAAGTGGAATCCTCGACATGCGAGTGTGGAGAAGAGCAAACCACTGACCACCTGCTGCAATGCAACCTGAGCCCTGCCACATGATGCACCATGGAGGACCTTCTTGCAGCAACACCAGAGGCACTGCAAGTGGCCAGATACAGGTCAAAGGACATTTAGTCAACTACCAAGTTTGCAAACTTTGTGTTTTTTTAAATGTTTGTTCGTTTTGTTCTGTTGGAAATGTAATACAATGGTCTGGTTGCCCCTGACACGATAAATAAAATAAATAAATACCAAGACAGAGGCAGGGCTGAGAGCAGGGCCTCCCCAGAAAATCTTAAACTTCTGATATGTTTGGATAGATATGCTGGACCTGAGCCGTATAGGGTCCATATAGCCGTATTTATACACGAATGGCTCTGAAATGAAACTGTTCTGTTATTCTTCTCCTCCTTCTCCCTCTCCCACCGGTTCGGAAATGTGTTTCTGAGCCCTCCATTTCCCTTCTCGTTCTTTGCCTTGGAGACCCCTTCCTTCTTGAAGGTCTTTCTTCTGCGAATTGCACCTGCTGGGTCTCTCCGGAGGTTGCCTCGCACGTACACTGACGGCACTTCCACATCAAGCGGGACTGAGTAATTATAAGGAACGTTTTTATATATAGGCACCGAAAAGCAGGGAAGAAAAGGTTGTAGACTCCCGGAGTTAATCTAACCGTCAATTTTGCTGTTTACTTAGGTTCCTTCTCCTTTCTTTCCCCCCTCTTCTCCTTCTTCTTCTCCTCCTCTCCCTCCTTCCCTCCCTCCACCCTCTGCTCTTTTAAAAGCAAGATGAATAATATCGGCAGCATTTTCCGAAGGGAGCCGGAAATCTGATGAGAAAACTCCAGGAGTCGCGAAGCTATTTTTACCTCCCTCGTGTGCTCGTTCCCTTTTTAAAGTCACTGTGTTTGGATTCTCGTTTTGGTGTCACAGATGGCAAAGTTAAATTTAGGGAGAGAAGAACGGTGCTGGAATGGAGACAGGGCCAGGTGCCAGGGAGGCCGAGGAGGAAGAGAGCGCCGGCATTGCCACATCAAGGCCAAGGAAGCCCGTCCTCGAAGTGTGAGCCTTCCAAGGTAGAGGCCAAAGGGAATGGCACAACAAAGGAGAGCGCCATTGCTCTCATGTGCCTTCCCAGGACTTCTGGCAAATGGTCAACCTAAGTCAGTGCTTCTCAACCTTCCTAATGCTTGTTGTTGTTGTTGTTCATTCGTTCAGTCGTCTCCGACTCTTCGTGACCTCATGGACCAGCCCACGCCAGAGCTCCCTGTCGGCCGTCACCACCCCCAGCTCCTTCAAGGTCAGTCCAGTCGCTTCAAGGATGCCATCCATCCATCTTGCCCTTGGTCGGCCCCTCTTCCTTTTGCCTTCCACTTTCCCCAGCATCATTGTCTTCTCTAGGCTTTGCTGTCTCCTCATGATGTGGCCAAAGGACTTCAACTTTGTCTCTCTCTACTATCCTTCCCTCCAATGAGCAGCCGGGCTTTATTTCCTGGAGGATGGACTGGTTGGATCTTCTCGCAGTCCAAGGCACTCTCAGAACTTTCCTCCAACACCACAGTTCAAAAGCATCGATCTTCCTCCGCTCAGCCTTCCCTAAGGCCCAGCTCTCACATCCGTAGGTGACTACAGGGAAGACCATGGCTTTGACTAGGCAATGGATCTTGGTTGCTAGTCTGATGTCTCTACTCTTCACTATTTTATCGAGACTGGACATTGCTCTCCTCCCAAGAAGTAAGCGTCTTCTGATTTCCTGGCCACAGTCTGCGTCTGCAGTAATCTTTGCGCCTAGAAATACAAACCCTGTCACGGCCTCCACATTTTCTCCCTCTATTTCCCAGTTGTCAATCATTCTTGTTGCCATAATCTTGGTTTTTTTGACGTTTAGCTGCAACCCGGCTTTTGCGCTTTCTTCTTTCCCCTTGATTAGAAGGCTCCTCAGCTCCTCCTCGCTTTCGGCCATCAGAATGGTGTCATCTGCATATCTGAGGTTGTTAATGTTTCTTCCAGCAATTTTCACCCCAGCTTTGCATTCATCAAGCCCCGCACATCGTATGATGTGTTCTGCATACAAGTTAAAAAAGGTTGGGTGAGAGGATGCAGCCTTGCCGGACGCCTTTCCCAATCTTGAACCAGTCTGTTGTTCCGTGGTCAGTTCTTACTGTTGCTACTTGGTCCTTGTACAGATTCCTCAGGAGAGAGACAAGGTGCTGCAACCCCTTAATACAGCTCCTCACATTGTGGTGATCCCCACCCATAACAACAGACCTTGACATTTGTGAGTTGTAGTTGCTGGGATTTACAGTTAACCGACAATCAAAGACAGGGGCGGCTCATCCATTACGCAGAGTAAGCGGTTGCGGTACACTTTTTTTGCCAGGGGCGCAGAGGCACTTGAGGAGCAAGCTCACAAGAGTCCTAGCAGTCCAGGGGGAGCCTCGGCTTCCTTGCTTCACTGCCAGGTGATCCTCTTCCCAAAGGGGCCGGGCCCTTGAGCCTCACCTAGCCCCTCTTGTTCCTACTCCATATCAATGATTGGTTGGGGGGGGGGGGCACCAAAATATATTGATACTCCATATCAATGATTGGTTGGGGGGGGGGGGGCACCAAAATACCGTTGAAAATTACCTAGGGCCGCCTCTGATCAAAGAGCATTCTGAGCTCCACCACCGATGGAATTGAACCAAACTTCTCACACAGAACTCCCATGCCCAACAGAAATTACTGGAAGGGTCTGGTGGGAATTGACCTTGAGTTTTGGAGTTGTAGTTCACCTAACTCCAGAGAGCATTGCGGACTCAATATGCCCAAATGTGAACACTGTTGGAATTTAAGGGAAATAGACCTTGATATGTTTAGCCTGAAGAAGAGAAGGATGAGAGGAGATATGATAGCCATGTATAAATATGTGAGAGGAAGCCACAGGGAGGAGGAGGGAGCAAGCTTGTTTTCTGCTTCCCTGGAGACTAGGACGCAATGGAACAATGGCTTCAAACCACAAGAGAGGAGATTCCACCTGAACATGAGAAAGAACTTCCTGACTGTGAGAGCCATTCAGCAGTGGAACTCTCTGCCCTGGCGTGTGGTGGAGGCTCCTTCTTTGGAAGCTTTTAAACAGAGGCTGGATGGCCATCTGTCAGGGGTGATTTGAATGCAATATTCCTGCTTCTTGGCAGAATGGGGTTGGACTAGATGATGGCCCAGGAGGTCTCTTCCAACTCTAGGATTCTATTATTCTATGAGATGAAGTGTGGGTTTTGTACTTGCCTCCGTGCATTGCAGAGAGGAAAGCTCCCTCCCGGCCCTTGCCTTGCACGGTGTTTTGGTTCTCTCTAAATTCCCCGGTAGAGCAACACAGAGGAGAAAGGACTTAAAACTGTGCTGGGCGATTGCAAAGTTTGCGTGTCCATGTGGTCATTAAAAAGAGAGAAAATCCAGGGCATCTGGTACAATCTCATTCCTCTCTCCTGTTTTTTGTTTCTAAATCTTCTTAAGTATTTCCTGGGGAGGGGAGGAAGCATCAGCAATGGACAGAGCTGGGAAGCGCATGGAGTGCATGGCCAAGAAATTAATCCTCACCCCCAGCAAAGGGCAAAAGCTACGGAAGGCCCTCTGAGTTGAACTTAGTTTCCCAAATGACGGTGACAGTTGAGGACCTTTCATTAAGGAGCAGGGAATTGGGCACCTTTCAAAAGACCTTCAGAGCGCTATTTATGGATCGTGTCATCAGCAACCAGACATTTGTATTACATTTTTAACAAAAACAAACAAACAGACAGACAAAACACAGAATTTGCAAACTTAGTAGTGGATTAAATGTCCTTTGACCAGTATCTGGCCTCTTGGAGTGCTTCTAGTGTTCCCCATTGTGCATGTGGCAGGGCTCAGGTTGCATTGCAGCAGGTGGTCAGTGGTTTGCTCTTCTCCGCACTCGCATGTCATGGATTCTACTTTGTAGCCCCATTTCTTGAGGTTGACTCTGCATCTCGTGGTGCCAGAGCACAGTCTGTTCAGCACCTTCCAAGTTGCCCAGTCCTCTGTGTGCCCAGTGGGGAGTCTCTCATTTGGTATCAGCCATGGATTGAGGTTCTGGGTTTGAGCCTGCCACTTTTGGACTCTCGCTTTCTGGGGTGTTCCAGTGAGTGTCTCTGTAAATCTTAGAAAACTATTTCTTGATTTAAGTCGTTGACATGCTGGCTGGTACCCAAACAGAGGATGGGCCAGAGATGTCTCTGCCTTGGTCCTTCCACTATTGGTCGATACTTCCCGGCGGATGTCAGGTGGTGCAATACCGGCTAAGCAGTGTAATTTCTCCAGTGGTGTAGGGCGCAGACACCCCGTGATAATGCGGCATGTCTCATTAAGAGCCACCTCCACTGTTTTAGTGTGGTGAGATGTGTTCCACACTGGGCATGCGTACTCAGCAGCAGAGTAGCATAGCGCAAGGGCAGGTGTCTTCACTGTGTCTGGTTGTGATCCCCAGGTTGTGCCAGTCAGCAACCAGTGGAGCTGACACAACAGGGGGATGGTGTGCTCCCAGTGAGTAATCTGGCCACCAACTGTTGGACTAGTTGGAGCTTCTGAACAGTCTTCAAATGCAACCCCATGTAGAGTGCATTGCAATAATCTATTCAGGATGTAACAAGAGCGTGGACCACTGTGGCCAGATCAGACTTCCCCAGATACGGAAATACATACAAGTACATGCAAGATACGGAAATACATTGTATGTATGTACACTCTAGAGGTACATACAATGCATTCCTATCTAATACAGCAGTTTTCCACCTGACACGGACGCCATCTTGAAAAAGCATTCTCCATTATTAGACTCAGTGTGTTGTGCTTCAGTCGCATGGCTTGTGAAGTTGTGGTTGATACTTGAAGCATTGTGCTGAATGGCATCACTTGTAATATTGCCCAGCTGTGCTCACTGAGACATCGCAAGGAACTGTCCCTAGGTTTTAGGTTTGAGCCCTAAAATCTCAAGGCCTGCAGTAATCTTGGCCTGGGAATCCAGTTACTGACATATCCTTGCATGCATACAAAAAGTATTTGTATGCTGGTGGTTGCACTTTTTAGGATGTTGTGTTCTGAATATGTTTATGCAAGCTGTGTTCTGGTAGAACGATAGCTACACAAGTCTCGTAGCATTTTGCAAGTCCCTCAGCTCACCTTGACTGGTATCTTCTTATCTATTGTATAATATGAGTACTTATCAGCATGATGCAAATTGTAGCATCACTTACGCAAAGCTGCAATCCTGTATTCAGAGGACGTATTGCATCCCTGATATAGTTTTGTTGTTTGTTGTTGTTCTTTCCAACTTATGGCAACTCTAAGATGTACCTATCATGCGGTATGGTGTAACTTTACACTACGCAATCTCTCCATGGATTTGCTGGGATATGATTACTTCTTGCCAATCTTTGAATCATTTGATTGATAATTGTTGTGATAAACAAACAAAAAATATTGGGTAAGTTTCGATTCTTAACTTTTTGATGCAGGCCATGCCCATGTGTTGAATATTGACTCATAAGTACGAATTTAACTAATCTGATGTGACTTACGACCATTAACAAAATAATTTCACATCCCTACATTCCCAAAATGTAGATATGTTTTCACAAGTCAACAAAATCACATTTTGTGCTGTCGCACACTGGGCCTGTGCATAAGACTGTAGACAGGACATAAATTCCGTGTGCCCAACGGGATGCCGGGGCTGCCTCAGATTAAAGGCTCTTGGATTTCCTTAAAACAGAGTCTTTAGATTGCTTAAAGGTTCAGCAAAGTTCTTTATTATTGAAAACAAACAGCTTTCTTAACAGTCTATTGGCTCTCTCTCAATCTTGTCCACAGGGAACAGGCACTATCTTCATAAACTGTATTTTAGCTAATAGGGAAATCCTTAACTTCTAATCTGGGCAGTCTGTCTTTGCCTCTGTTGGCGTGGAGACCCTGCACCTGGTACCAACTGCTTCTGGCTTCCGCGAGTGACCCTTACCAAGCAGAGCTTTGTAGACTTCCAGAGGAAAAGGAGTTCAGGTTTCGGTGATGGTTGGCTGAAGTCTCTCAGCGAAGGAGCTGTAAGGCTGTATATCTCCCCGTCCAAGCCATAGAATCATAGAATCATAGAATCATAGAATCAAAGAGTTGGAAGAGACCTCATGGGCCATCCAGTCCAACCCCATTCTGCCAAGAAGCAGGAATATTGCATTCAAATCACTCCTGACAAATGGCCATCCAGCCTCTGCTTAAAAGCTTCCAAAGAAGGAGCCTCCACCACACTCCGGGGCAGAGAGTTCCACTGCTGAACGGCTCTCACAGTCAGGAAGTTCTTCCTAATGTTCAGATGGAATCTCCTCTCTTGTAGTTT
This sequence comes from Anolis sagrei, assembly GCF_037176765.1. Lineage (NCBI taxonomy): Eukaryota > Metazoa > Chordata > Lepidosauria > Squamata > Anolidae > Anolis > Anolis sagrei. The sequence goes on from NC_090021.1 coordinate 341,707,403, forward strand.
GAAGTCATTGTTCCGCATCCTAGTCTCCAAGGAAGCAGAAAACAAGCTTGCTCCCTCCTCCCTGTGGCTTCCTCTCACATATTTATACATGACTATCATATCTCCTCTCAGCCTTCTCTTCTTCAGGCTAAACATGCCCAGTTCCCTAAGCCGCTCCTCATAGGGCTTGTTCTCCAGACCCTTCATCATTTTAGTCGCCCTCCTCTGGACACATTCCAGCTTGTCAATATCTCTCTTGAATTGTGGTGCCCAGAATTGGACACAATATTCCAGATGTGGTCTAACCAAAGCAGAATAGAGGGGTAGCATTACTTCCTTAGATCTAGACACTAGGCTCCTCTTGATGCAGGCCAAAATCCCATTGGCTTTTTTTGCCGCCACATCACATTGTTGGCTCATGTTTAACTTGTTGTCCACGAGGACTCCAAGATCTTTTTCACACGTACTGCTCTCGAGCCAGGCGTCCCCCATTCTGTATCTTTGCATTTCATTTTTTCTGCCTAAGTGGAGTATCTTGCATTTGTCACTGTTGACCTTCATTTTGTTAGTTTTGGCCCATCTCTCTCATCTGTCAAGATCGTCTTGAATCCTGCTCCTGTCCTCTGGACTATTGGCTATCCCTCCCAATTTGGTGTCGTCTGCAAACTTGATGATCCTGCCTTCTAGCCCTTCATCTAAGTCATTAATAAAGATCCTGAGCAGGACCAGGCCCAGGACGGAACCCTGTGGCACTCCGCTCGTCACTTCTTTCCAAGATGAAGAGGAAGCATTAGTGAGCACTCTCTGTGTTCGTCCACTTAACCAATTCCAGATCCACCTCACCGTAGTTTTGCCTAGCCCACATTGGACTAGTTTCCTTGCCAGAAGGTCATGGGGGACCTTGTCAAAGAAGGCCTTCCTGAAATCCAGGTACGCTACATCCACGGCATTCCCCGCATCTACCCAGCTTGTAGCTCTTCTACCCAGCTTGTAGCTGTAGAAGACGAAGCTTTCTACAGGAACTCTTTTATGTCCTGTGTGAAAGGCATCTCTGTGTGGACAGAACCCAAACTGGCTCCTATTCCCTCTAAAACCCAAAAAGGGGGCGGGACCAGGGAATCTAACTATAATTGACAGGTGGCTTGCCCCATGATTGCAGCCAAAAGGAGCCACCTATCTGCAGAGTCCCTGAAACTTAGGACTACAACAAACATTCAATGCAAAGCAAACAAAATTGGAGCTCCTGGTGCAGCTGTACCTGCACACATTTCATTGCTGTTCTGCTGGTTGCTGCTGCTCTCTGTACCTTTGCTTCAATTTGTGATGTATGGGGACTCTAAGGTGAGCCTCCCATAGGATTTTCTGGGGCTGAGAGTGTGAGACTTGCCCAAAGTGGTTGAGACTCCTTTAACTATTCTGATTCAGTGTTATGAGATCCCGGGAATTATAGTTTTATGAGGCACCATCACCTTCGAAAGACCTAAAGCAACTCTGTTAGGAATTGTGGGAGTTGAAGTCCAAAACACCTGGAGGGAGAGCCAAAGTTGGCCCATGCGTGCTCTAAATCTCCATATCTCAGGTCTCCATAGCATTGAGCCATGGCATTTAAAGTGGCATCAAAACTGCATTCGTTCAGCATTCCTGTCTAGATCTAGGGAAGTCATGCTCCCCATGCTCTATTCCGCTTTGGTTAGACCACACCTGGAATATTGTGTCTAATTCTGGGCACCACAATTCAAGAGAGATATTGACAAGCTGGAATGTGTCCAGAGGAGGGCGACTAAAATGATCAAGGGTCTGGAGAACAAGCCCTATGAGGAGTGGCTTAAGGAGCTGGGCATGTTTAGCCTGAAGAAGAGAAGGATGAGAGGAGATAGGATAGCCATGTATAAATATGTGAGAGGAAGCCACAGGGAGGAGGAGGGAGCAAGCTTGTTTTCTGCTTCCCTGGAGACTAGGACGCAATGGAACAATGGCTTCAAACTACAAGAGAGGAGATTCCATCTGAACATGAGGAAGAACTTCCTGACTGTGAGAGCCGTTCAGCAGTGGAACTCTCTGCCCCAGAGTGTGGTGGAGGCTCCTTCTGTGGAAGCTTTTAAACAGAGGCTGGGTGGCCACCTGTCAGGGGTGATTTGAATGCAATATTCCTGCTTCTTGGCAGAATGGGGTTGGACTGGATGGCCCAGGAGGTCTCTTCCAACTCCTTGATTCTAGGATTCTATGATTCTATGTGGATGAAAATATGTCTGGATGTGATTATGACCAATGCCCACTTCATTCTTCTTCATTCTTCTCCCATTTCTCTGCAAAACGGAAATCCTGGCCTGCCCGGGCTCTGGCTTCCCACTTAGGCCTCCCTCTCCTAAGCCGCTTTAATCTCCCTGCGACATATAGGATGGCATAAAACTCCCGTAATTGGACTGCACAGCGACAAAGTTGGGATTTCCTCTCTAAATGAAAGTGCATTTCGGTGGATTTTGTGGCTTGTAGTTAAAACTGCCTCCAAGTCATTAAACGCCAGCGCTAAAAATACATTTAAAGCTCCACTATCAGTGTTTAATGGTGTCTTTCCTCTCCTCGCTTTCATGTCGGCGTGTTGGGAAGGGAAGGAGAGGGCTGTAAATGGTGAATTAAGAGCGCTTAAGGGCAGATAAATCGAGTTTGATTAAGAAGCAGGAGGAAAAGGGGACCTGTGTTTGGATGCCTCTAGGATCCGAGGATCTTCGAATGAGAAGGGGTCACAAAAGGATATCTAGTCCAACCCTATATTTCCAAGCAGGAAGAGAGAGCTAAAGCACTCCTGAAAGATGCCCATCCAACCTTTGTTTAAAGATCTCTTCCTAATTTTTTGGTGGATTTTCTTTTCTTGTTTGAGTCATTGTCCTTCCCTCTGGAGGAGAAGAAGGAGCAGAGGCTGGATGGCCATCTGTCAGGGGTGCTTTGAATGCAATATACCTGCTTCTTGACAGAATGGGGTTGGAGTGGATGCCCCATGAGGTCTCTTCCAACTCTAGGAATCTACGATTCTATGCATTTGCACTGTACAATGAATACACTGTGTTGTTGTAGGTTTTTTGGGCTATATGGCCATGTTCTAGAAGCATTCTCTCCTGACGTTTCGCCTGCATCTATGGTAGGCATCCTCAGACCTCACAATCTCTGAGGATGCTTGCCATACATGCAGGTGAAACATCAGGAGAGAATGCTTCTAGAACATGGCCATATAGCCCGAAAAACCTACAACACAGTGATGGCCATGTTCTAGAAGCATTCTCTCCTGACGTTTCACATGCATCTGTGGCAGGCATCCTCAGACCTCACAACCTCTGAGGATGCTTGCCATACATACAGGTGAAACATCAGGAGAGAATGCTTCTAGAACATGGCCATATAGCCCGAAAAACCTGCAACAACACAGTGATGGCCGTGTTCTAGAAGCATTCTCTCCTGATGTTTCACCTGCATCTGTGGCAGGCATCCTCACACTTCACAACCTCTGAGGATGCTTGCCATACATGCAGGTGAAACATCAGGAGAGAATGCTTCTAGAACATGGCCATATAGCCCGAAAAACCTACAACAACACAGTGATGGCCATGTTCTAGAAGCATTCTCTCCTGACGTTTCGCCTGCATCTGTGGCAGGCATCCTCAGACCTCACAACCTCTGAGGATGCTTGCCATATGTGCAGGTGAAACATCAGGAGAGAATGCTTCTAGAACATGGCCATATAGCCCGAAAAACCTACAACAACACAGTGATGGCCATGTTCTAGAAGCATTCTCTCCTGACGTTTTGCCTGCATCTGTGGCAGGCATCCTTAGACCTCACTACCTCTGAGGATGCTTGCCATACATGCAGGTGAAACATCAGGAGGGAATGCTTCTAGAACATGGCCATCTAGCCCAAAAAAACCTACAGCAACACAGTGATGGCCATGTTCTAGAAGCATTCTCTCCTGACGTTTTGCCTACATCTTTGGCAGGCATCCTCAGACCTCACAACCTCTGAGGATGCTTGCCATAGATGCAGGTGAAACATCAGGAGATAATGCTTCTAGAACATGGCCATATAGCCCGAAAAACCTACAACAACCCAGTGATTCCAGCCATGAAAACCTTCAACAATAGAATGAATACAGTTTGGCACCACTTGAACTCTTGTGGCTCAGTGCTACGGAGTCTCTGGTGTTGTAGTTTTCTAAGGCCTTCCTTTGTCTTCTCTGCCAAAAGAATGCTGGCATCTCACCAAAGCTGTTCCAGAGTTGTTATGAGTCATTTGCTCATCTTTGGACCCATCCCAGCTTGTTAATATCCTTCTTGAACTATAGTTTTGTGAAAATGACAACAGCAACACTTTTCCCCTTCTTGTGTTTAACATATTGGCTGACATCCCATCGATCCTTTATGCACCCATAAGAGCCTTTCCCCAAGAAGTGATGTTCTCTGCCCAGGAGTGTGGTGGAGGCTCCTTCTTTGGAAGCTTTTAAAGAGAGGCTGGATGGTCATCTGTCGGGGGTGCTTTGAATGTGATTTTCCTGCTTCTTGGCAGAATGGGGTTGGACTGGATGACCTACCAGGTCTCTTACAACTCTATGATTCCATGATTCTACATGGCTGCCAAGCTTATTTGCCTATGGATATGAACTGCACTTGGTTGTGTATTATGTATTATGCATTGCCTATTGAGCACTGTGCATGCCCATTGACCTGTACGTTCTACTGGTGCCACGGCACAGTAGTGAAATGTTGTCATCAAACACATGGCTCAAGTAGAACCATTGATGCACAACACCATATTTGGAGATTTATGGTCTTGATAGTGCATACAAAGTTATTGACACATCTCCAAAAAAAAAAAAATCCCACATGATCTCTCCTCCATGCTCTGATTTGTATCTCTAAGGTGTTTCATAGAATCCTAGAATCAAAGAGTTGGAAGAGACCTCCTGGGCCATCCAGTCCAACCCCATTCTGCCAAGAAGCAGGAATATTGCATTCAAATCACCCCTGACAGATGGCCATCCAGCCTCTGTTTAAAAGCTTCCAAAGAAGGAGCCTCCACCACACTCCGGGGCAGAGAGTTCCACTGCTGAATGGCTCTCACAGTCAGGAAGTTCTTCCTCATGTTCAGATGGAATCTCCTCTCTTGTAGTTTGAAGCCATTGTCCCATTGCGTCCTGGTCTCCAGGGAAGCAGAAAACAAGCTTGCTCCCTCCTCCTCCCTGTGGCTTCCTCTCACATATTTATCCATTGCCCTCATCATGTCTCCTCTCAGCCTTCTCTTCTTCAAGCTAAACATGCCCAGCTCCTTAAGCCGCTCCTCATAGGGCTTGTTCTCCAGACCATTGATCATTTTAGTCTCCCTCCTCTGGACACATTCCAGCTTGTCAATATCTCTCTTGAATTGTGGTGCCCAGAATTGGACACAATGTTTCAAACTTGTGTAGATCCACCTATACAGCATGAGTGTTCATGGCACATGAGGGGGCATTATGTATTGCACATGGATGTGTTTTGCACTCCGATATGTACTGTGCCCTGTGCATTAAATAATTGAACATTTGGTGTATTTGATTCAGTAGTGAAATGGTGTCACCAAAGACAAAGCTCAAGTAGCGCCATTGATGCGCAACTCCATGGTCAGAGATTGACAGTCTTGGTCACATGTGCCAAGTTCTTGACTGGTCTCTGAAAAAAAAAGCTCCACATTACTTCTCCATTGTGCTATCACAAAGGTTTTGCAAACTTGTGAAGACCTGGCTATACAGCTAATTTGTGCATCACTATGTATTTCACATGGATATATCTTATGCATTGTACCTAGGTGCACATTCTACTGCGAATAGGGGTATGTGCACTATGCCCTGTGCATGCCCACTTGCCTGCTCATTGAATTGTACAGTTAGTGTCTTGGTTCAGCAGTGAGATGCCACTGGATACAAAGCTCAAGGAGCATAATTGATGCGTAATGCTATATTTGCACAGATTCTTGGCTGACATGTGCATAGTTCTTGGCACAAGATAAGGTCCTCATTACCTGTCTTTGATCCCAAAGGTGTTGCCAACTTGTGAAGGCCTGGTTTTGCCACATGGTTGGCATGTGTTCTAGGCTCCGCAATTCCCTTCTTGGTGCTTTGACCTCCATTCATTGGCACAAGTGTGCAATCCCTTGTTTGGAGGACAGTGCCCAGAAAGAGACCTGATCTGACCAGTGTCACAATTGAGCTGGTTCCTTTTGTGGTTGGTCTGTGTTCTGTCGTGTGCTGGGCCTGTAACAGCTGCACTTTTCTATAGGACGTATACTTTAAGCCCAGTGGGAAGCCAGGGGCGCCTCAAAGAGAGGTTCTCAGGGATTTTTCTGAAGTGATGGTCTTTAGAGTCTTTAATGATGCAACAAAGTCTTTATTATGGAACAAACAACAAATCTTCAATGGTTCAAACAACACTTCAAGGCTTTCTTAGTCTAGTCCTCAGTGGACTGGTACCTGACTTTAATTAACTGAACTTTCTCTGTAGGAAAAACCCTTTTTAACCTCTCCCAGGCTGCTTTCTATCTATGCCTCATCGGTGTGGGACCTACTACCGACTCCTAATGCGTCTGGGTATCGAGTAGACTTACCAGTTGAAGCTTGAAGATATTTCAGCTGGAGTTCCATGGATCTGTAATGATGTTCTCCGAGAATTCTCAGAAAATTTCAGGGCTGTTCCCTCTGATGCTGTGAGGCTGAGAGGCTGTGAGCCCTCAGCCAGAGCTTTTGGGACCTTTCTCTTGGAATTTCTGTTTCTGTTTCCCTGGATGTTTATTGAGAAAAGAAGCTTTTCTATGGGACGAGCTGGTCTATGTCCTATAGCTTAGCTACCTTGTGTGAGACTGCCCAAAAATGGCTCCTTTCCCTCCCAGAGCCCAGAACAAGGGGCGGAACCAAAGCTTAATTATGATGGACAGGAGGCCTGTCCTATGACTGCAAAACAGATAACAGAAATAAAATAAAGTTGGAGTTCCTGGAACAGCCGTACCAGTACAATCAGAAAGGACTGGTTCCAGTGAAATCTCAATCCTATTCAGCCAAATAATCCAGTTTTGTTGCTTTATTGGTGTCTAAAGAATCCCAACACCGTGTAAATGTTTCCTGTTGTTTATGGGACCCTTGAGCTGCCAGTGAGGCATGGAGTGGGCTGTCCTTTGCTGTTCTGCTCTGAGACATCAGTTCACATCTTAATTCCTTCATAAATATATACCATGCTCTCACTGATGGGAGGGCAGCTAACTGCCTCTGACAGGGGTCTTCCCATCGCTGAGCTCTGATGACCTGTGCTAAATAGGCTTGCCATTGATGCCGGTGGACAAGGAGAGAGAAAGAACGAGAGAGGTGTGATGGCAGGAATGGCAGAACAACACAATCCTGGCTTCCCCTCCTTGCAGTGAGGGCCAAAAAGCAACATTAGGGCTGTGGTTCCTTAACACAGAGTCATAGGACTGGAAGGGACCCCTAAAGGCTATCCAGTCCAACCTCTTCCTGCTACGTTTAGCAAAGGACAAGAGGGATCCTCTCACTTCTGCAGAAGTCTACCATATACCATGCAGCTGTGGACAAGAAGTCTCCATAGGGACCACCAAACACAGCATGGCCGAGACATGAATCAAGGAACATGAAAGGCACTGCAGACTACTTCAACCAGAGAAATCGGCCAGAGCAGAGCACCTGATGAACCAACCTGGACACAGCATATCATTTGAGAACTTACTTACTTACTTACTTGGGTGATCCCTCATAGTCCGAGGATTCATAGAATCATAGAATCCTAGAGTTGGAAGAGACCTCCTGGGCCATCCAGTCCAATCCCCTGCCAAGAGGCAAGAATATTGCATTCAAATCATCCCTGACAGATGGCCATCCAGCCTCTGTTTAAAATCTTCCAAAAAAGGAGCCTCTACCACACTCCACGGCAGAGAGTTCCACTGCTGAACGGCTCTCACAGTCAGGAAGTTCTTCCTCATGTTCAGATGGAATCTCCTCTCTTGTAGTTTGAAGCCATTGTTCCATTGCGTCCTAGTCTCCAGGGAAGCAGAAAGGAAGCTTGCTCCCTCCTCCTCCCTGTGGCTTCCTCTCACATATTGATACCTGGCCCTCATCATGTCTCCTCTCAGCCTTCTCTTCTTCAGGCTAAACATGCCCAGCTCCTTAAGCCGCTCCTCATAGGGCTTGTTCTCCAGACCCTTGATCATTTGAGTTGCCCTCCTCTGGAGGACACATTCCAGCTCAGTTAACACAAAATACAATGGATTCCCAAAATCACAAAAAAACACAAATCCACTACAAGCTGTAGTACATAAATCACAGAAGTAAACATTTTTTGCTCATATAATACAATATTAAACATATATCCAACTTATATAATACAGCATTGAGAAGGAACAAAAAACTGTTATTTATGCAAAAGATTGCCCCAGGCACTAACAAGCCACACCAAACAACTGCCAGGCCATCAAATGCTAATCAAGGTGGTCAGTGGAAACATTCACACCGAGCTCCAGCAGACAAGAGTTCTTTGTCCCACCCTGGTCATATAAACCCAATTTTCCTAGTTCCAATGGACCTCACAACCTCTGAGGATGCTTGCCATAGATGCAGGCGAAATGTCAGGAGAGAATGCTTCTAGTACATGGCCATATAGCCCGAAAAAATCTACAACAACCCAGTGTTTCAAGTCACGAAAGCCTTCGACAATACATTCTCCAGCCTCTGCTCAAAAGCCTTCAGAGAAGCAGCATGTTCTACAGTCAAACAGCTCTTAGTGTTGGGAAGTTCTTCCTAATGTTTAGTACAATTACTATTAGTATTATTAGTATTTATGTCATGCTCCTTCTCTCCCAAAGGGCACTCAAAGTGGCTGATGCTAAAAACCACACAGCATGTCAATTAAAACCCCAAACAGTAAAATAAAATTAAACACAGGACTTATTAAAAATACATACTTAAAAGCATTAAAAACCAATAAAAGCATTTTCAAACCTTCATAAAACGCGACATGTTTAGGAATGTTTATTAGAAATAGAATCCTGATGGTAAGAGTTGTTCATTCGTGGGAGGTGAGCCCTTGGAGCCTCTTCCTCTGGAGGTTTTTAAACCATGGCTTGATGGGCATCTGTTGGGAGGGCTTGGACGGTGTCACTCTGCCTGGAAATAGAGGGTCAGTCTGGGTGGCCCTTAGGGTCCCCTCCAACTTCTAATTGTTGTGTCTTCCTGCCTGGCCAAAGGGCGTTGGACTGGATGGCCTTTTGGGCATCCCCCATCTGCAGGATTCTGTAATATGAATTTTGAAACCATGTCTGGATGGTCATCTGTTGGGAAGGATCAGGTTGTGTCTTCCTGCCTGGCAAAAGGGGGTTAGGTTGGATGGCCTTTGGGGTACCTTCTATCTATAGCAGTGTTTCTCAACCTTCCCAATACCATGACCCCTTAATACAGTTTCTCATGTTGTGGTGACCCCCAAACATCAAATTATTTTCATTACTGCTTCACAACTATAATTTTGCTACTGTTATGAATTGTAATGTCAATATCTGATATCCAGGAGGTATTTTCGTTCACTGGACCAAATTTGGCACAAATACCTGATATGCCCAAATTTGAATACTGGTGCGGTTGAGTGAGGGATTGATTTTGTCATTTGGAAGTTGTAGTTGCTGGGATTTATAGTTCACCTACAATCAAAGAGCATTTTGAACTCTACCAATGATGGAATTAAACCAATCTTGAGACACAGAACTCCCATGACCAACAAAAAATACTGGAAGGGTTTGGTGGGCATTGACCTTGGGATTTGGAGTTGTAGTTCACCTACATATAGCGAGTGTGGTGGATTCAAACAATGATGGATCTGGACCAAACTTGGCACAAATACTGAATATGCCCAAATGTAAACACAGATGGAGTTTGTGGAAAATAGACCTTGACATTTGGGAGTTGTAGTTGCTGGGATTTATAGTTCACCTACAATCAGAGAGCATTGTCACCCCTACCAATGATGGAATTGGGCCAAATTTTCCAGACAGAACCCCCATGTCTTGAAGACACTTGCTGGAGTGAACCTCCCTCCAGCCTTCCAAACTGTATGGCTATCTGTTGGGAAGGATTGGATTGTGTCTTCTTGCCTGGCTAAAGGGTGTTGGGCTGGATGGCCTTTGGGGTCCCTTTCATCTATAGGATTCAGTGATATGGATTTTTAAATCATGGCTGGATGGCCGTGTGTTGGGAGGGATCAGATTGTGTCTTCCTGTCTGGCAAGACGGAGTTGGATTGGATGCTCTTTGAGGTCCCTTACATCTATGGGATTTTGTGATGTGGACTTCTTAACTATGGCTCAGTAGCCATCTGTTGGGAGGGATCTAATTGTGTCTCTTTGCCTGGCCAAAGGGTGTTGGGCTGGATGGCCTTTGGGTCTCTTTCTATCTGTATGATTCCATGATTCATAGAATCATAGAATCCTAGAGTTGGAAGAGACCTCCTGGGCCATCCAGTCCAACTCCATTCTGCCAAGAGGCAAGAATATTGCATTCAAATCATCTCTGACAGATGGCCACCCAGCCTCTGTTTAAAATCTTCCAAAAAAAGGAGCCTCCACCACACTCTGGGGCAGAGAGTTCTACTGCTGAACAGCTCTCACAGTCAGGAAGTTCTTTCTCATGTTCAGATGGAATCTCCTCTCTTGTAGTTTGAAGCCATTGTTCCCTTGCGTCCTAGTCTCCAAGGAAGCAGAAAACAAGCTTGCTCCCTCCTCCTCCCTGTGGCTTCCTCTCACATATTTATACATGGCTCTCATCATATCTCCTCTCAGCCTTCTCTTCTTCAGGCTAAACATGCCCAGTTCCCTAAGCCGCTCCTCATAGGGCTTGTTCTCCAGACCCTTGATCATTTTAGTCGCCTTCCTCTGGACACATTCCAGCTTGTCAATATCTCTCTTGAATTGTGGTGCCCAGAATTGAACACAATATTCCAGGTGTGGCCTAACCAAAGCGGAATAGAGCATGGAGAGCATGACTTCCCTAGATCTAGACACTATGCTCCTATTGATTCAGTGATACGGATTTTTACACCATGGCTGTATGGCCCTTTGTTGGGAGGGTTCTAATTGTGTCTACTTGCCTGGCCAAAGGACATTGGGCTGGATGGCCTTTGGGATCCCTTTCTATCTCTGATTCCATGATTCCACGTGTTCCAGTAACCCATTTTCCCCAAAACACCTCTGAAGGAGATTTGCACCGCGTCTCCCTTTCCATCTTCCTGATATACCGAAAAGCCTTTGAGCTCAACATCTATGCAAACCACAGCAAAAAAAGTGGAATTAACTATTTTCTCCACTCTGGGCTCCCCAAGGTCAGGATTTTGTCTTCCTTCTCTTGTTTTCTTTAATGCTGTATGTGCTTCATCCCCCCCCCCCCCATATGTATCTATTTGGGTCTTCTATCCCGCTTTGATCACAGTTTTTAATAACCCAGGCTCAGAGGTTTGCATGTCGGTGGGTTTGAAATGATAATCGACTTGTTTCTTTGCAAATATGTTGTGTATACCAAAGTGACATCTGTGTAGATGTTTTACATTTAAGAGGGGAGGGAGGCGGACGAGGAGGAGGAGAGGGACGGAAACAATCCCCACCAACTCCGGCTTTTCTTTTCTCTTCCTTTTTTTGAAAAGTCTGCCCTTGATTCGTCCGCAAGTCTTACTGGAAATTCAGGTTGTCAGTTCCACTCTGCGGAGATAGTTTTCAGGGGAAATAATACGGGGGACAGACGATCCCATTCGCCACACTTCTCGGCTTGTAAAGCGGGCCCAGGGAGAAAGGGGTGACAGATTTATTTGGGTTTCCAACAGCAGATCTGTCTTCTTCTTTGATGGGTCGCTGAGCACAGGTGCTGCTTTTGTCGCTTGCTAACAAATGTCCCTTCCCCAACCCAGTGCCCCAGACATGAGGGATTAGCACCCCCATCATCCACAGGCAGTGTTGCAACCCAGAGCAGGAAACGAGGCCGTAAGATAACCATCCACCACACTTGACTGGGAAAAAACAATCCTTTTTTATTGATGAAAAATGATTACAAAATAAAGGAAAAATGCAAAGTCAAAAGCCACAGCAAAATCAGCAAACATGAATGTCCATGAACAAGATCAAAAACCCAAAGCCACACTGTAAAATACTGGAACCTGTTAGCAATCCACTAACCGTGCTTGGTGTCCTAGAAATCTCTCAAGACGATGGCCAGAGGAACCGGGAGAACTGTCAAGGTCTTCATCAGTCTAAAACGATGCTTGAACTGAGAGAGTCAGCCCGGCACACAAACCACACACAAACATGAATGTCCATGAACAAGAATCAAAAACCCAAAGCCACACTGTAAAATACTGGAACCTGTTAGCAATCCACTAACCGTGCTTGGTGTCCTAGAAATCTCTCAAGACGATGGCCAGAGGAACCGGGAGAACTGTCAAGGTCTTCATCAGTCTAAAACGATGCTTGAACTGAGAGAGTCAGCCCGGCACACAAACCACACACAAACATGAATGTCCATGAACAAGAATCAAAAACCCAAAGCCACACTGTAAAATACTGGAACCTGTTAGCAATCCACTAACCGTACTTGGTGTCCTAGAAATCTCTCAAGACGATGGCCAGAGGAACTGGGAGAACTGTCAAGGTCTTCATCAGTCTAAAACGATGCTTGAACTGAGAGAGTCAGCCCGGCACACAAGCCACACACAAACATGAATGTCCATGAACAAGAATCAAAAACCCAAAGCCACACTGTAAAATACTGGAACCTGTTAGCAATCCACTAACCGTACTTGGTGTCCTAGAAATCTCTCAAGACGATGGCCAGAGGAACCGGGAGAACTGTCAAGGTCTTCATCAGTCTAAAACGATGCTTGAACTGAGAGAGTCAGCCCGGCACACAAGCCACACACAAACATGAATGTCCATGAACAAGCATCAAAAACCCAAAGCCACACTGTAAAATACTGGAACCTGTTAGCAATCCACTAACCGTACTTGGTGTCCTAGAAATCTCTCAAGACGATGGCCAGAGGAACTGGGAGAACTGTCAAGGTCTTCATCAGTCTAAAACGATGCTTGAACTGAGAGAGTCAGCCCGGCACACAAGCCACACACAAACATGAATGTCCATGAACAAGAATCAAAAACCCAAAGCCACACTGTAAAATACTGGAACCTGTTAGCAATCCACTAACCGTACTTGGTGTCCTAGAAATCTCTCAAGACGATGGCCAGAGGAACCGGGAGAACTGTCAAGGTCTTCATCAGTCTAAAACGATGCTTGAACTGAGAGAGTCAGCCCGGCACACAAGCCACACACAAACATGAATGTCCATGAACAAGCATCAAAAACCCAAAGCCACACTGTAAAATACTGGAACCTGTTAGCAATCCACTAACCGTACTTGGTGTCCTAGAAATCTCTCAAGACGATGGCCAGAGGAACTGGGAGAACTGTCAAGGTCTTCATCAGTCTAAAACGATGCTTGAACTGAGAGAGTCAGCCCGGCACACAAGCCACACACAAACATGAATGTCCATGAACAAGCATCAAAAACCCAAAGCCACACTGTAAAATACTGGAACCTGTTAGCAATCCACTAACCGTACTTGGTGTCCTAGAAATCTCTCAAGACGATGGCCAGAGGAACTGGGAGAACTGTCAAGGTCTTCATCAGTCTAAAACGATGCTTGAACTGAGAGAGTCAGCCCGGCACACAAGCCACACACAAACATGAATGTCCATGAACAAGCATCAAAAACCCAAAGCCACACTGTAAAATACTGGAACCTGTTAGCAATCCACTAACCGTACTTGGTGTCCTAGAAATCTCTCAAGACGATGGCCAGAGGAACTGGGAGAACTGTCAAGGTCTTCATCAGTCTAAAACGATGCTTGAACTGAGAGAGTCAGCCCGGCACACAAGCCACACACAAACATGAATGTCCATGAACAAGCATCAAAAACCCAAAGCCACACTGTAAAATACTGGAACCTGTTAGCAATCCACTAACCGTGCTTGGTGTCCTAGAAATCTCTCAAGACGATGGCCAGAGGAACCGGGAGAACTGTCAAGGTCTTCATCAGTCTAAAACGATGCTTGAACTGAGAGAGTCAGCCCGGCACACAAGCCACACACAAACATGAATGTCCATGAACAAGCATCAAAAACCCAAAGCCACACTGTAAAATACTGGAACCTGTTAGCAATCCACTAACCGTACTTGGTGTCCTAGAAATCTCTCAAGACGATGGCCAGAGGAACTGGGAGAACTGTCAAGGTCTTCATCAGTCTAAAACGATGCTTGAACTGAGAGAGTCAGCCCGGCACACAAGCCACACACAAACATGAATGTCCATGAACAAGAATCAAAAACCCAAAGCCACACTGTAAAATACTGGAACCTGTTAGCAATCCACTAACCGTACTTGGTGTCCTAGAAATCTCTCAAGACGATGGCCAGAGGAACCGGGAGAACTGTCAAGGTCTTCATCAGTCTAAAACGATGCTTGAACTGAGAGAGTCAGCCCGGCACACAAGCCACACACAAACATGAATGTCCATGAACAAGCATCAAAAACCCAAAGCCACACTGTAAAATACTGGAACCTGTTAGCAATCCACTAACCGTACTTGGTGTCCTAGAAATCTCTCAAGACGATGGCCAGAGGAACTGGGAGAACTGTCAAGGTCTTCATCAGTCTAAAACGATGCTTGAACTGAGAGAGTCAGCCCGGCACACAAGCCACACACAAACATGAATGTCCATGAACAAGAATCAAAAACCCAAAGCCACACTGTAAAATACTGGAACCTGTTAGCAATCCACTAACCGTACTTGGTGTCCTAGAAATCTCTCAAGACGATGGCCAGAGGAACCGGGAGAACTGTCAAGGTCTTCATCAGTCTAAAACGATGCTTGAACTGAGAGAGTCAGCCCGGCACACAAGCCACACACAAACATGAATGTCCATGAACAAGCATCAAAAACCCAAAGCCACACTGTAAAATACTGGAACCTGTTAGCAATCCACTAACCGTACTTGGTGTCCTAGAAATCTCTCAAGACGATGGCCAGAGGAACTGGGAGAACTGTCAAGGTCTTCATCAGTCTAAAACGATGCTTGAACTGAGAGAGTCAGCCCGGCACACAAGCCACACACAAACATGAATGTCCATGAACAAGCATCAAAAACCCAAAGCCACACTGTAAAATACTGGAACCTGTTAGCAATCCACTAACCGTACTTGGTGTCCTAGAAATCTCTCAAGACGATGGCCAGAGGAACTGGGAGAACTGTCAAGGTCTTCATCAGTCTAAAACGATGCTTGAACTGAGAGAGTCAGCCCGGCACACAAGCCACACACAAACATGAATGTCCATGAACAAGCATCAAAAACCCAAAGCCACACTGTAAAATACTGGAACCTGTTAGCAATCCACTAACCGTACTTGGTGTCCTAGAAATCTCTCAAGACGATGGCCAGAGGAACTGGGAGAACTGTCAAGGTCTTCATCAGTCTAAAACGATGCTTGAACTGAGAGAGTCAGCCCGGCACACAAGCCACACACAAACATGAATGTCCATGAACAAGCATCAAAAACCCAAAGCCACACTGTAAAATACTGGAACCTGTT
Organism: Anolis sagrei; assembly: GCF_037176765.1. Lineage (NCBI taxonomy): Eukaryota > Metazoa > Chordata > Lepidosauria > Squamata > Anolidae > Anolis > Anolis sagrei. The sequence continues at coordinate 341,723,080 of NC_090021.1, forward strand.
AGCAATCCACTAACCGTGCTTGGTGTCCTAGAAATCTCTCAAGACGATGGCCAGAGGAACCGGGAGAACTGTCAAGGTCTTCATCAGTCTAAAACGATGCTTGAACTGAGAGAGTCAGCCCGGCACACAAGCCACACACAAACATGAATGTCCATGAACAAGCATCAAAAACCCAAAGCCACACTGTAAAATACTGGAACCTGTTAGCAATCCACTAACCGTACTTGGTGTCCTAGAAATCTCTCAAGACGATGGCCAGAGGAACTGGGAGAACTGTCAAGGTCTTCATCAGTCTAAAACGATGCTTGAACTGAGAGAGTCAGCCCGGCACACAAGCCACACACAAACATGAATGTCCATGAACAAGCATCAAAAACCCAAAGCCACACTGTAAAATACTGGAACCTGTTAGCAATCCACTAACCGTTCTTGGTGTCCTAGAAATCTCTCAAGACGATGGCCAGAGGAACCGGGAGAACTGTCAAGGTCTTCATCAGTCTAAAACGATGCTTGAACTGAGAGAGTCAGCCCGGCACACAAGCCACACACAAACATGAATGTCCATGAACAAGCATCAAAAACCCAAAGCCACACTGTAAAATACTGGAACCTGTTAGCAATCCACTAACCGTGCTTGGTGTCCTAGAAATCTCTCAAGACGATGGCCAGAGGAACCGGGAGAACTGCCAAGGTCTTCATCAGTCTAAAACGATGCCTGAACTGAGAGAGTCAGCCCGGCAGAAGGCACTTAAAGCCAAGGAATTGGTTTCGTGATACGCCTCCCTGCTTTGAAGCCCTTGTTTGTTTTTCTTGTAATCTCGAAGACCTTCGCAAGCTGAGTGATTTACAAGGTTGTTATTGCAATAGACTCCTGGCCTACAATGTTAGCCAAGGTGGAAACTTTCCTGGATCCCATACTGGGAGAAAGAAAGGTGAGATACAAAGGAAATAAACAATGGCCATCTGTCGGGAGGAATCGAATGGTGCCTTCCTGCAGAAGGGGGTTGGACTAAATGGCTCTTGGGGTCTCTCCAGCTCTAGGCTTCCATTAGTCTGCTAGAGCCCCCTTGAAGAGCTCAAGTCTGTAGCTGACACAGGATTGACAATAATAATAACTGTCAATCACATGTCAATCATAGATTTGGTATTATTATTATTGTTGTTATTGTTATTATTTTACTGACACAAAAGCACAGTATGTCACAGCAAACGAGATCTATATGCTGGATTTCATATCGCAAAATTACAAGTCGAACCCTTCCCAAGTGTCTAGGATTATGTGGTGTATTTTTTGAATGATGCATGCAGATACAAGTCAGTTGGCCTTTTACCATTGACAGATTGTGATTTTGTCAATGTTTGTCGTTTTCCAAATGCCGGCTGAGATCTTTTGGCACGGCACTCAGTGTGCCAATGACCACTAGGACCACCTGTACTGGTTGATGCCAGAGAAAGTGAAAGGGTTCAGTGTTTGTTGTAGGTTCTCATGAGGCTAAAGTATCTAGATCTATTCAGATCTATTCTTCTCACAAAAAGAGAGTCTTCAACCTCAGCAAGATGGAGTGGATGAGGGATTTGAGGACATCCAACCCCAAATTGGGAAAGAAGTCGTCCAGGAATACCTGGCCGCTCTTAATGAGTCCAAGTCCCCTTTCAGGGCCAGATCAACTACACCCCAGAGTATTGAAGGAACTAGCGGAAGTCATTTCGGAACCATTGGCAACCATCTTTGAGAGTTCTTGGAGAACGGGAGAAGTTCCAGCAGATTGGAGGAGGGCCAATGTGGTCCCAATCTTCAAGAAGGGAAAAAAGGATGACCCAAACAATGACCAATGTCCGGTCAGCCTCACGTCGATACCGGGCAAGATTCTGGAAAAGATTGTGAAGGAAGTGGTCTGCAAACACTTAGAAACAAATGCAGTCATCGCTAATAGTCAACATGGATTTATCAAAAACAAGTCATACCAGGCTCATCTGATCTCTTTCTTCGATAGAGTTACAAGCTGGGTAGATGCGGGGAATGCCGTGGATGTAGCGTACCTGGATTTCAGGAAGGCCTTCTTTGACAAGGTCCCCCATGACCTTCTGGCAAGGAAACTAGTCCAATGTGGGCTAGGCAAAACTACGGTGAGGTGGATCTGTAATTGGTTAAGTGGACGAACACAGAGAGTGCTCACTAATGCTTCCTCTTCATCCTGGAAAGAAGTGACAAGTGGAGTGCCGCAGGGTTCCGTCCAGGGCCCGGTCCTGTTCAACATCTTTATTAATGACTTAGATGAAGGGCTAGAAGGCAGGATCATCAAGTTTGCAGACGACACCAAATTGGGAGGGATAGCCAATAGTCCAGAGGACAGGAGCAGAATTCAAAACGATCTTGACAGATTAGAGAGATGGGCCAAAACTAACAAAATGAAGTTCAACAGTGACAAATGCAAGATACTCCACTTTGGCAGGAAAAACGAAATGCAAAGATACAGAATGGGGGACGCCTGGCTCGAGAGCAGTATGTGTGAAAAAGATCTTGGAGTCCTCGTGGACAACAAGTTAAACATGAGCCAACAATGTGATGTGGCGGCAAAAAAAGCCAATGGGATTTTGGCCTGCATCAAGAGGAGCATAGTGTCTAGATCTAGGGAAGTAATGCTACCCCTCTATTCTGCTTTGGTTGGACCACATCCGGAATATTGTGTCCAATTCTGGGCACCGCAATTCAAGAGAGATATTGACAAGCTGGAATGTGTCCAGAGGAGGGCGACTCAAATGATCAAGGGTCTGGAGAACAAGCCCTATGAGGAGCGGCTTAGGGAACTGGGCATGTTTAGCCTGAAGAAGAGAAGGCTGAGAGGAGATATGATAGCCATGTATACATATGTGAGAGGAAGCCACAGGAAGGAGGGAGCAAGCTTGTTTTCTGCTTCCTTGGAGACTAGGACGCGGAACAATGGCTTCAAACTACAAGAGAGGAGATTCCATCTGAACATGAGGAAGAACTTCCTGACTGTGAGAGCCGTTCAGTAGTGGAACTCTCTGCCCTGGAGTGTGGTGGAGGCTCCTTCTTTGGAAGCTTTGAAACAGAGGCTGGATGGCCATCTGTCAGGGGTGATTTGAATGCAACATTCCTGCTTCTTTGCAGAATGGGGTTGGACTGGATGGCCCAGGAGGTCTCTTCCAACTCTTTGATTCTATGATTCATGGGACTAAAGTATCTAGATCTATTCATGAGTATATACAGTAATCCCATTTGCAAAAGTTCAGTCTGCCAATGTGGAGAATAGACCGTATGCGCTGAACATCTTCATTCCTTCTAAGCCCCGTCTCAGCTTCCCCTCTTCCTGCCATCTTGTTTGCTCCTCCAATCCACATTTCCCCAATGCTACTAAATCTCAATTATCAGGTTCATGCAGATTTGCTTATTTGGCATGCCGGCATTTGCATATCAGAAAGCGTGTGTATTATTTCTCCCGTTTGATGCCTTTCCTCCCCCTCCTGCCTCTCCATGCTGCTCTTTGGGATAAGCATCCTCCCCTCAGCCCCCTCCCACTTAATTCAATTTGAAACCTAAAGTTGATGCAGGAAGGCCTTTGTCCGCCTCTCACCAAGTTCAATGGGAAGAGTTCTGACTTGAGCCTGGAAAGAGGAAAAAGGTTTTTTTCTGGAGCTGTTGCTCCTGAAATGGAAAACATCTCTGCCGGGTTGAATTGATGCCAGGCATCGCAGAACAACCAGAGGGAACTGACTTTGGGTGAAGAGAATCACTTAGTTTGGTCCTCACGATGCCATGCAAGAAAGGCAAGGAGACGGAGATTGGGATGAAGTAAAGACTAGGATGCGGAACAATGGCTTCAAACCACAAGAGAGGAGATTCCATCTGAACATGAAGAAGAACTTCCTGACTGTGAGAGCCATTCAGCAGTGGAACTCTCTGCCCCGGAGTGTGGTGGAGGCTCCTTCTTTGGAAGCTTTTAAACAGAGGCTGGATGGCCATCCGTCAGGGGTGATTTGAATGCAATATTCCTGCTTCTTGGCAGAATAGGGTTGGACTGGATGGCCCTCTTCCAACTCTTTGATTCTATGATTCTATGAAAGCATCATGAAACAGACCTCAAGGGCCATCTGGTCCAATCTGCTTCCACCAGGAAGGAATCATAGAATCATGGAGTTGGAAGAGACCTCATGGGCCATCTGGTCCAATCTGCTTCCACCAGGAAGGAATCATAGAATCATGGAGTTGGAAGAGACCTCATGGGCCATCTGGTCCAATCTGCTTCCACCAGGAAGGAATCATAGAATCATGGAGTTGGAAGAGACCTCATGGGCCATCTGGTCCAATCTGCTTCCACCAGGAAGGAATCATAGAATCATGGAGTGGGAAGAGACCTCATGGGCCATCTGGTCCAATCTGCTTCCACCAGGAAGGAATCATAGAATCATGGAGTTGGAAGAGACCTCATGGGCCATCTGGTCCAATCTGTTTCCACCAGGAAGGAATCATAGAATCATGGAGTTGGAAGAGACCTCATGGGCCATCTGGTCCAATCTGCTTCCACCAGGAAGGAATCATAGAATCATGGAGTTGGAAGAGACCTCATGGGCCATCTGGTCCAATCTGCTTCCACCAGGAAGGAATCATAGAATCATGGAGTGGGAAGAGACCTCATGGGCCATCTGGTCCAATCTGCTTCCACCAGGAAGGAATCATAGAATCATGGAGTTGGAAGAGACCTCATGGGCCATCTGGTCCAATCTGCTTCCACCAGGAAGGAATCATAGAATCATGGAGTTGGAAGAGACCTCATGGGCCATCTGGTCCAATCTGCTTCCACCAGGAAGGAATCATAGAATCATGGAGTGGGAAGAGACCTCATGGGCCATCTGGTCCAATCTGCTTCCACTAGGAAGGAATCATAGAATCATGGAGTTGGAAGAGACCTCATGGGCCATCTGGTCCAATCTGCTTCCACCAGGAAGGAATCATAGAATCATGGAGTTGGAAGAGACCTCATGGGCCATCTGGTCCAATCTGCTTCCACCAGGAAGGAATCATAGAATCATGGAGTTGGAAGAGACCTCATGGGCCATCTGGTCCAATCTGCTTCCACCAGGAAGGAATCATAGAATCATGGAGTTGGAAGAGACCTCATGGGCCATCTGGTCCAATCTGCTTCCACCAGGAAGGAATCATAGAATCATGGAGTTGGAAGAGACCTCATGGGCCATCTGGTCCAATCTGCTTCCACCAGGAAGGAATCATAGAATCATGGAGTTGGAAGAGACCTCATGGGCCATCTGGTCCAATCTGCTTCCACCAGGAAGGAATCATAGAATCATGGAGTTGGAAGAGACCTCATGGGCCATCTGGTCCAATCTGCTTCCACCAGGAAGGAATCATAGCATCATGGAGTTGGAAGAGACCTCATGGGCCATCTGGTCCAATCTGCTTCCACCAGGAAGAAATAATAGAATCATGGAGTTGGAAGAGACCTCATGGGCCATCTGGTCCAATCTGCTTCCACCAGGAAGGAATCATAGAATCATGGAGTTGGAAGAGACCTCATGGGCCATCTGGTCCAATCTGCTTCCACCAGGAAGGAATCATAGAATCATGGAGTGGGAAGAGACCTCATGGGCCATCTGGTCCAATCTGTTTCCACCAGGAAGGAATCATAGAATCATGGAGTGGGAAGAGACCTCATGGGCCATCTGGTCCAATCTGCTTCCACTAGGAAGGAATCATAGAATCATGGAGTTGGAAGAGACCTCATGGGCCATCTGGTCCAATCTGCTTCCACCAGGAAGGAATCATAGAATCATGGAGTTGGAAGAGACCTCATGGGCCATCTGGTCCAATCTGCTTCCACCAGGAAGGAATCATAGAATCTTGGAGTTGGAAGAGACCTCATGGGCCATCTGGTCCAATCTGCTTCCACCAGGAAGGAATCATAGAATCATGGAGTTGGAAGAGACCTCATGGGCCATCTGGTCCAATCTGCTTCCACCAGGAAGGAATCATAGAATCATGGAGTTGGAAGAGACCTCATGGGCCATCTGGTCCAATCTGCTTCCACCAGGAAGGAATCATAGAATCATGGAGTTGGAAGAGACTTCATGGGCCATCTGGTCCAATCTGCTTCCACCAGGAAGGAATCATAGAATCATGGAGTTGGAAGAGACCTCATGGGCCATCTGGTCCAATCTGCTTCCACCAGGAAGGAATCATAGAATCATGGAGTTGGAAGAGACCTCATGGGCCATCTGGTCCAATCTGCTTCCACCAGGAAGGAATCATAGAATCATGGAGTTGGAAGAGACCTCATGGGCCATCTGGTCCAATCTGCTTCCACCAGGAAGGAATCATAGAATCATGGAGTTGGAAGAGACCTCATGGGCCATCTGGTCCAATCTGCTTCCACCAGGAAGGAATCATAGAATCATGGAGTTGGAAGAGACCTCATGGGCCATCTGGTCCAATCTGCTTCCACCAGGAAGGAATCATAGAATCATGGAGTTGGAAGAGACCTCATGGGCCATCTGGTCCAATCTGCTTCCACCAGGAAGGAATCATAGCATCATGGAGTTGGAAGAGACCTCATGGGCCATCTGGTCCAATCTGCATCCACCAGGAAGAAATAATAGAATCATGGAGTTGGAAGAGACCTCATGGGCCATCTGGTCCAATCTGCTTCCACCAGGAAGGAATCATAGAATCATGGAGTGGGAAGAGACCTCATGGGCCATCTGGTCCAATCTGCTTCCACCAGGAAGGAATCATAGAATCATGGAGTCGGAAGAGACCTCATGGGCCATCTGGTCCAATCTGCTTCCACCAGGAAGGAATCATAGAATCATGGAGTGGGAAGAGACCTCATGGGCCATCTGGTCCAATCTGCTTCCACCAGGAAGGAATCATAGAATCATGGAGTTGGAAGAGACCTCATGGGCCATCTGGTCCAATCTGCTTCCACCAGGAAGGAATCATAGAATCATGGAGTTGGAAGAGACCTCATGGGCCATCTGGTCCAATCTGCTTCCACCAGGAAGGAATCATAGAATCATGGAGTGGGAAGAGACCTCATGGGCCATCTGGTCCAATCTGCTTCCACCAGGAAGGAATAATAGAATCATGGAGTTGGAAGAGACCTCATGGGCCATCTGGTCCAATCTGCTTCCACCAGGAAGGAATCATAGAATCATGGAGTGGGAAGAGACCTCATGGGCCATCTGGTCCAATCTGCTTCCACCAGGAAGGAATCATAGAATCATGGAGTTGGAAGAGACCTCATGGGCCATCTGGTCCAATCTGCTTCCACCAGGAAGGAATCATAGAATCATGGAGTTGGAAGAGACCTCATGGGCCATCTGGTCCAATCTGCTTCCACCAGGAAGGAATCATAGAATCATGGAGTTGGAAGAGACCTCATGGGCCATCTGGTCCAATCTGCTTCCACCAGGAAGGAATCATAGAATCATGGAGTTGGAAGAGACCTCATGGGCCATCTGGTCCAATCTGCTTCCACCAGGAAGGAATCATAGAATCATGGAGTGGGAAGAGACCTCATGGGCCATCTGGTCCAATCTGCTTCCACCAGGAAGGAATCATAGAATCATGGAGTTGGAAGAGACTTCATGGGCCATCTGGTCCAATCTGCTTCCACCAGGAAGGAATCATAGAATCATGGAGTTGGAAGAGACCTCATGGGCCATCTGGTCCAATCTGCTTCCACCAGGAAGGAATCATAGAATCATGGAGTTGGAAGAGACCTCATGGGCCATCTGGTCCAATCTGCTTCCACCAGGAAGGAATCATAGAATCATGGAGTTGGAAGAGACCTCATGGGCCATCTGGTCCAATCTGCTTCCACCAGGAAGGAATCATAGAATCATGGAGTTGGAAGAGACCTCATGGGCCATCTGGTCCAATCTGCTTCCACCAGGAAGGAATCATAGAATCATGGAGTTGGAAGAGACCTCATGGGCCATCTGGTCCAATCTGCTTCCACCAGGAAGGAATCATAGAATCATGGAGTTGGAAGAGACCTCATGGGCCATCTGGTCCAATCTGCTTCCACCAGGAAGGAATCATAGCATCATGGAGTTGGAAGAGACCTCATGGGCCATCTGGTCCAATCTGCATCCACCAGGAAGAAATAATAGAATCATGGAGTTGGAAGAGACCTCATGGGCCATCTGGTCCAATCTGCTTCCACCAGGAAGGAATCATAGAATCATGGAGTGGGAAGAGACCTCATGGGCCATCTGGTCCAATCTGCTTCCACCAGGAAGGAATCATAGAATCATGGAGTCGGAAGAGACCTCATGGGCCATCTGGTCCAATCTGCTTCCACCAGGAAGGAATCATAGAATCATGGAGTGGGAAGAGACCTCATGGGCCATCTGGTCCAATCTGCTTCCACCAGGAAGGAATCATAGAATCATGGAGTTGGAAGAGACCTCATGGGCCATCTGGTCCAATCTGCTTCCACCAGGAAGGAATCATAGAATCATGGAGTTGGAAGAGACCTCATGGGCCATCTGGTCCAATCTGCTTCCACCAGGAAGGAATCATAGAATCATGGAGTGGGAAGAGACCTCATGGGCCATCTGGTCCAATCTGCTTCCACCAGGAAGGAATAATAGAATCATGGAGTTGGAAGAGACCTCATGGGCCATCTGGTCCAATCTGCTTCCACCAGGAAGGAATCATAGAATCATGGAGTGGGAAGAGACCTCATGGGCCATCTGGTCCAATCTGCTTCCACCAGGAAGGAATCATAGAATCATGGAGTTGGAAGAGACCTCATGGGCCATCTGGTCCAATCTGCTTCCACCAGGAAGGAATCATAGAATCATGGAGTTGGAAGAGACCTCATGGGCCATCTGGTCCAATCTGCTTCCACCAGGAAGGAATCATAGAATCATGGAGTGGGAAGAGACCTCATGGGCCATCTGGTCCAATCTGCTTCCACCAGGAAGGAATAATAGAATCATGGAGTTGGAAGAGACCTCATGGGCCATCTGGTCCAATCTGCTTCCACCAGGAAGGAATCATAGAATCATGGAGTGGGAAGAGACCTCATGGGCCATCTGGTCCAATCTGCTTCCACCAGGAAGGAATCATAGAATCATGGAGTTGGAAGAGACCTCATGGGCCATCTGGTCCAATCTGCTTCCACCAGGAAGGAATCATAGAATCATGGAGTTGGAAGAGACCTCATGGGCCATCTGGTCCAATCTGCTTCCACCAGGAAGGAATCATAGAATCATGGAGTTGGAAGAGACCTCATGGGCCATCTGGTCCAATCTGCTTCCACCAGGAAGGAATCATAGAATCATGGAGTTGGAAGAGACCTCATGGGCCATCTGGTCCAATCTGCTTCCACCAGGAAGGAATCATAGAATCATGGAGTGGGAAGAGACCTCATGGGCCATCTGGTCCAATCTGCTTCCACCAGGAAGGAATCATGGAGTTGTTATATGGACATTGGGTTCTGTTTTTTCTGTGTCATGGATTCATGTCATGCCATATGATGGGCAACTGCCAGAGAAATAGAACCATTTGTGAAGAGGTCCATACACTTAGAAGTTTCTAGTTATGTTCACACCTACACACTGAAGCTGCCACACTAACGTGTTGCAACAGACAGTTTGGAAAGCTCTGACTTAGACTGTTGTACTTTGGGCATGTCACAAGAAGAAAATATGATCATGCTTGGGATGTAGGATCTCAGGCCATGTCCAGCAAAGGCAGACATGCTTTGTGAGGCAGTATTTTCTCGCCTTTAGAGGCCTCACATTGTCCAGAGAAAGAGGTTCCGGCTGTGAGAGTCCGGACCAGGCTTGGATATCTGGGAACACCATTGTCGCCTTTGGCAACAATGGGGTTCCCAAATCTCCAAGCCTGGTCCGGACTCTCACAGCCAGAACCCCTTTCTCTGAATCTGAGTTGGGACCTGAGTGCATCCAAGTCATGATCCGTTTTGCAATGGCTCTCCATTTTGCACGGAGCCAGTGCACGGCATCCCTTGTCTTCTTATCTCATCTCCCCGATCTGCTGATGCAGTTGCCGATACAACTGTAACGGATGGGAGATACAGACGCCGGGCCGAAGAACTCACGTCAGCCGTTTAGATTTTAACGATGTAATCCTCCGCTTGAAGCCACAGCAGTTCTGGGAGCCCGAAAGAGAGGCAATTAAAGCCCATAAAAATGTGCTCGTCGGCAGGAATGGAGCCGGGTCCCCGGCTAAAGACCTCCTGGAGGGCTCCTTCTCCCAGGGCCGAGCGGAAATGTGCAGAATATTAAGTGGGAAGCTGCACTCTTCTCAGATCAAGAAGCCTAACACTGGATGGCAGCTGAAAAGACCAATGCAATGCTAGGAGATCATAGCATCTAGATCAGTGTTTCTCAACCTGGTGGTTGGGACCCCTGGAGGGGTCACGAGGGGATGTCAGAGGGGTCGCCAAAGACCATCAGAAAACAGTATCATGGGGGTTCTGTGTGGGAAATTTGGTCCAATTCTATCATTGGTAGGGTTCAGAATGCTCTTTGATGGTAGGTGAACTATAAATCCCAGCACCTACAACTCCCAAATGTCAAGGTCTGTTTCCCCCAAACTCCACCAGTGCTCTCATTTGGACGTATTGGGTATTTGTGCCAAATTTGGTCCAGACCCATCATTGTTTGAGCCCGCAGTGCTCTCTGGATGTAGGTGAACTACAACTCCCAAACTCAAGGTTAATGCCCATCAAACCCTTCCAGTATTTTCTATTGGTTATGGGCGTTCTGTGTGCCAAGTTTGGTTCATTTCCATCGTTAGTGGAGTTAAGAATGCTCTTTTATTGTAGGTGAACTATAAATCCCAGCAACTACAACTCCCACAGGATAAAATCAATCCCCTCCACCAACCCCACCAGTATTCAAATTTGGACGTATTGGGTATTTGTGCCAAATTTTGTCCAGTGAATGAACGTACATCCTGCATATCAAGATATTTACATTACGATTCATAACATCAGCAAAATGACACTTATAGAATCCTAGAATCAAAGAGCTGGAAGAGATCTCCTGGGCCATCCAGTCCAACCCCATTCTGCCAAGAAGCAGGAATATTGCATTCAAATCACCCCTGACAGATGGCCATCTAGCCTCTGTTTAAAAGCTTCCAAAGAAGTAGCAACAAAAATAATTTTATGGTTGGGGGGTCACCATAACATGAGGAAGTGTATTAAAGGGTCATGGCATTTGGAAGGTTGAGAACCACTGATCTAGATCATGACAAATCAAAGTCCCACAGTCTTCTGCTTTGGCCAGACCTCATCCTTACCTGGAGTATTGCATCTGGTTCTGGATACAACATTTCAAGAAGGGTATGGACAAATTGGAAGGTGTCCAGAGAAGGTCCATCAAAATGGTCAAAGGTCTGGAAGCCATGAATCCCTCTGAGGAGCAACTCAAGAAGCTAGGGTTTGTTTGACCTGGAAAAGAGAATCATAGAATCCTAGAGTAGGAAGAGACCTCGTGGGCCATCCAGTCCAACCCCATTGTGCCAAGAAGCAGGACAATCACATTCAAAGCACCCCCGACAGATGGCCATCCAACCTTTGTTTAAAAGCCTCCATAGAAGGAGCCTCCACCACACTTTGGAGTAGAGCGTTCCACTCCTGAACAGCATTCACAGTCATGAAGTTCTTCCTCATGTTCAGGTGGAATCTCTTTTCCTGTAGTCTGAAGCAATTGCTCTATGTCCTAGTCTCCAGGCCAGCAGAAAGAAATAATAGAATCATAGAATCCTAGAGTTGGAAGAGACCTCATGGGCCATCCAGTCCAACTCCATTCTCCCAAGAAGCAGGACAATCACATTCAAAGCACCCCAACAGATGGCCATCCAGCCTCTGCTTAAAAGCCTCCAAAGAAGGAACCTCCACTTCACCACACTTCGGTGTAGAGTTTCACTGCTGAACAGCTCTCACAGTCAGGAAGTTCTTCCTAATGTTCAGATGGAATCTCCTTTCCTGTAGTTTGAAGCCATTATTCCATACCTAGTCTCCAGGGTGGCAGAAAACAAGTTTGCTCCCTCCTCCCTATGATTCCCCACACATATTTATATATGGCCCTCATCATGTCTCCTCTCAGCCTTCTCTTCAGGCTAAAAAATGCTCAGCTCTTTAAGCCGCTCCTCATAGGGATTGTTCTCCAAGCCCTTGATCCTTTGAGTCACCCTTCTCTGGACACATTCCAGCTTGTCAACATCTCTTTTCAATTGTGGTGCCTAGAATTGGACACAGTGTGATTCCAAGTGTGGTCTAACCAGAGGCAGCCCTAGGTAACTTTCAACGGTAAGCAAACAGTATTGTAATGTATTGTCGAAGGCTTTCATGGCTGGAATCACTAGGTTCTTGTGGGTTTTTTCGGGCTATAAGGCCATGTTCTAGAAGCATTTTCTCCTGACGTTTCGCCAGCATCTATGGCAAGCGTCCTCAAAGGTAGTGAGGTCTGTTGGAATTAGGAAAATGGGTTTATATGTCTGTGGAATGACTGGGGTGGGGCAAAGAGCTGTTCTCTGCTAGAGCTAGTTGTGAATGTTTCAACTGACTACCTTCATTAGCATTAGAAGGCCTGGCTGAGCCTGGGGGAATCTTTTGTTGAGAGGTGTTAAGATGTGCCTGGTTGTTTCCTCCCTGCTGTTTTGCTGTTGTAATTTTAGAGTTTTTTTGGCACCCCCCCCCCCCCAACCAATCATGGATATATATTTTCTGTTCATCGTGGGAGTTCTGTGTGCCATATTTGGTTCAATTCCATCATTGGTGGAGCTCAGAATGCTCTTTGATTGTAGGTGAACTATACATCCCAGTAACTACAACTCGCATATGTCAAGGTCTATTTTCCCCCAAGAGCACCTCAAGAGCGCCCCTGGGCAAAATCAACTATACTGCAAATGCTTACTTTGCATAATGGTTGAGCCGCCCCTGGGTGTAACCAAGGCAGGATAGAGCATGGGGAGCATGACTTCCTTAGATCTAGACGCTAGGCTCCTCTTGATGCAGGCCAAAATCCCATTGGCTTTTTTTGCCGCCACATCACATTGTTGGCTCATGTTTAACTTGTTGTCCACGAAGATCTTTTTCACACATCCTACTCTCGAGCCAGGCATCATCCCCCATTCTGTATCTTTGCATTTCATTTTTTCTGCCTAAGTGGAGAATAATAATAATAATAATAATAATAATAATAATAATAATAATAATAACTTTATTTATAACCTGCCCTGCCTCCCTTTGCATTCATTTTTTTCTGCCTTTTTTCTTTCCTTAAAAGGAAAAAGGAGAGAGAGAAAATACCAACCACTTCCTTGCTAGTAGTAGCAAGAGCAAAAAACAAAAGCAGCTGCGGGCATGTTTGTGGGAAAACATGCCATTTCCCTCACAAACTGCTCTTTCCAGGCTTTTTTCTTGGGGTCTGCACGTTCCAACCGAGCACCGCACAAACCGAGAGCTGACATTGATGCTTCCCCAGCCGGCGGAAGAGACAGCTGAGTGGCAGCAAGAGACATATTTGTTGATGCTTCGAGATTATTTGTTGAAATGCGGACGCAGAAGGAAGCGTCTCCAAACATTTCTGTTCTGAGTTCTCCTCCTCGCCAATGCTGTCTGCTCACATTGGAGTCTCCTTCCTCGCTTCATCTCAGGAAGACGGCATTCCTTTGCATTCGCATCACACAGACACACCAAGAGCAAAATGAAGTTCAACAGGGACAAATGCAAGAGACTCCACTTAGGCAGAAAAAACGAAATGCAAAGATACAGAATGGGGGACGATGAGGCCTGGCTTGAGAGCAGGACGTGTGAAAAAGATCTTGGAGTCCTCATGGACAAGAAGTTGAACATGAGCCAACAATGTGATGTGGCAGCAAAAAAGCCAATGGGATTTTGTCCTGCATCAATAGGAGCCTAGTGTCTAGATCTAGGGAAGTCATGCTCTATTCCGCTTTGGTTAGACCACTTTACCCGGAATATTGTGTCCAATTCTGGGCACCACAATTGAAGAGAGATATTGACTAGCTGGAATGTGTCCAGAGGAGGGCGACTAAAATGATCAAGGGTCTGGAGAACAAGCCCTATGAGGAGCGGCTTAAGGAGCTGGGCATGTTTAGCCTGAAGAAGAGAAGGCTGAGAGGAGATATGATAGCCATGTACAAATATGTGAGAGGAAGCCACAGGGAGGAGGAGGGAGCAAGCTTGTTTTCTGCTTCCCTGGAGACCAGGACGCAAGGGAACAATGGCTTGAAACTACAAGAGAGGAGATTCCATCTGAACATGAGGAAGAACTTCCTGACTGTGAGAGCCGTTCAGCAGTGGAACTCTCTGCCCCGGAGTGTGGTGGAGGCTCCTTCTTTGGAAGCTTTTAAACAGAGGCTGGATGGCCATCTGTCAGGGGTGATTTGAGTGCAATATTCCTGCGTCTTGGCAGAATGGGGTTGGACTGGATGACCCAGGAGGTCTCTTCCAACTCTTGGATTCTATGATTCTACGATTCTACGATTCTACAATTCTATGATTCTATGATTCTATGTAAGGATGGCCATCTGTCGGGAAGGCTTGCATGATATCTTCCTGCCTGCAAGAAGGGGGTCAGACTGGATGGCCTTTGGGATCTCCTCCAATACTGTGAATCTAGGACTGCCAATGCCCAACAGTTAGCAGAAGTAGCACCAAACTTTCTCAAAAGAAGAAGAAGAAAGTCTCCTTCCTGATGCATGGGCTTTCTTCCTGCCAGACCACGGCTGGAGTTCGCTGGGGACATAAATTAAGGCAGATATGTTCTTAACTGATATGATCTCTGCTTTCCGAGTCCCGAGATCTGAATGACTTATGAGGAGAGGCCATGTGAAACCCCCTGTCTCTGGGTCCTTTGAGGCATATGGGGGGTGTTCTGCATTCCTCTCCTCTCTCTCTCTGGGAACCCGTTTAGCTGGAGCAAGCATTAGCATTTTGCAGCAGAGCTCTGGCGGGCCGGGACCTTGATGCAGACAAAGATAGATTTATTAACTTCACCCTCCAGGCCTCTCCTCATAAGTCATTCAGATCTCGGGACTCGGAAAGCAGAGATCATATCAGTTAAGAACATATCTGCCTTAATTTATGTCCCCAGCGAACTCCAGCCGTGGTCTGGCAGGAAGAAAGCCCATGCATCAGGAAGGAGACTTTCTTCTTCTTCTTTTGAGAAAGTTTGGTGCTACTTCTGCTAACTGTTGGGCATTGGCAGTCCTAGATTCACAGTATTGGAGGAGATCCCAAAGGCCATCCAGTCTGACCCCCTTCTTGCAGGCAGGAAGATATCATGCAAGCCTTCCCGACAGATGGCCATCCTTACATAGAATCATAGAATCATAGAATTGTAGAATCGTAGAATCGTAGAATCATAGAATCCAAGAGTTGGAAGAGACCTCATGGGCCATTCACTCCAACCCCCTTCTGCCAAGACGCAGGAATATTGCACTCAAATCACCCCTGACAGATGGCCATCCAGCCTCTGTTTAAAAGCTTCCAAAGAAGGAGCCTCCACCACACTCCGGGGCAGAGAGTTCCACTGCTGAACGGCTCTCACAGTCAGGAAGTTCTTCCTCATGTTCGGATGGAATCTCCTCTCTTGTAGTCTGAAGCCCTTGTTCCATTGTGTCCTAGTCTCCAAGAAAGCAGAAAACAAGCTTGCTCCCTCCTCCTCCCTGTGGCTTCCTCTCACATATTTATTCATGGCTATCATATCCCCTCTCAGCCTTCTCTTCTTCAGGCTAAACATGCCCAGCTCCTTAAGCCGCTCCTCATAGGGCTTGTTCTCCAGACCTTTTATCATTTTAGTCGCTCTCCTCTGCTAACTTTCTTGCTTAGGCGAACCCTCATTGTCTGAGTAAGATTGTTCCCCAAGGTTGTTGTATTGGCGGTGGGTCCGTAGGTGACTGTGGATCCCTATTCTTGACCTGTATGTTCTCCTGCAGTGAGGGCATTGGTTTCTAGACAAAGGTGGTCTCGGTCGGGGTTGGACTCACTCTGGACTCAAACAATGATGGATCTGGAGCAAACCTGACATGAATACTCAATATGCCGAAATGTGAACACTGGTGGAATTTGGGGGAAATAGGCCTTGAAATTTGGGAGTTGTAGTTGCTGGGATTTATAGTTCACCTACAATCAAAGAGCATTCTGAACCTCACCAATGATAGAATTGGGACAAACTTCTCACACAGAATCTCCATGATCAACAGAAAACACTGTGTTTTCTGATGGTCTTTGGCAACCCCCCCAGGGGTCCCGACCCCCAGGTTGAGAAACACTGCACTATAGCAAATTGTGTTGCAGGATGTCGTGCGGAAACAACATTTTTGCAATATCATCAACTTTTTCTGTGTTTTCATGATAGAACCAATTAGGACATGGCATTTATAACCCAGGAACCCGAAATCATATTACAGAGTGTAATCCTTGGCACATCTTCAGGTGAGCCTTCCTCCGGTGAAGGGGTGTTTTGGCTCCTGCCCTGGTTGAAACCCTTCCAACCTCCAGTCAGCCTTCATTGTCTTGACAGATGCAGGATGTCAGACACCCAGAGCTAAGCATCAGGATGGAAGCAATGTGCCAACATCTCTAGATGTCATCTTGTCACGTTCTTCTCGGGCACCAAGATTGTTTCTGTCATATGATTAGCCGGCCTTATTGCAATCCAGAACTGTAACTGCATCCCGCCCCAGGGCTTTCCTTTTGGACTTTAAAGGAGACTTCATCAAGATATTGAAATGTTCTAGGGCTTGGCTTCAACACCTTAGAGAGAAGGCAAGAGCTTCAGATTTCAGATCTTTTGGTTTTCTCCTTTGATTCTATTCTGCCTTGGTTAGACTACACCTGGAATATTGTGTCCAATTCTGGGCACCACAATTCAAGAGAGATATTGACTCTAAGCTGGAATGTGTCCAGAGGAGGGCGACCAAAATGATTAAGGGACTGGAGAACAAGTCCTATGAGGAGCGGCTTAAGGAGCTGGGTATGTTTAGCCTGAAGAAGAGAAGGCTGAGAGGAGATATGATAGCCATGTATAAATATGTGAGAGGAAGCCACAGGGAGGAGGGAGCAAGCTTGTTTTCTGCTTCCATGGAGATTAGGATGCAGAACAATGGCTTCAAACTACAATAAAGGCAATTCCATCTGAACATGAGGAAGAACTTCCTGACTGTGAGAGCCATTCAGCAGTGGAACTCTCTGCCCCGGAGTGTGGTGGAGGCTCCTTCTTTGGAAGCTTTTAAACAGAGGCTGGATGGCCATCTGTCAGGGGTGATTTGAATGCAATATTCCTGCTTCTTGGCAGAATGGGGTTGGACTGGATGGCCCAGGAGGTCTCTTCCAACTCTTTGATTCTATTATTCAGGATCTCGGGAGTTTACCTTTGGACTCGCCTGCAATGCTTTCAGCACCTTGGAGAGCTCTTTGGCCATTGTTTTTCTCTCTGGTTTCTCTGCTTTTGATGCTTTCGCCCTCCTACATTGCCATTTGAAATGGCATTCTGTGGTTGGTTATACTCATATAATGTTGTTTAACTGAGTTGAACTGCACTATATGAGTTTACGCTAGCCATAGTTTCAAATCACATCATATGATGGTGTAGATCAGGCTAAGAGTTGGAAAGATTCTCTCTAAGCCATCCAATCCAACCTGATTTGTCCATAAAAAAATACACAACGTAGAATTATGGTATCATAGAATAATAGAGTTGGAAGAGACCACATGGGCCATCTAGTCCAAACCCCTGCTATGCAGGAAAAGCATAGGCAAAGCACCCCCAACAGATGGTCATCTAGCCTCTGTTTAAAACCTTTCAAGGAAGGAGATTCCACCTGGATGGCCTTTACGAAGAAAGCCCTAAAAGCCACTCAATCCAATCTCCTTCTGCCAGGCAGGATGGCAACATCCAATCCCTCCCAACAGATGGCCATTCATCTTCTGTCTCAAAACCTCCAGAGAAAGAGGCTCCAAAGGTATCCCAAGACAGTATATTCCACTGGGTTGTTGTAGGTATATTCCACTGATCAACAGATCTAATGTTCAGGATGTTCTTTCTAATGTTTAGGTGGAATTTCTTTGTCTCCAATTGAACCCATTAGTCCTTTATGTCCAGATCTCTGAAGCAACAGAAAACAGGTTTTCCTCTTATTTATTTATTTATTTAGCAATTTTGTATTCTGGTCTTCTCCCCTCTTTCGGGGGACTTGGGCCGGTTTCCAACAATAAAATCACAAAACAATAATTAAAAACACCATATAACATATTCAATTAAAACATTATAACAGCAAAATGCAATCACATAATAACAATGGTCAGTCGTCATAGTGAATTCGTTGTCCATCATTCATCGTCATCTTCCTCTTCCTCAATGAGACATCTTTTCAGATATTGAAACATGACTCTCTTGTCTCCTTTTCCCATCCTTCTCTTCTCCAAGTTAAACACCAGGTGCTCCTCAGAGGGACTCACAGGTTCTAGGCCTTTGACCATGTTGGTTGTCCTCCTCTTCCTGGATGTGGTGGTGGTGGTTCTTCTCCTTCTCCTTCTCCTTCTCCTTCTCCTTCTCCTTCTCCTTCTCCTTCTCCTTCTCCTTCTCCTTCTCCTTCTCCTCCTTCTTCTTCTTCTTCTCAGGGAGCATACAACTCCTCTGTTGCATCAGCTCCACTGGCTGCCAGTTTGCTACCGGGCTCAATTCAAAGTGCTGGCTTTAGCCTATAAAGCCCTAAACGGTTCCGGCCCAGCCTACCTATCTGAACGCATCTCTTCCTACGAACCCTCCAGGAAGTTAAGATGAGGATGAGGATTGGAATGAGAGGAGATAGCTCTTTTTAAATTGTTATTGCGCTGTCTTTTTTGTCTAAATGCACTTAATTGTTTTTGCTTTTTTATTGTATTGATGGCATCGAATTGTGCCGATATGTAGACCGCCCTGAGTCGCCTGCGGGCTGATATGGGCGGGATATAAGTGATGTAAATAAATAAATAAATAAATAAAATTTAGGGTTTAATAGGGTTAAATAAAATAAATTTAGGGTATAAACTCTCAAGCAAATCCGGGGAGCGGTGTGAGCTCCCATTGTTAGCCCCAGCTTCTGCCAACCTAGCAGTTTGTAAACATGCAAATGTGAGTAGATCAATAGGTACCACTCCAGTGGGAAGGTAATGGCGCACCATGCAGTCATGCCAGCCACATGACCATGGAGGTGTCTATGGACAACACCAGCTCTTTGTCTTAGAAATGGAGATGAACACCAACCTCCAGTTTTGGACACGACTAGACTCAATGCCCCGGTGGCGCAGTGGGTTAAAGCATTGAGCTGCTGAGCTTGTTGATCGAAAGGTCGCAGGTTCGATTCCGGGGAGCGGCGTGAGCTTCCGCTGTCAGCCCTAGCTTCTGCCAACCTAGCAGTTCGAAAACATGCAAATGTGAGTAGATAAATAGGTACCGCTCCGGCGGGAAGGTAACGGCGCTCCATGCAGTCATGCCGGCCACATGACCTTGGAGGTGTCTACGGACAGCGCTGGCTCTTCGGCTTAGAAATGGAGATGAGCACCACACCCCAGAGTCAGACATGACTGGACTTAATGTCAGGGGACTACCTTTACCTACCTTTTAGACTCAATGTCAGGGGAAAACCTTTACCTTTACCTACCTCAAGCAACCAGAAACTGCATTTATCCGGCACCTGCAACTCCCCTTGGGGTCCATGGGTTCACTGAGAGTGTGGTGCATAAGGAAACGGGGTTTGGATTCTACATCTGTTAAGAGGCATTCCTGCCCTATATCCCAGACTCTATCTCTGATTGTTGGAGCCTTTCCTGCTGGTGGAAGCCTTATTTTCCTGGGACTCCCATTTCCACGCAGAATGGACTCCCTTTGCTTGGAGGACCTGCTTTGGGACGCGATCATGGATCCCGAGGCGTAACTCTCCTCGTTGCGCATTCATGGCTGCAAGAGGGAATGCCGGCCCCCATTTCTCAACTCTTATCTCGTTCCGGCATATGTTTCGCCCCAGCATCTGTTTTCTCCTTTTATTCAAACACTGCATGCAAAGAAAATCCTTTTAAAATATATATATTCTCAAGGAGTTTTGCATTTTGAAACAATTTGAAGGCTCTGTAAGGATGCATGCATGCATGCAAAAAAAAAAAAAAAAGGAACCGGTTCTGCAAAGAAAATGTGTACATTTAGGGGAGATACAGATGGATATTGAAAAATGAAGTTCCAGGAGTATTTTAAATATATATAGAATGATAGAATCATAGACTCATAGAGTTGGAAGAGACCTCATGGGTCATCCAGTCCAACCCCATTCTGCCAAGAAGCAGGAAAATTGCATTCAAATCACCCCTGACAGATGGCCACCCAGCCTCTGTTTAAAAGCTTCCAAAGAAGGAGCCTCCACCACACTCCAGGGCAGAACGGCTCTCACAGTCAGGAAGTTCTTCCTCATGTTCAGATGGAATCTCCTTTCTTGTAGAATCATAGAATCCAAGAGTTGGGAAGAGATTTCATGGGCCATCCAGTCCAACCCCATTCTGCCAAGAAGCAGGAAAATTGCATTCAAAGCACCCCTGACAGATGGCCATCCAGCCTCTGTTTCAAAACCTCCAAAGAAGGAGCCTCCACCACACTCCGGGGCAGAGAGTTCCACTGCTGAACGGCTCTCACAGTCAGGAAGTTCTTCCTCATGTTCAGATGAAATCTCCTTTCTTGTAGTTTGAAGCCATTTCTCCATTGCGTCCTGCTCTCCAGGGAAGCAGAAAGGAAGCCTGCTCCCTCCTCCCTGTGACTTCCTCTCACATATTTATACATGGCTATCATCATATCTCCTCTCAGCCTTCTCTTCTTCAGGCTAAACATGCTCAGCTCCTTAAGCCGCTCCTCATAGGGCTTGTTCTCCAGATCCTTGATCATTTTAGTTGCCCTCCTCTGGACACTTAGAGGAGGGCAACACTTCCAGCTTAGACTCAATATCTCTCTTGAATTGTGGTGCCCAGAATTGGACACAATATTCCAGGTAAAGTGGTCTAATCAAAGCAGAATAGAGCATGGGGAGCATGACTAGATCTAGACACTATGCTCCTATTGATGCAGACCAAAATCCCATTGGCTGTTTTTGCCGCCACATCACATTCCTGGCTCATGTTTAACTTGTTGTCCACGAGGACTCCAAGATCTTTTCCACACGTCCTGTTCTCGAGCCAGGCATATATATATTTGCAAATTAAGGGACCCTCAAAGGATCCCGAAAAGTGACACGACCGATGACAACATTCACTGGGCTTAAGGGCACAGGACTTCCGTGGGAGTGAGGAAACCACAAATGAAAACACAACTTTTCGTTTTCCCTTTCATCTCTATACCATCCAGTTTGACTTTATGAACAATGTCTGCTGGAAGCTGACCATGGAGTTGTAGTAAAGGAACTGCAGGCTATATTGATCAAATTGGCAAATCAGTAGTTTGCAAAAAAAATATATCAAATTTTAGCTTCTAAGTTCAGTGTGGAGGACTGACTACAGGTCTGTGCAAGCCATGAAAAGAAATGGATTGCTATGAGTTTTCCAGGCTGTCTGGCCATGTTCTAGTAGCATTCTCTCCTGATGTTTCACCCACATCTATGGCAGGCATTCTCAGGGGTTGTGACAACAACCCACTATTTATAATTGATTGCTTGTTTTCTTATGTGTTTTATTGTGTATCTATTTTGGCATCGAATCACTTCTGATTGGAAGCTGCCCTGGGGGCGAGGGGGGGGGGTTGAGAAGAGCAGGGTACAAGTGCTCAAAATAAATAATAAATAAGTAAGTAAAATGAACACAATTTGGCCACCAGTATTAAAAAAAAGTCTAAAATCAAATAGCAAATAAAGAACAACACTCAGAAAACCAGGAAATTCCAGACAAGAAACAATCAGGGCCAGCTAACCACCTCCCAACAAAGGATTCCCCCAGGAAGGAAGTAGCCAGTCTTTGAAGTTGCAAGGCCATTCAGTGTTAATCAAGGTTGTCAATTGCAACATTCACACATGCCTCCAACAGTCAAGAGTTCTTTCCCCCACCCCGGACATTCCACAGATACGTCAACCTCACTTGCCTAGTTTCCTGCGGAACTCAGAATCCCTGAGGATGCCTGCCATAGATGTGGGCAAAATGTCAGGAGAGAATGCTTCTGGAACATGGTCATACAGCTCAGAAAACTCACAGCAACCCAGTGATTACATCCATGAAAGCCTTTGACAACACAGTGTTTTGATTGTTTAGTTTTTAGTGTGGATGCCCTTTGCATTTCTTAATATGAATCTTAGAAAATAATACAACATACAAGGCAGAAATGACTTTTTTGGACAGCCCTACTATCTATGCAGTTGGAGGTAAGCCATATCTTAGAGAGTGTGCATTTTTCGAAGTGTGTCTGAATGCCTTTTGGAGCCAGGCTGGGAAGAGGAGGCGAGCCCTGCCTGTGTGTGTCTTCATCATTCGACTCCAAAGGCATGCGTTGCGCGGTTGTGGGACTATTGTTCTGCTGCAACAATAGTCTGGAGTCAGTAGTCTATTGTTCTGCTGGAACATTAGTTATGCAAGTCTCGCAGGCTTCCGGAAGCGCATCCTTCCCAAACTCACCTTGACGGGGGTCTCTTGTCTGTTGTGCAATGGGAATACGCCTCGGCACGATGCGCGCGGGGGAATCCTTTGTGCAAAGCTGCCATCCAGAGTGCAGGTGGCCTATGGCAACGCTTGGTCTTGGTTACCTGCCTCCAAGTTGTTTCCGACTTCTTGCAAACTGCAGATGAATCTATCGCAGGGTTTGGCCTTCAGATTAATAATAATAACAACAACAATAACTTTGTGGGTTGTTGTAGGTTTTCCAGGCTATATGGCCTTGTTCTAGAGGCATTTTCTCCTGACATTTCGCCTGCATCTATGGCAAGCATCCTCAGAGGTAGTGAGGTCTGTTGGAACTAGGAAAAGGGGTTTATATATTTGTGGAATAACCAGGGTGGGACAAAGAACTCTTGTCTGTTGGAGCTAGGTGTGAATGTTCAATTGTTTCGTATCTGTCCGAACGTATCTCCCTCTACGTCCCACCTCAGAGTCTGAGATCATCTGGGGAGGCCCTGCTCTTGACCCCACCACTATCACAAGTGAGGCTGGTGGGGACGAGAAGCAGGGCCTTCTCAGTGGTGGCCCCTCACCTGTGGAACTCACTCCCAGGGGAAATCAGAGCAGACAATCAGACGAGTAAGATCAGCAGGATTGTCGAAGTGGAATCAAAAAACAGATCCATGAGATAACGAACACTGACAGTATAGGAGGAGGAATTGGGTTTGTATTGGTTTTATTGATTTTATTGATTTTATTGGGATAATGCATGAATTGAGGTAACTGTGAATTGTTGTAGTATTGTGATGATTGTTTTGTGTGGCAGGCATCTAAGCGTGCCTTTGCTGTTGTAAGTCGCCCTGGGTCCCCTACGGGGTGAGAAGGGCGGGGTAAAAGAACCCCAAATAAATAAATAAATAATTGACCACCTTGATTAGCATTTGATGGCCTGGCAGTGCCTGGAGCAAACTTTTGGTGAGAGGTGATTAGATGTCCCTGATTGTTTCCTCTCTGTTGTTTTGCTGTTGTAATTTCAGAAGTTTTTTTTAATACTGGTAGCCAGATTTTGTTCATTTTCAGGGTTGGGAGAACAATGGCTTTACAAACAAGCACCTTGGTATCCCTACGGATGTTCCGGTCCTCAAACACTCTCTGTTTCATTCAGAAAAATGCTGCACTCGCAGAGCTCAGGCAGTGTTGAATTTCAGTGTCAATGTTGACTTTTGTGGAGAGGTGGCTGCCAAGGGAGTGGAAATGGTCAACATTTTCTAATGTTACACCATTAAGCTGTATCTCTGGCATTGGGGAGGGGTCGGCTGGTGACTGCTGGAACAGCACTTTGGTTTTCTTGATGTTCAATGACAGGCCGAGCTTCTCGTATGCTTCTGCAAAGGTGTTTAGAGTGGCTTGTAGGTCTTCTTCTGAATGTGCACAGATAACATTGTCATCAGCATATTGGAGTTCTATAACAGATGTTGTTGTAACCTTGGTTTTGGCTTTCAGTCTGCTGCGGTTAAATAGCTTGACAGGCTGAGCTTCTCGTATGCTTCTGCGAAGGTGTTTAGAGTGGCTTGTAGATCTTCTTCTGGATGCACACAGACGGCGTTGTCATCAGCATACTGGAGTTCTATAACGTATGTTGTTGTAACCTTGGTTTTGGCTTTCAGTCTGCTGCGGTTAAATAGCTTGACAGGCTGAGCTACTTGTATGCTTCTGTGAAGGTATTTAGAGTAGCTTGTAGGTCTTCTTCTGAATGTGCACAGATAACATTGTCATCAGCATATTGTAGTTCTATAACAGATGTTGTGGTAACCTTGGTTTTGGCTTTCAGTCTGCTACGGTTAAATAGCTTGACAGGCTGAGCTTCTCGTATGCTTCTGCGAAGGTGTTTAGAGTGGCTTGTAGGTCTTCTTCTGAATGTGCACAGACGACGTTGTCATCAGCATACTGGAGTTCTATAACAGATGTTGTTGTAATCTTGGTTTTGGCTTTCATTCTGCTGCGGTTAAATAGCTTGACAGGCCGAGCTTCTCGTATGCTTCTGCGAAGGTGCTTAGAGTGGCTTGTAGATCTTCTTCTGGATGTGCACAGACGACGTTGTCATCAGCATACTGGAGTTCTATAACAGATATTGCTATAACCTTGGTTTTGGCTTTGAGTCTGCTGAGGTTAAATAGCTTGCCATCTGTCCGATAGATGATTTCCACTCTGATACCAGTTGGGTACCATTTACCAGTATGAAAAGAGCCATAATGGACATGGGAAAATGTGCAGGAGGAGGGTGCTCAACCTGAGAGCCTTACTGGAGTTTAAGGATGTCGAACCCTTTGTGGAGAAGTCACAATGTTGTGCCTTTCACTCTCCTTTCATCTCAAATACTTCTTGATTATCCTTGATACAGAATGGGTGACGCCTGGCTCGAGAGCAGGACGTGTGAAAAAGATTTTGGAGTCCTCGTGGATAACAAGTTAAACATGAGCCAACAATGTGATGTGGCGGCAAAAAAAGCCAATGGGATTTTGGCCTGCATCAAGAGGAGCCTAGTGTCTAGATCTAAGGAAGTAATGCTCCCCATGCTCTATTCTGCTTTGGTTAGACCACTTTACCTGGAATATTGTGTCCAATTCTGGGCACCACAATTCAAGAGAGATATTGACAAGCTGGAATGTGTCCAGAGGAGGGTGACTAAAAGGATCAAGGGTTTGGAGAACAAGCCCTATGAGGAGCGGCTTAGGGAACTGGGCATGTTTAGCCTGAAGAAGAGAAGGCTGAGAGGGGATATGGTAGCCATGTATAAATATGTGAGAGGAAGCCACAGGCAGGAGGGAGCAAGCTTGTTTTCTGCTTCCTTGGAGACTAGGACGCAATGGAACAATGGCTTCAAACTACAAGAGAGGAGATTCCATCTGACCATTAGGAAGAACTTCCTGACTGTGAGAGCTGTTCAGCAGTGGAACTCTCTGCCCCGGAGTGTGGTGGAGGCTCCTTCTTTGGAAGCTTTTAAGCAGAGGCTGGATGGCCATTTGTCAGGGGTGATTTGAATGCAATATTCCTGCTTCTTGGCAGAATGGGGTTGGACTGGATGATTGCCCATGAGGTCTCTTCCAACTCTTTGATTCTATGATTCTATGATTCCTTTCTGCTTCCTTGGAGACTAGGACGCAATGGAACAATGGCTTCAAACTACAAGAGAGGAGATTTCATCTGAACACGAGGAAGAACTTCCTGACTGTGAGAGCCGTTCAGCAGTGGAACTCTCTGCCCCGGAGTGTGGTGGAGGCTCCTTCTCTGGAAGCTTTGAAGCAGAGGCTGGATGGCCATCTGTCAGGGGTGCTTTGAATGCAATATTCCTGCCTCTTGGCAGAATGGGGTTGGACTGGATGGCCCAGGAGGTCTCTTCCAACTCTTTGATTCTATGATTCTATGATCCAGGTCTCCTCTTCAATTTGGGGTGGAGGGGGGGGTGTCCTCCAAATGGGGTTTTATTGCTTTTCATTGGCTTATAACTTCATCTGGGGACAAAGGCTCTTCCTGACAATATACTTGTCCAGAGCTGTTGTGAAAAGAAAGGCAACGACCAAAGAGGCATTGTGCGGCAGTAAATAGCAACTCACCGATATAGAAAATTGCTGCTTGACACATGGTTGTCACAATAACATTCCTTGATGGGAAGCCCAAAGCAGTATCTCAAAGCCAATAAGTTTTGTTGGAGGAGATATAGGCCATATTACCCAACCTCCCCCGCTTCTGCCGTGCAGGAAAAGCACAATCAAAGCTCCCCTGACAGATGGCCACACAGCCATAATAATAGTAATAGTAATAATAATAATAATAATAATAATAATTATTATTATTATTATTATTATTATTATTATCATCAGTGGTGATCGGCACACTGGGTGCAGTGCCTAAAGACCTTAGCCTGCACTTAAACACAATCGGCGCTGACATAATTACTATCTGCCATCTGCCAAAGGCCACCTTACTGGGATCTGCACGCATTATTCGCCGATACATCACATAGTCCTAGATACTTGGGAAGGGTCCGATGTGTGATCCAATGCAACAACCAGTAGAGTGATCTTGTTTGCTGTGGGCTCATCTTGTTGTGTTTCAAATAATGATGATGATGATGATGATGATGATGATGATGATGAAGGAGGAGGAGGAGGTTGGAAGGGACATGGGCCATCCAGTTCAACCCCTTTCTGCCATACAGGAAAAGCCCAATCAAAGCATCCCAGCACAGCTAGTCTCTGGTTGCTTCTGGATCATCCGCAGGGGAAGTAGCAGCCATGTTCTAGAGGCATTCTCTCCTGATGTTTCACCTGCATCTATGGCAAGCATCCTCAGAGGTAGTGAGGTTTGCTAGAACTAGGAAACAGGGTTTATATATCTGTGGAATGACCAGGGTGGGAGGAAGAACTCTTGTCTGTTGGAGCTAGGTGTGAATGTTTCAACTGACCACCTTGATTAGCATATAATGGCCTGACAGTGCCTAGAGCAATCTTTTGTTGAGAGGTGATTAGATGTCCTTGTTTGTTTCCTCTCTGTTGTTGTGCTGTTGTAATTTTAAAGTTTTTTTTTAATACAGGTAGCCAGATTTTGTTCCTTTTCATGGTTTCCTCCTTTCTGTTGAAATTGTCCACATGCTTCTTGTGTATTTCAATCGCTTCTCTGTGTAGCCTGGCATGGTGGTTGTGAGAGTGGTCCAGCATTTCTGTGTTCTCAAATAACATGCTGTGTCCAGGCTGGTTCATCAGGTGCTCTGCTATGGCTGACTTCTCTGGTTGAAGGAGTCTGCAGTGCTTTTCATGTTCCTTGATTCGTGTTTGGGCAATGCTGCTGCTGTGTTTGGGGGTCCCTCTGGAGACTTCTGGTCCACAGCTGCATGGTACGCGGTAGACTCCTGCAGAGGTGAGAGGATCCCTCTTGTCCTTTGCTGAACATAGCATTTGTTGGATTTTCTTGGTGGGTCTGTAGGTGGTTTGTATGTTGTGTTTCCTCCTCAGCTTCCCTCTGTGGTCAGTGGTTCCCTTGATGTCTGGCAAGAACCCTTTTCCTCTGGGTGGATCTTCGTCTTGACTCTCGTGGCTTCTTCTTGGTCTTGCAGCTCTTCTGATGTCTGAGGTGGAGTCTCCATTGGCCTGGAGAGCCCAGTTGAGGTGGTTCCGTTCACCTTGGAGGAGGTGGGCTTCACAGATTCCTTTTGCACGCTCTGCCAAGGCTTTGATGGTGCTTCTTTTTTGACTTGGGTGATGGTTGGAGTTTTTGTGTAGATCTTTATCTGTGTGTGTGGGTTTTCTGTACAAAGTGTGACCCAATTGTTGATCTGGTTTGCGGATGACTAGAACATCTAGAAAAGGCAGTCTTCCTTCATTGTCTTTTTCCATGGTGAACTGGATGTTTGGGTGGATGCTGTTGAGATGGTCCAGGAACCTGTTGAGTTCTTCTTCTCCATGGCTCCAAATGGTGAAGGTGTCATCCACATATCTGAACCATATCGTGGGCTTTTTGGTTGAGGTTTCAAGGGCTTGTTTTTCAAAGTGTTCCATGTAGGAATTAGCTATGACCGGGCTGAGAGGGCTCCCCATAGCTACTCCATCTTTCTGTTCGTAGAACTCATTGTCCCACTGAAAGTAGCTGGTGGTGAGGCAATGGTGAAACAGAGCTGTGATGCCTTCTGGGACCCTCTGGTTTCATTGTTGTTCTTGCATTTCCAACCTTGATTTGTTTTCTTTCTATCTATCGTTTGTCTATCTATTTACGGGTGCCAAATACTGTCCAAATATTATTTATTTATTGATTGATTTACTATATTTGTATACCACCCCTCTCAGCCTTCCGGCAACTCAAGGCGGTTTACAAGGCAAAATTCTATGCCCCAAAAACACAAGTACAATATAAGAACATCAACATCAGTAAAATCCTAATAATAATAATAAAAAAACATAAATCAATAAATTCTCATCAAAAACATTGTCCATTATCATTCAAATTGCTACAAAATGCAAATTTCAAGCCTTTTCCTCACCGTCTTTCCCATTGTTGTAATTCAATATTACGCTCCGAATACAGCCCACAATTCATCTCACAATCTTTGGTTGTTTCTTCTTCCCTCCCTTTTAGTTAGCAGCAATTTATCCATTTTTTGGCCATCAAGCAATTTTTCCCCGCTTAGATGTAATTGGAACTCATAATGTGTTTTGTTTTGGTCAAAACTGTATAATTTCTCATCCATTTTACATCTTTTGTCGTAACTGTCGGTGCCTCTGGATATTCAATCCCTTCTTCCTGTAATTCTTCAATTGTCTTGAACTGGCATCGGCCTTTTTCTCGTATCAACTAATCATAGCCTGTCAACTAATTTTCATTGTCTTTCTCGTCTAATTTATAAAGATCTTCATGCCCAAAAATCAATCAAAATACTATTTTTATGGCATATTCTGGCTCTGCACTTTCTCATAGGCTCAAAGGATCACAGAGTTGGAAGGGACCCCCAAGGCCATCCAGACCATTCACCTTCTGTCAGGCAGGAACACACAACCCAAACCCTCCTGACAGATGGCCATGCAGCTTTGGTTGAAAAAGGTATAGTGGGATTGATTCGTGAAGTGACCTTTAGTATTCCAATCATGACCTCCCTGGAATTGCTGAGTTTTTGTAAGTTTTTGGGCTGTCTGGCCATGTTCCAGAAGCATTCTCTCCTGATGTTTTGCCTGCATCTATGGCAGGAATCCTCAGAGGTTGTGAGGTCTTTTGGAAATTAGGAAAATTGACATTCCACAGATCTATAAAACCCTATCTTCCTAGTTCCCAAAAGACCTCATAACCTCTGAGAATTCCCACCATAGATGCAGGCAAAATGTCAGGAGAGAATGCTTCTGGAACATGGCCAGACACCCCGGAAAACTTACTTACTTACTTACTTACTTAGGTGATCCCTCGTTGGTCGAGTAGGATAGTCTTCCAGGATCAGTGTTCTGGTAGGAACGTAGGTGACGGTTGAGCCCAATTCTTGACCTGCATGTTCTCCCACAGTGAGGGCATCAGTTTCCAGGTGGAAGGCGGTCTTGGTTGGAGTTGGCTTGACGTGTCTTCCTCTTGACACATTTCTCTCTTTCACCCTCCATTCGTGCCTCTTCAAATTCTGCAGCATTGCTGGTCACAGCTGACCTCCAGCTGGAGTGCTCAAGGGTCAGGGCTTCCCAGTTCTCAGTGTCTATGCCAGAGTTTTGAAGGTTGGCTTTGAGCCCATCTTTCAATCTCTTTTCCTGTCCTCCAACATTCCATTTTCTGTTCGGAGTAGAGCAACTGCTTTGGGAGATGGTGATCTTTGGGCATCTGGATAACGTGGCCGGTCCAGCGGAGTTGATGGCAGAGGACCATCGCTTCAATGCTGGTGGTCTTTGCTTCTTCCAGCACACTGACGTTTGTCTGCCTGTCTTCCCAAGAGATTTACAGGATTTTCTGGAGGCAGCGCTGATGGAATTGTTCCAGGAGTTGCATGTGATGTCTGTAGACAGTCCACGTTTCACAGGCATAGAGCAGGGTTGGGAGGACAGTGGCTTTATAGACAAGCACCTTTGTATCCCTACGGATGCCCCGGTCCTCAAACACTCTCTGCTTTATTCCGCTCCCTTGGTGGCTGCCAAGGGAGCAGAAATGGTCAACATTTTCTAATGTTACACATTAAGCTGTATCTCTGGCATTGGAGAGGGTTTGGCTGGTGACTGGAGATTCCACCTGAACATGAGAAAGAACTTCCTGACTGTGAGAGCCATTCAGCAGTGGAACTCTCTGCCCCGGAGTGTGGTGGAGGCTCCTTCTTTGGAGGCTTTGAAACAGAGGCTGGATGGCCATCTGTCAGGGGTGCTTTGAATGCAATATTCCTGCTTCTTGGCAGAATGGGGTTGGACTGGATGGCCCAGGAGGTCTCTTCCAACTCTTTGATTCTATAATTCCTGAAAGATAGCCATGCAGCATTGGTTGAAAAACTTTAAGAGAAAGGTGCAGTGGGATTGACTTGTGAAGTGACTTTTAGTATTCCAGTCATGACCTCCCTGGAATTACTGGGTTTTTGTAAGTTTTCGGGTTGTCTGGCCATGTTCCAGAAGCATTCTCTCCTGACATTTTGCCTGCATCTATGGCAGGCATCCTCAGAGGTTGCGAGGTCTGTTGGAAACTAGGAAAATGGACATTCCACAGATATATAAAACCCAATTTTCCTAGTTCCCATCTGAACATGAGGAAGAACTTCCTGACTGTGAGAGCTGTTCAGCAGTGGAACTCTCTGCCCCGGAGTGTGGTGGAGGCTCCTTCTTTGGAAGCTTTTAAACAGAGGCTGGGTGGCCATCTGTCAGGGGTGCTTTGAATGCAATATTCCTGCTTCTTGGCAGAATGGGGTTGGACTGGATGATAGCCCAGGAGGTCTCTTCCAACTCTAGGATTCTAGGATTCTATGTGCAGAAGCTCAAGCCTGTGGTCTTCATCTCCTGCCTCGGACCCTGTGATTCCTTCTTGGCCCCTATGGCTTCTGAGCCAAGTGAGGATGTTGGATGTGTCCAATTCTGGGCACAACAATTCAAGAGAGATCTTGACAAGCTGGAATGTGTCCAGAGAAGGGCGACTCAAATGATCAAGGGTCTGGAGAACAAGCCCTATGAGGAGCGGCTTAGGGAACTGGGCATGTTTAGCCTGAAGAAGAGAAGGCTGAGAGGAGATATGACAGCCATGTATATATATGTGAGAGGAAGCCACAGGGAGGAGGGAGCAAGCTTGTTTTCTGCTTCCTTGGAGACTAGGACGCAATGGAACAATGGCTTCAAACTACAAGAGAGGAGATTCCATCTGAACATGAGGAAGAGCTTCCTGACTGTGAGAGCCATTCATCAGTGGAACTCTCTGCCCCGGAGTGTGGCGGAGGCTCCTTTTTTGGAAGCTTTTAAGCAGAGGCTGGCTGGCCATCTGTCAGGGGTGATTTGAATGCAATATTCCTGCTTCTTGGCAGAATGGGGTTGGACTGGATGGCCCAGGAGGTCTCTTCCAACTCTTTGATTCTATGATTGTATGCAGGAAAAGCCCAAGCAAAACACCCTGGCCTTAATAAAAGTAACCAGGCTGTGGTGCAGCTAGTTAGTAGCCAGCTGCATTAAATCACTACTGACTGAGAGGTCATGAGTTTGAAGCCAGTCCGGGTCGGAGTAAGCTCCCAACCATTAATAGTTTTGCTTGTTGTCGACTTATGCAACTCTTTGATTCTATGATTCTATGATTCTTTGATTCTATGATTCTATGATTCTATGATTCTTTGATTCTATGATTCTATGATTCTATGATTCTTCTTCCCCATGGTTTTGCCCCTTTCCTTTCCTCCGATGGTCTAATGCACCCAGCCTACGACTCTCTTATGCTGGAATGAGAAGCAGCCCTTAATAATTGTCGACAACCCAGGGCTTGCAGCTAATGGAGACGAGTTCATTACTTTTAACCCATGAGGGACTTTCAAAATTAAGCCTCGGTTGACACAGTTTCCCGTGTGTGTGTGTGTGTGTGTGTGTTTTTCATGCAATTACGAAATGAAAAGACTCGGGAAGCTATGGGTGGAAGGAAGTTGGCACTCTCCCGTTAATAGTCAATAACAAACATTAATAAGCAAGCCGCCTGTCTTTGATAAGTATGAGCAAATATTAATTGCATCCGGAAATCCCAAGGGGAGGTCCTTGGAGTCCAATAGATGAGAATGCGGATCCGATCGGAGCCGGGCGGCTGAGTCAGCTTTCCTGGGGAGAAGGCGGAAGCTGCTATTTCCTCAGAAATGGTTTCTCTTCTGGGGCCAAACAACCTTTTGGAAACCCCTCGATTCGTGACGGTGGTCCAGCCTCCCTTCACAAACACCGTTGCCTAGGCAACAGCCACATTCGGGCATCTTTCGCTGCATCTTCCTACCAAGATGGAAACATCCAGACCTGGAGGAGCTTGTCCTTTCACTATGAAGCCATGCATGCTTCCAAACCGATTTGGGATCATCACTTCTCTTTCCAGCACTGGGATTCCTCCTTTCTCCTCCTCTCCTCATACATGGTTTTGAAGGATAGTACTTACCCATTGGGTTATTTATTTATCATGTCAGGAGCAAACCAAACAGTTGTATTGCATTTTAAACAAACAAACAAACAAACAAGAAAGCAAAACACAAAGTTTGCAAGCTTGGTAGTTGATTAAATGTCCTTTGACCAGACTCTGGCCCCTTGGAGTGCCTCTGGTGTTACTATAAGAAGGTCTTCCCTTGTGCATGTGGCTGGGCTCAGGGTGCATTGCAGCAGGTGGTCAGTGGTTCGCTCTTCTCCACACTCGCATGTCGAGGATTCCACTTTGTGGCCCCATTTCTTGAGGTTGGCTCTGCATTTGGACTCTCGCTTGCTGAGGTGTTCCAGCGAGTGTCTCTGTAGATCTAAGAAAACTATTTCTTGATTTAAGTTGTTGACGTGCTGGCTGATACCCAAACAAGGGATGAGCTGGAGATGTCTCTGCCTTGGTCCTTTCACTATTGGCTGCCACTTCCCGGTGGATGTCAGGTGGTGCAATACCGGCTAAGCAGTGTAATTTCTCAAGTGGTGTAGGGCGCAGACACCCCGTGATAATGCGGCATGTCTCATTAAGAGCCACATCCACTGTTTTAGCGTGGTGAGATGTGTTCCACACTAGGCATTCGTACTCAGCAGCAGAGTAGCATAGCGCAAGGGGAGATGTCTTCACTGTATCTGGTTGTGATCCCCAGGTTGTGCCAGTCAGCTTTCGTATGATATTGTTTCTAGCACCCACTTTTTGCTTGATATTCAGGCAGTGCTTCTTGTAGGTCAGAGAACGGTCCAGAGTGACTCCCAGGTATTTGGGTGCGCTGCAATGCTCCACTGGGATTCCTTCCCAGGTGATCCTCAGAGCTCGGGATGCTTGTCTGTTCTTAAGGTGAAAGGCACATGTCTGTGTTTTAGATGGATTAGGGATCAGTTAGTTTTCCCTGTAATAGGCAGTAAGGGCATCTAGAGCTTCGGAGAGCTTCTGTTCAACCATCTCAAAGCTTCCTGCTTGAGCAGTTATGGCATGATCATCAGCACAGATGAAACTCTCTGTCCCTTCTGGCAGTGGCTGGTCATTTGTGTAGATGTTGAACATGGATGGAGTCTGTGTTGAGTCCTTTCACTATGAAGCCCTGCATGTTTCCAAACCGATTTGGGATCATCATTTCTTCTTCCTCCTCCTCTCCTCATACATAGTTTTGCAGTACATACCAATTGGGTTGAAGCCTTCTGTGAAGAAGATAACACATCATTTTGCAATCTTGGGTTTATGTATCCTATTAGAATCATAGGATCCTGCAGCTGGATTCAACCCCTTCTGCTCTATCACCATCGACCTTCCTGCCAGATGGCCATCCAGCCTCTGTTTGGAAACTTCCATAGCTGGAGACTCCATCTGACTGCAAGGCAGCCACATATACATCAGCTCTGACTGTCAGGAAGTTCTTCCTAATGGGTTGTTGTAGGTTTTTTCGGGCTATATGGCCATGTTCTAGAGGCATTCTCTCCTGACGTTTCGCCTGCATCTATGGCAACCATCCCCAGAGGTGGTGAGGTCTGTTGGAACTAGTAAAAGGGGTTTATATATCTGTGGAATGACCAGGGTGGGACAAAGGACTCTTGTCTGTTGGAGCTAGGTGTGTCTTTCAACTGACCACCTTGATTAGCATTTGATTGCCTGGCAGTGCCTAGAGCAAACTTTTGTTGAGAGGTGATTAGATGTCCCTGCTGTTTTTGCTGTTGTAATTTTAGAGTTTTTTTTTTAATACTGGTAGCCAGATTTTGTTCATTTTCATGGTTTCCTCCTTTCTGTTGAAATTGTCTACATGCTTCTTGTGGATTTCATTGGTTTCTCTGTGTCGTCTGATATGGTGGTTGTGAGAGTGGTCCAACACTTCTGTGTTCTCAAATAATCTGCTGTGTCCAGGTTGGTTCCTCAGGTGCTCTGCTATGGCTGACTTCTCTGGTTGAACTAGTCTGCAGCGCCTTTCATGTCCCTTGATTCATGTTTGGGCACTGCATTTACATACAAACTATCTACAGACCCACCAAGAAAATCCAACCAATGCTCCGTTCAGCAAAGGACAAGAGGGACCCACTCACCTCTGCGGGAATCTACCATGTACCATGCAGCTGTGGACAAGTCCCCATAGGGACCACCAAGCGCAGCAGCCTTGCCTGCCATTAATGCAGCAAGAGGGTCAATTCTGCAATCCCCAGGACACTCAAGCCAAAGCAAACCACTGCAGCCTCTCCTTGCTTGCTAATCATTCACTTTCCCCCATCTTGACCACATTGTGATGTTACTGGAGCCGCATCTACACTGCCATATGATGTAGTTTCATGATGCAGTTGAAGTGCATTGAACTCTCTATTGTCAAAGGCTTTCATGGCTGGAATCACTGGATTGCTGTGAGTTTTTCAGGCTGTCTGATCATGTTCCATAAGCATTCTCTCCTGAAGTTCGGCCTGCATCTGTGGCTACTGGCATTTACAGAGGTTCTGTTGGTGGTTAAGCAAGTGGAATGTATATACCTGTGGAATAATCTCCTGGGTGGGAGAAAGAACCCTTCTCTGTTTGAGGCAAGTGTGAATGTTGCAATTAGCAGCTTGAAGAACGTATTGTCGAAAGCTTTCATGACCGGAATCACTGGGTTGTTTTAGGTTTTTTTGGGCTATATTGCCATGTTCCAGAGGCATTTTCTCCTGACGTTTCGCCTGCATCTACCTGGCTACCAGTATTAAAAAAACTCTAAAATTAGAACAGCACAGCAACAGAGATCGTTGATGATGCTACTGTTTTTAACTGTCCCATATTCGTTTTGTGATGTTTTTGCATTGAATTTTGCTGTTATTAACCACTTTGAGTCGCCTGAGGGCTGAGAAAAGCGGTATACAAATGAAGCAAATAAATAAATAAGTAAATAACAAGGACATCTAATCACCTCTCAACAAAAGATTGCTCCAGGCACTGCCAGGAAATCAAATGCTAATCAAGGTGGTCAGTTGAAACATTCACACCTAGCTCCAGCAGACAAGAGTCCTTTGTCCCACCCTGGTTATTCCACAGACATATAAACCCTTTTTCCTAGTTCCAACAGACCTCCAGCAGACAAGAGTCCTTTGTCCCACCCTGGTCATTCCACAGACATATAAACCCTTTTTCCTAGTTCCAACAGACCTCACTATCTTTGAAGATGCTTGCCATAGATGCAGGCGAAACGCCAGGAGAAAATGCCTCTAGAACATGGCCATATAGCCCGAAAAAACCTACAACAACCCAACTTGAATAACATTGAGCAGCCATGAAATTGCACAGTCAATCAGTAATGGTATGTGCATAGAGGTAGCCTGGCCTCTGTTGCCTGAAGGCACCCTCTAAATGGCCCTTGATTGTTTGCTGGACCTCCCCTGTTTCTAAGTGTTTCTCTATATTTACTGTCCTGATCTTAGAGTTTTTAAATACTGCTAACCAGATTTTGTTCATTTTCATGGTTTTCTCCTCATCCATGTGCGTCTTGTGGATTTGAATGGCTTCTCTGTGTAGCTTGACATGGTGGTTGTCAGAGTGGTCAAGCATTTCTGTGTATGCAGATAGTATTCTGTGCTCAGGTTGGTTTATCAGAGGTTGTCAGAGGGGTCCAGAATTCCTGTGCGCAGAGATACGCTCTTCTCCTGTTCCTGCATGTGCGTTCCTGAGTTCGTGAGTGAAGGAAGAAGATGTAGCTTCGGACTTCCATTGAGTTACATCACTAAGAGAGAGGCCAGTGGAGTGACTGCCAGGTGGCCCCAGATGGCCTTTCCTGATTGGCTTTGCTTCTCTGCCTGAAGGAGCTGGCCATCCCTGAGCGATTGCATTAGGGAGGTCAGCAGAGGAAGTGCCCACCCGAGGCTGGAGCCCCTGGCTCCTAACGGGCTCATTAAGTACCATTTAGGATTGGATTAATTTGGGTCTCAACTGCCATCCTTCATCAGGATCAGAGCAAGCCCCACGCTGCCCATAAAGTCTCTCCTGAAGAGCCCTTGGAAGAGGAGGAGGAGGAGGAGGAGGAAGACAAGGATCAGGCGAACTACCATTTAACCCCTCTCTGGCGAAATTATTTCTAACAGGAAAAGATGATGACGATGATGATGATAGTGATGATGATTATGATGACGATGATGATGATATTTTGTTACCCATCTCTCCTCAATGGTTCAGTGAGGAGAAGGAGGATATATTTTATTTGTTACCAATCTCTCCTCAATGCGCAATGCTTACTTAGGCGATCCCTCGTTGTCTGAGTAAGATTGTCCTCCAAGTGTTGTGTCTTGGTGATGGGTCCATAGGAGACTGTGAAGGCCTATTCTTGGCCCGCATGTTCTCCCACAGTAAGGGCATCGGTTTCCAGGTGGAAGGTGGTCCCAGTCGGGTTGGCTTGATGCGCCTTCCTCTTGGCACATTTCTCTTTTTCGCCCTCCGTTCGTGCCTCTTCAAATGCTGCAGCATTGCTGGTCACAGCTGACCTCCATTTAGAGCGCTCAAGGGCCAGGGTTTTCCAGTTCTCGGTGTCTATGCCACAGCTTTCAAGGTTGGCTTTGAGCCCATATTTCAATCTCTTTTCCTATCCTTCAACATTCCATTTCCCATTCTTGAGTTCAGAGTAGAACAACTGCTTTGGGAGACGGTGGTTAGGCATTCGAACAACGTGACTGCTCCAGCGGAGTTGACATCACATGCAACTCCTGGACATCACATGCAACTCCTGGACATCACATGCAACTCCAGGAGACATCACATGCAACTCCTGGAATGATTCCATCAGCATTGCCTCCAAAAAATCAGTGTGCTGGAAGAAGCAAAGACCATCAGCATTGGAGCAATGCTCCTCCGCCATCATTCAGTTTTCTGTTCTTGAGTTCGGAGTAGAGCAACTGCTTTGGGAGATGGTGGTCTTTGGGCATTCGGACAATGTGGCCGGTCCAGCGGAGTTGATGGCGGAGGACCATCACTTCAATGCTGGTGGTCTTTGCTTCTTGCAGGATGCTGATTTGCAGGATTTTCCAGAGGCAGCGCTGATGGAATCGTCCCAGGAGTTGCATGTGATGTCTGTAGACAGTCCACGTTTCACAGGCGTATAGCAGGGTTGGGAGAACAATAGCTTTATATACCAGCCCCTTGGTCTCCCTACGGATGTCCCAGTCCTCATGATGATGGTGATGATGAAGTAGATCAATATGTAGATTGAAAATGTAAAATCATTAAAGCATATATATTCAAAGGCATCATGATGTGATTAAACCATATTAAAGGAGATAAACCATTAAAGGAGATTCCACCTGAACATGAGGAAGAACTTTCTAACAGTAAGGAGAGCTGTTCAGCAGTGGAACTCTCTCTCTCTCTCTCTCTCTCTCTCTGCCTTGAAGTGTGGTGGAGGTTCCTTCTTTAGAGGCTTTGAAACAGAGGCTGTATGGCCATCTGTCAGGGGGGCTTTGAATGTGATTTTCCTGCTTCTTGGCAAAATGGGGTTGGATTGAATGGCCCACCAGGTCTCTTCCAACTCTTGGAATCTATCATTCTAAATTCATTTGGACCAATAAATTGGGATACTGAGATACTG
The DNA here is from genome assembly GCF_037176765.1 of Anolis sagrei. Classification (NCBI taxonomy): domain Eukaryota; kingdom Metazoa; phylum Chordata; class Lepidosauria; order Squamata; family Anolidae; genus Anolis; species Anolis sagrei. Next base: position 341,761,411 of record NC_090021.1, read on the forward strand.
GCAATGTAGTGACCACAAAGGCAATGTAGTGACCACAAAGGGTGCATCTACACTGTAGAATTAATGCAGTTTGACACTTGAAAACTTCCATGGCTCAATGTTAGCGGATGATGGGAGTTGCAGTTTTGCCAGGCCTTTAACATACTCTTCCAAAGAGCATTGGTGCCTTTCCAAACTACAAATCCCAGGTTCCCATTGCATTGGACCAGGGTGGTATCAATGTGCATTAATTCAACAGCGTAGATGTATCCTAAGAGAAATTTCCTGGCTTTAAAAATAAATTTATTTTTAAATTTGTCCAGGGTGGGACAAAGGACTTTTGTCTGCTGGAGCTAGGTGTGAATGTTTCAACTGACCACCTTGATTAGCATTGAATAAAGGAATGAATTGTGATAATTAGAAATCCACTGGATTGGTACACCTCATTTTACCTCTCCTTCCTTCCTTCCTTCCTTCCTTCCTTCCTTCCTCCCTCCCTCCCTCCCTCCCTCCCTCCCTCCCTCCCTCCCTCCCTCCTTCCTTCCTTCCTTCCTTCCTTCTTTTGGGCTCCTCCATTCTTCATCTGCTCTACAGGCCTTATCATGGTTTCCTGCATCTCGTAGCAGCTTGTAGGGAGCTTACGAGTAGGGCTGGGCGGTTTCGTTTCGTTAATTCGTAATTCGTTAATAATTCGTTAATTTTTTCAATTACAAAACGATAACGAACCATTCTGGAGCAATTATTAAAAAAACGAATTTTCAAAAACGTTTTGTAAATGCTTTGTATTTCGATATGGCATTCGTTTCGTTATTGTTTTGAGGTTGTTTCGTTATTATTTCCGCATGTCTGGGCCAGTTTTATGGTTTAATTAGTGAAAAAAAATTGTAATATCACACCAACAGTCAAGAACAGAGGGAGAGGGAAGCTTCAGAAGGTTTTGGAGGTTTTTTAGCGTATTTCGCGGTCGCGTCCGCCATTAACGAATCGATTCGTTATAGTTTCGGAAATCGATTCGTTAATTTTTTACCATTTACGAAATTTCGTAAATATCGAACTTTTTAAAAGGAAAATTTTGTAATTATTTTAAATATCGAAACAAAAAAACCCCCCAAATACAAATCGATTTTAGAAACAAATTTTTCCGTTGTTACCCAGGCCTACTTACGAGCTCAGGTGTCGCCAATCGCCATCATTCTCTGCAAATCAGTGAAAAGGCAATGCTACATTATGCTTGCAATTTACATGTCGTAGCGTCAAGAAAACCAGGACTTACGGTCCACCAGTCAGCCGTAGCTCATCGGAGTGCCGTGTGCCATCTCCCAGGTTGCCTTGGCAGAAATGTTTTGCAGGTCCCAAGGCCCCCACCCGGTAGAAGTGACCGACAGAGGGAGCTCCCCTCTATTTGCATGCAGGTTGCAATGCACAACAGGGACACCATTGGCAAGAAATCTGGAATAACGTGCCCGTTGTTGCTCTCAAATCCCAGCCTTCATCTCCATTTGTCATCCTCAGTCTTGGCGCTTGGTTTATTGATTGCCTTAGAATCATAGAGTTGAAAGAGATCACAAGGGACATCCAGTTCACCCCCCCCCCCATCTTCTGCCAAGAAGCAGGAAAATTGCCTTCAAAGCACCCCCGACAGATGGCCATTGAGCCTCTGTTTAAAAGCGTCCAAAGAAGGAGTCTCCACCACACACAGAGGCAGAGAGTTCCACTGCTGAACAGCTCTCTCACACAGTCAGGAAGTTCTTCCTTATGTTCAGGTGGAAATCTCTTTTCCTGCTCCATTGTGTCCTAGTCTCCAGGGCAGCAGGAATGACTCCCTATGACTTCCTCTCACATATTTATACATGGCTATCATGTCTCCTCTCAGCCTTCTCTTCTTCAGGCTAAACAATCCCAGCTCTTTAAGCCGCTCCTCATAGGGCTTGTTCTCCAGACCCTGGATCATTTTAGTCGCCCTCCTCTGGACACATTCCAGCTTCTCAATATCTCTCTTCAATTGTGGTGCCAGGAACATATTATGAGAAAAAGGGCATTTCTCAGAAAGCAGTAGGAAAGGTGCTATGAAATAGCAGTTGACCATCTATACAAGGATCAATAGTCCAAAATAGCAAGGTACATGAAATCCAGGTAGTCAAGAACATAGGTATAAATCCATAAGCATGAAAACAGGTTTTTCAAGGTAAAACTCTTTCAAGAACCTAGCCAAACTTGAGAGCTGAACATGAATTTGATTCTATGGCAATGTTTTCTACTCTGGAGACACTTGGTAAACATCACTTAATTTAAGCACAAACCCCTCCAAGAAGCCATGAGGTCATACCTTTGACACCCGGGTTCCTTCAAAGACTTTCTGAGTGTATTGTTGAAGGCTTTCTTGGCTGGAATCACTGGGTTGTTGTAGGTTTTTTGGGCTATATGGCCATGTTCTAGAGGCATTCTCTCCTGATGTTTCACCTGCATCTATGGCAAGCATCCTCACTACCTCTGAGGATTTTGCCATAGATGCAGGTGAAACGTCGGGAGAGACTGCCTCTAGAACATGGCCATGTAGCCTGAAATAAACCTACAACAACCCACTTTCGGAGTGACTTAATCTATTTTTCACTCCCTCCATGCTGAGACCTAATCTGATATCACAGGAAAACTCTCCATCTGCTGAATCTTCTGAAGGCCGATTCCCATGAGAAACGGCGTTTTCCCCAGAATCCAAAAACAAGCTCTGACTCCTGTTGAACTGCTTGAATTTCTCTCTGCTCTAAGGCCTGCAATTGCTGATCATCCTGATCACATACAGACTCCTCAGTGGGAAACCACAACATGCGAGTGTGGAGAAGAGCAAACTACAGACCACCTGCTACAATGCACCCCGAGCCCTGCCACATGCACCATGGAGGACCTTCTTGCGGCAACACCAAAGACACTCCAAGTGGCCAGCTACTGGTCAAAGGACATTTAATCAACTACCAAACTTGCAAACTTTGTGTTTTGTTTGTTTGTTTGTTTTGTTAAAAATGTAATACAACTGTCTGGTTGCTCCTGACACGATAAATAAGTGGGAAACACATCATCCCCCTCATCCTCTGAGAGAGACTCACTCCCATCTTACTTACTTACTTACTTACTTTACTTACTTAGGCGATCCCTCGTTGGACGAGTAAGATGGTCTTCCATCATGGGTTTCCCTGTGGGTCCATATGTGGCTGTGGAGCCCTATTCTTGCTCTGCATCTTCTTCCGCAGTGAGGGCATTGGTTTCCAGGTGGAAGGCGGTCCCGGTCGGGGTTGGCTTGACGCGCCTTCCTCCTGGCACGTTTCTCTCTTTCACCCTCCACTCGTGCCTCCTCTAATTCTGCAGCACTGCTGGTCACAGCTGACCTCCAGCTGGAGCACTCAAGGGCCAGGGCTTCCCAATTCTCAGTGACTATGCCAGAGTTTTTAAGGTTGGCTTTGAGCCCATCTTTAAATCTCTTTTCCTGCCCACCAACGTTCCGTTTTCCGTTCTTAAGTTCAGAGTAGAGCAACTGCTCTGGGAGACGGTGGTCAAGCATCCAGACAACGTGGCTGGCCCAGCGGAGTGGATGTTGGAGGATCATCGCTTCAATGCTGGTGGTCTTTGCTTCTTCCAGCACACTGACGTTTGTCTGCTTGTCTTCCCAAGAGATTTGCAGGATTTTCCAGAGGCAGCGCTGATGGAATCGTTCCAGGAGCTGCATGTGATGTCTGTAGACAGTCCATGTTTCACAGGCATATAGCAGGGTTGGGAGGACAACATCATCTTGCTGCTGAGCCCCAACAGCTCAAATGTCTTGAAATTTTTAAGTGATCATTCCAAGTCTTTGCTATTTTCTGCTAGTAGGGTGGCGTCATCTGCGTACCTTAAACATCTCGAGGCAGGGAAATGTGATGGAGAAAATCTCCAAATTGCCAGGTTGTGGGGTGTTGGGTTTTGTGTTGAGCTTGGATTTGCAGGAACCCGTCTTGAATGTTTTTCACTTGGATATTATTGAGTCAAATTAAAGATAAGGGAGAGAAGAAGACAATAAAACCTCTTGAAGAGAATACTTTGACAAGGAAAAGTAATGGCAAACATAAAACATTTTTTTAAGGCGAGCGTCTTCTCTTTCTCTCTGTGACTTTGGTGTGTAAAGGATAGAGGAGATGATTTATAAGGCCTCAAAGAGCCGTTCAGAGAGACTCTCCTTGAGTTTTCGGAAGGTAACGGCACCTGCGTGCTCCAAAACGGGAAAGGTTTGACAAGCAAGTTGAAGGAACACAGCCTGCTGAGCATGAAAGGTTTCCAACCAAGAGCATTCCCAGCTTGGTGCTAAATGGGGAGGGGGCCGCGCGGGCAGAAGGAAGGAAGGAAGGAAAGGTGTTTTGTGGAAGATCACTCAATATTCCTCCTGCTGCCGCCTCTGACTCATGGGTTTGAAACATTCATAGCCTGCCCTTTATCTGAAGAAGACCTTGGGTGATGCGGGGTAAAAACCAATCTAACAAATGCAAAACAGTATAAACAATCAAAACAAGCGTGAGCCGTTAAAACAAATTAAATCATTTACAAATGCTGCCTGGGGTCCAATGGAGTCCAGTGGCCAAAACTAACAGAAGAGAAGGAGAAATGTAAGGTATTATATTTAGGCAGGGGAAAAATGTGAAATGAAGAGATCTAGGTTGGATGGAAATCAGGAGACACTTCCTTCTTGGGAGGAGAGCAAGGTCCAGTCTCGATAAAATAGTAAAGAGTAGAGACATCAGACTGGCAACCAAGATCCATTGCCTAGTCAAAGCCATGGTCTTCCCTGTAGTGACCTACGGATGTGAGAGATGGACCTTCGGGAAGGCTGAGCGAAGGAAGAGAGATGCTTTTGAACTGTGGTGGTGGAGGAAAGTGCTGAGAGTGCCTTGGACTGCGAGAAGATCCAACCAGTCCATCCTCCAGGAAAGAAAGCCCGGCTGCTCATTGGAGGGAAGGATAGTAGAGGTCAAGATGAAGTCCTTTGGCCACATCATGAGGAGACAGCCAAGCCTAGAGAAGGGAATGATGCTGGGGAAAGTGGAAGGCAAAAGGAAGAGGGGCCGACCAAGGGCAAGATGGATGGATGGCATCCTTGAAGTGACTGGACTGACCTTGAAGGAGCTGGGGGTGGTGACGGCCGACAGGGAGCTCTGGCTTAGACTGGTCCATGAAGTCACGAAGAGTCGGAGACGACTGAACGAATGAACAACAACAGGTTGGATGGACCCAGCCTTGCAAGCAGCCCATGTGAAAGGGATCCAGGTGAACATGAGCCAGCAAGGTGATGTGGCAACTCAAAAAGCCAATGCAAGACTAGACTGTCCATAGCAGTATAGTGTCTAGATCAGGCATGGGCAAACTTGGGCCCTCCAGGTGTTTTGAAGTTCAGCTCTCACAATTCCTAACAACCTCAGGCCCCTTTGTTTTCTCCCTCAGCTGCATAGGTGACTGGGGGGGGGGGGGGGGCTGAGAGTGTTACTTACTTTGGCAATCCCATTTGTCTGAGTAGGATTGTCTTCCAAGATCAGTGTCCTGGCAATATAGAATCACAGAATCATAGAATCAAAGAGTTGGAAGAGACCTCCTGGGCCATCCAGTCCAACCCCATTCTGCCAAGAAGCAGGAATATTGCATTCAAATCACCCCTGACAGATGGCCATCCAGCCTCTGCTTAAAAGATTCCAAAGAAGGAGCCTCCAGCACACTCCGGGGCAGAGAGTTCCACTGCTGAACGGCTCCCACAGTCAGGAAGTTCTTCCTAATGTTCAGATGGAATCTCCTCTCTTGTAGTTTGAAGCCATTGTTCCATTGCGTCCTAGTCTCCAGGGAAGCAGAAAACAAGCTTGCTCCCTCCTCCCTGTGGCTTCCTCTCACATATTTATACATGGCTATCATATCTCCTCTCAGCCTTCTCTTCTTCAGGCTAAACATGCCCAGTTCCCTAAGCTGCTCCTCATAGGGCTTGTTCTCCAGACCCTTGATCATTTTAGTCGCTCTCCTCTGGACACATTCCAGCTTGTCAATATCTCTCTTGAATTGTGGTGCCCAGAATTGGACACAATATTCCAGATGTGGTCTAACCAAAGCAGAATAGATAGGTAGCATGACTTCCCTAGATCTAGACACTATGCTCCTATTGATGCAGGCCAAAATCCCATTGGCTTTTTTTGCCGCCACATCACATTCCTGGCTCATGTTTAACTTGTTGTCCACGAGGACTCCAAGATCTTTTTCACACGTACTGCTCTCGAGCCAGGCGTCCCCCATTCTGTATCTTTGCATTTCGTTTTTCCTGCCAAAGTGGAGTATCTTGCATTTGTCCCTGTTGAACTTCATTGTGTTAGTTTTGGCCCTTCATCTCTCTAATCTGTCAAGATCGTTTTGAATTCTGCTCCTGTCCTCTGGACTATTGGCTATCCCTCCCAATTTGGTGTCGTCTGCAAACTTGATGATCATGCCTTCTAGCCCTTCATCTAAGTCATTAATAAATAGGTCTGTATATGACTGAGGAGCCCTATTCTTGATCTGCATCTTCTCCCTCAGTGAGGCCATTGGTTTCCAGGTGGAAGGCGGTCCTGGTTGGGGTTGGATTAATGTGCGTTGGCTGAAGAATGGACTAGATCAGTGGTTCTCAACCTATGGGTACCTAGATGTTTTGATCATCAACTCCCAGAAATCCTAACAGCTGGTGAACTGGCTGAGATTTCTGGGAGTTGGAGGCCAAAACAACTGGACCAAAACCCCAAGTTGGACTAGATGGTCTTCAGGGGCTTCTTCCAAGTCCTCGAGTCTTCGTCTTTCCTGGCCTTTTGCCTTTGATTGCTGTCTTCCATGAAAGGGCCAACTTTCATGGACGTTTCTTGGAACTTTCATGGAAGTTCGGATTCTCTCTGAACGGCTCTTTGGGGCCTTATAAATCATACTTAGATCTAGACACTATGCTCCTACTGGCCTGCATCAATAGGAGCCTAGTGTCTAGATCTAAGGAAGTAATGCTACCCCTCTATTCTGCTTTGGTTAGACCACACCTGGAATATTGTGTCCAATTCTGGGCACCATAATTCAAGAGAGATATTGACAAGCTGGAATGTGTCCAGAGGAGGACGACTAAAATTATCAAGGGTCTGGAGAACAAGCCCTATGAGGAGCGGCTTAGGGAACTGGGCATGTTTAGCCTGAAGAAGAGAAGGCTGAGAGGAGACATGATGAGGTCCATGTATAAATATGTGAGAGGAAGCCACAGGGAGGGGGGAGCAAGCTCGTTCTCTGCTTCCTTGGAGACTAGGACACAATGGAACAATGGCTTCAAACTACAAGAGAGGAGATTCCATCTGAACATGAGGAAGAACTTCCTGATTGTGAGAGCCGTTCAGTAGTGGAACTCTCTGCCCCAGAGTGTGGTGGAGGCTCCTTCTTTGGAAGCTTTTAAGCAGAGGCTGGATAGCCATCTGTCAGGGGTGATTTAAATGCAATATTCCTGCTTCTTGGCAGAATGGGGTTGGACTGGATGGCCCAGGAGGTCTCTTCCAACTCTTTGATTCTATGATTCTATGATTCTAAGTTCGGATACTCTTTGAACGGCTCTTTGGGGCCTTATAAATCATATCCTTTATCTCTCAGTTGTTGTGGGTTTTTTCGGGCTATATGGCCATGTTCTAGAGGCATTTCTCCTGACGTTTCGCCTGCATCTATGGCAAGCAGGCGAAACGTCAGGAGAAATGCCTCTAGAACATGGCCATATAGCCCGAAAAAACCCACAAGAACTGAGTGATTCCGGCCATGAAAGCCTTCGACAACACATATCCTTTATCCTTTACACACCATGCCGGCCACATGACCTTGGAGGTGTCTGAGGACAATGCCGGCTCTTCTGCTTAGAAATGGAGATGAGCACCCCCTTTGCTGCCCTCCTCTGTGAACATGGCAAAATCAAATCAGAATATCTTGCAGAGCAAAGGATCAGGTTTCCTCTGTGTGTGTGTGTGTTTGTATGTCCAGATTTATCACTTCTGCTGTTGCACAGAGGAGTTATTTTAATGGCTGAGTGCAAAAACTCCGAGAGAAAGAGAGAGGTGTGAAAGAGGCCCAGCGATAGTTGCCATGGCCGACCACTTTGGCCGAGCGGACCTCCGGTGCAAAGACCTCGAAAAAGACATGTCACTTCACCATCTGTTGTTTGGAAAGCAAACGCTGCCCTGAAAGAAAGCCCACAAACCTCCCTTTTTCTGCCATTTTATTTATATCACTTAAAAAAGGCTATTTTCAGATGGCGCGAGGAGGAGCAAGGGAGCTGCCACTTTCCCCAATTAAGATTTGCGGAAGTCACAGCTGGTGATGACAAGGACAGAAGGAGGGAGGCAAAGAGAAAGGGAGACAATGGAGCGCGGGCAGCACAAACACAGCCTGTTTGCAATGCATTTGTTTAAGACGTCAACATGGGTATGCCTTCATAGATGGCAAATGCTTCTCTCTGTGCTGCTCGGATCATTGGGCTCGTGGAAAGGCCCATTTGCCATCCTGTTAGCAATATATGCAGGCATGACGTTCGGTGCACATCTACTGTGGACAAGTTTACATGTTGTTGTTGTTCATTCGTTCAGTCATCTCCGACTCTTTGTGACCTCATAGACCAGCCTACGCCAGAGCTCCCTGTCGGCCGTCACCACCCCCAGCTCCTTCAAGGTCAGTCCAGTCACTTCAAGGATGCCATCCATCCATCTTGCCCTTGGTCGGCCCCTCTTCCTTTTGCCTTCCACTTTCCCCGGCATCATTCCCTTCTCTAGGCTTTGCTGTCTCCTCATGATGTGGCCAAAGGACTTCAACTTTGTCTCTAGTCTCCTTCCCTCCAATGAGCAGCCGGGCTTTCTTTCCTGGAGGATGGACTGGTTGGATCTTCTCGCAGTCCAAGGCACTCTCAGAACTTTCCTCCAACACCACAGCTCAAAAGCATCTCTCTTCCTTGGCTCAGCCTTCCCTAAGGTCCCGCTCTCACATCCATAGGTTACTACAGGGAATACCATGGCTTTGACTAGGCAATGGATCTTGGTTGCAAGTTTACATAGGGACCACCAAACGCAGAAATGCCCAAACACGAATCAAGGAACATGAAAGGCACTGCAGACTACTTCAACCAGAGAAGTCAGCCATAGCAGAGCACCTGAGGAACCAACCTGGACACAGCATGTTATTTGATAACATAGAAATGCTGGACCACTCTCACAACCACCAGGTCAGACTACACAGAGAAGCCATTGAAATACACAAGCATGTGGACAATTTCAACAGAAAGGAGGAAACCATGAAAATGAACAAAATCTGGCTACCAGTATTAAAAAAACTCAAAAATTACAACAGCAAAACAGTAGAGAGGAAACAACCAGGAACATCAAATCACTCTCAACAAAAGATTCCCCCAGGCACTTCCAAGCCATTAAATGCTAATCAAGGTGGTCAGCTGAAACATTCACACCTAGCTCCAACAGACAAGAGTCCTTTGTCCCACCCTGGTCATTCCACAGATATATAAACCCATTTTCCTACTTCCAACAGACCTCACTACCTCTGAGGATGCTTGCCATAGATGCAGGCGAAACGTCAGGAGAAAATGCCTCCAAAACATGGCCATATATATGTGAGAGGAAGCTACAGGGAGGAGGGAGCAAGCTTGTTTTCTGCTTCCCTGGAGACTAGGACACAAGGGAACAATGGCTTCAAACTACAAGAGAGGAGATTCCATCTGAACATGAGGAAGAACTTTCTGACTGTGAGAGCCATTCAACAGTGGAACTCTCTGCCCCGGAGGGAGTGTGGTGGAGGCTCCTTCTTTGGAGGCTTTTAAACAGAGGCTAATGGCCATCTGTCAGGGGTGATTTGAATGCAATATTCTTGCTTCTTGGCAGAATGGGGTTGGACTGGATGGCCCACGAGGTCTCTTCCAGCTCTTTGATTCTATGATATTGCCTGGACAAACCTACAACAGCCCAGTGATTCCGGTCATGAAAGCCTTCGACAATACATTGCACATCTACTGTTCTTGCTGTGCACCCTAGAGCATACCTATGAGACTTATGGTGACTCTAAAACTCTAACGGCACTCCTTCCAGTCATGCCGGCCACATGACGTTGGTGGTGTCTGAGGACAATGCTAGCTCTTCTGCTTAGAAATTGAGATAAGCACCAACCCCCAGAGTAGAACACAACTAGACTTAGTATCAGGGGAAAACCTTTACCTTTACCTATTTTAAGGCAGGTATAGGCAACCTTAGGCCCTCCAGGCATTTTGGACTTCAACTCCCACAATTCCTAACAGCCTCAGGACCCTTCCTTTCTTCCCTTCCCTGATGGGGGAAAGGAAAGGGCCCAAGGCTGTTAGGAATTGTGGGAGTTGAAGTCCAAAACACCTGGAGGGAGAGCCCAAGTTTGTCCATGCCTGTCCTAGAGCATACTTGTGGGACTTATGGTGACTCTAAGGCAGCATATCTCAACCTAGGTGTCAGGATCCCTGGCTTACTTATTTCCTGGGATCGCAAGAGGGGTGTCAGAGGGGTCTCCAAAGACAATCACTGTGGACTCAAACAATGAAGAATCTAGACCAAACTTGGCACAAATACTCAATATGCCTGAATGTGAACACTGGTGGAATTTGGCGAAAATAGACCTTGACATTTGGGAGTTGTAGTTGCTGGGATTTATAGTTCAGAAAGCACAGTATATTCTGTTGGTCATGGGGGTTCTGTGTGGAAAGTTTGGCCCAATTCTATCATTGGTGGGGTTCAGAATGCACTTTGATTGTGGGTGAACTATAAATCCTAGCAACTACAACTTCCAAATATAAAGGTCTATTCTTGCCAAACTCCACCAGTGTTCACATTCAGGTATATTGAATATGTGTGCCAAGTTTGGTCTAGATCCTTCATTGTTTGAGTCCACAGTGCTCTCTAGATGTAGGTGAACTACAACTCTAAAACCCAAGGTCAATGCCCACCAAACCCTTCTCGTATTTTCTGGTAGTCATGGGAGATGGTGATCTTTGGGCATTCGGACAATGTGGCCAGTCCAGCGGAGTTGATGGCGTAGGAGCATTGCTTCAATGCTGGTGGTCTTTGCTTCTTCCAGCGGATTATGAAGAAGAAGCACATTGTGGTAATACTCATCTAACACTGTGATGGGCATTACTTGGAATCACATTTCAGTGAAGGCAGTTCTTAAGGAGGATGGCTGTCGCTTAGTTAGATACCTGCCTCTAAAATGTTCAGATTTCAGCAAGGTGAATTTTGTGTTCCTGATTGCAGAGCCCTTCTCGAATCAGTCTGAAATAGCCAGTCTCGTAATTGCCTCTTATCCATGTCCAAGGTAGAACTCAACTCTGAGGGGTTGTCACTGTGTAGGAGATTTTCTAATGTTGATGGTTACTTATTTCCAAGCAACAGATTGCTGGAAAACAGTTGCTTGGTAGGGTTGCAATTTCTTTAAAGCAGTAGTTCTCAACCTGTGGGTCCCCAGATGTTTTGGCCTTCTATTCCCAGGAATCCTAACAGATGGTAAACTGGCTGGAAATTCTGGGGTTGTAGGCCAAAACACCTTGGGACACACAATTTGAGAACCACTGGTTTAAGGTATTGTTGAACTCCAGGACAGAAAAAGCCCTCTGTCTTTAAACACCATACTGGATGGAAAACAATCCTTTTATTGAAGATAATTAAAAAAGCAGTAAGGTAAAAAACACTTTAAAGAAATAGGTAAATCCAATTAGGTAGTAAGATAAGCAGGAACAAAGTAGTCCAGGGTAATAGTCCAGCAAAGTCCCTAAAAATGAAGTCAAACTTCCTAATTGAAATGCAAGAAATCAGGAAACATGAATCCAAGGCATGGGTTGTTGTAAGTTTTTCCGGGCTATATGGCCATGTTCCAGAGGCAGTTTTTCTCCTGACATTTTGCCTGCATCTATAGCAAGCATCCTCTCCATGTGTCTTGGAACAGTTTCTCCCCGTAGAGATGTTCAATGTATTGTCGAAGGCTTTCATGGCCGGAATCACTGAGTTTTTGAGGATGCTTGCCATAGATGCAGGCGAAACGTCAGGAGAAAAATTGCCTCTAGAACATGGCCATATATGCCAGAAAAACCTACAACAGAGGATGCTTGCCATAGATGCAGGCGAAACGTCAGGAGAAAAATGGCCTCTAGAACATGGCCATATAGCCCAGAAAAACCTACAACAGAGGATGCTTGCCATAGATGCAGGTGAAACGTCAGGAGAAAAATGGCCTCTAGAACATGGCTATATAGCCCGGAAAAACCTACAACAACCCAGTGATTCCAGCCATGAAAGCCTTCGACAATACATTAATCCAAGGCATGACTATAAAAGCATAGACCAAAACCATGAAACATGAATTTTCTAACCAAAGTTTCCATGAACAAGGATGAGATCTTGACTTGATTCCAAACAATGCTTCATCTGACTACATATCCTGTACTTGGGACTTTTATCTCCTCATTAGCTATGTTTCTAGCACTCAGAAATTGGTTTCGCTTTAGCTGAGAATTTCTTATCTTTTTCTCTCGGAGCCTGGCAGACCACTGAAGCTACTGTTCGGCTCTCCTGTTTTGACTGATCTCCTCCCATCTGTCTATTTGCCCGTTAAATACTACAGCTGAGCCAGGTGCCGAGCTATTTTCATGTTCACTATCATGGGAACTCTTGTCTTCATCTGAGAAATCTTTTCAGTTGCAAAGATAATACAATGTTCTGGTTGCGGATGACACGATAAATAAATAAAATAAGTTGCAAAGATTGGATTTTGCATGGAAGACAAGTGGGTATGCAGAGGCTGGCTCGGGAGTATCCATGACGCACAAGCACACATACACTAATAATAATAATAATAATAATAATAATAATAATCACCGTATTGTCGAAGGCTTTCATTGCTGGAATCACTAGGTTCTTGTGGGTTTTTTTCGGGCTATATGGCCATGTTCTAGAGGCATTTTCTCCTGATGTTTCGCCTGCATCTATGGCAAGCATCCTCAGAGGTAGTGAGGTCTGTTGGAGTTAGGAAAATGGGTTTATATATCTGTGGAATGGCTGGGGTGGGGCAAAGAGCTCTCCTCTGCTGGAGCTAGGTGTGAATGTTTCAACTGACCACCTTCATTAGCATTTGAAGGCCTGGCTGAGCCTGGGAAAATCTTTGGTTGAGAGGTGTTAAGATGTGCCTGGTTGTTTCCTCTCTGCTGTTTTGCTGTTGTAATTTTAGAGTTTTTTTAATACTGGTAGCCAGATTTTGTTCATTTTCATGGTCTCCTCTTTTCTGTTGAAATTGTCTACCTGCTTCTTGTGGATTTCAATGGCTTCTCTGTGTAGTCTGACATGGTGGTTGTGAGAGTGGTCCAGCATTTCTGTGTTCTCAAATAATATGTTGTGTCCAGGCTGGTTCATCAGGTGCTCTGCTATGGCTGACTTCTCTGGTTGAAGTAGTTTGCAGTGCCTTTCATGTTCCTTGATTCGTGTCATCATCATCATCATCATCATCATCATCATCATCTTTCCTTATCTAGTCAGAAGGGGCATTGTGTGGTCTGGGAGTTTCATGAAGTGCGGCATTTGGAGAATGCTAAACGATGTCGGCTGGGAGGAAGGGAACAGTGACAGACCTGTCAGTGGAAGAGAAAGAAGTATTGCAGAAAAATGCATTTTTACAACCCTGGAGGAGCGGCGCAAAATACATTATATTCTGTTTCATTGTGTTCCCTTTTCTGTTCTATTTGTCATGTACCTCTCTCCAGGAGCGGGCGTCAAGAAATTGAATTCCATTTCCTGACTCATTTCTTTGCTGTTCCTATTTGTGTTTGTCATTGTCTTGACCACCTACATGAACCTGCATCGCCTTCAGATACTCTCTGTGTGTGTAAAACAGCGTGTGCGCATCTGTCTCTTTCCGTCTTCCAATAGACACCACTTTACGCTCCCAGCTTTTATCGCCATGTGCGGCGGGAGGATATTTCTGAACCAAGGAAAGCAGGAATGGCAATGGGGAGGCAGAGGGCTTGTAAGCAGTCTCACCTAACCTGGTCTTCTCTAGGTGTGTTAGAAATACAGATCCCATCACCCACAACCAAAATGACTTTTGACTGGTTTGCAAACAGCATCCATTCCATAAGGAAACTCCAAAGCTCGTGTTCTGTTTTTATTCCCAACTAGCTTGGGGACCCGGCGCTGCCCGGGTTATTTGAGATAGCCATTGTGTATCAAGTTTGGTCTTTATCAGTTATTTATATGACTCACAGTGGTCTCAGGAAGTTAGTGATAGTACTGCGAGTCCCATCATCTGTGGTCCATCCTCCTCCAAACAGCACCGAGATGTAGAGTGGGTCATGGGGGCTCTTATGTGCCAAGTTTGGTCTTGATTAGTCGTTAGATGAAGGTTGCAGCAATCTAGGGTAGGGAGTGGAGGTACCTGAAGTCCCATCATCCACGGTCTGTCCTCCTCGAAAGTGCACCAGGATGTAGAATGGGTCATGGGGGTTCTGTGTGCCAAGTTTGGTCTTTATCGGTCTTTGTTGGGGGCCATAGTGGTCTGTGGGAACCAAAGGGTTATGTTTGCCAAGTTTGGGGGTTATGTTTGCCAAGTTTGGTCTTGATCAGTCATTGGCTGAGTATCGCAGCAGTCTCGGCAAGTGAGTGGAGGTACTTCAAGTCCCATCATCCATGGTCCACCCTCCACTAGGACGTAGAGTGGGTCTTTGTTGGGGACCACAGTTGTCTGTGGGAACCGAAAGGTTTGAAAGTACTACAAATCCCATCATCTGTTGTCTGTCCACTCCCAAACTGAACCACAACATAAAATGCATCATGGGGGTTATTTGTGCTCAGTTTAGTCCAGGTCTGTCACTCGTGCAAGTCTCTGTGGCCTGTGAAAGTGAGAGCCAATCAGAAAGCTGCCACATACACTTCCTCCCTCCACATACATACACTTTTATTATGTATATAGATTAGACCCATTGGATCAATATGGTTTAGAGATCCCCTCATCCACAGCCAAGCTATATTTGGCTGGTTTACAAGCAATGCCAAATCCATAAACAACCTCTAAATCCTGTTGTTCCTCCTGAGTAGACTTTTATTGGGTCCATGAGACTTACTTATATGTTGGCCCAACATTCAAGAATTGATTCGACGGCTCTATTCAAATTGGGAGCGGACAATAAGATTCCAGACTGTGTAAGTCTACATCTACACTGCACAATTAACAAAGTTTATTCCTTTAATTATTATTTACAGTATTTATATTCTGCTCTTCTCACCCCGGAGGGGACTCAGGGCAGATTACAACATAAACACACATGGCAAACATTCAACACCGGGATTGTGGCGCAGCTGGCTGAGTGTCAGCTGCATTAAGATCACTCTGACCAAAAGGTCATGAGTTCGAAGCCAGCCCGGGTTGGAGTGGGTTTCCAACCAATTGTGTAGCCTGTTGTCAACCTTTGCAACCCGAAAGACAGTTGCATCTGTCAAGTAGGAAAATTAGGTACCACCTTAAAGTGTGGGGAGGCTAAATTAACTAATTTATGAGGGTATAAAGAAGACTCCAGCAAAGCATTCCAGCGGGGAAGCATGCGGGGAATGCGGAAGTACTTCATCAGTGTCGCAGATGGACGATGAAAGCGACAGCTCCCCTGGAGGCCAGAAAAAAGTTAAATAGCCTCTGTGTATGTCTGTATATGTTTGTATGTCAAAAATTGGCATTGAATGTTTGCCATATATGTGTACACTGTAATCCACCCTGAGTCCCCTGCGGGGTGAGGAGAAGGGCGGAATATAAATACTGTAAACAAACAAATAAATTAATAAACACCATAGATACACAACATATATAGACAGAGGCGATTTAACATTCCAGCTGGAAGGGACCCCCAAAGAGCTGGAAGGGACCTCCAAAGGCCATCCAGTCCAACCCTCTTCTGCCATGCTGGAATACACAGTTCAATCTCTCCCAACCAATGGCCATCCAGCCTCTGCTCAAAAACCTCCAGAGGTTTTTTAAGTAGTGATATTCTGAGATACAGGGTTGTGTGGAAGCGTCCTCATTAGTCTGTTTTTAGCTCCCTCCATTCTCAAACCTAATCTGGCTTCTCAGGAAAACTCCCCATTGGCCAAAGGTCGATTCCCAAAGGAACTGGTTTCACTATTTCTGGTTGCTTGGAAACTATCACAGGAAAGCAAAACATTCTCTCTCCTAGCACTGACAGGGTCATCACTTTGAAATCCAGCAGGCTTCTTGTCCTCTGACATGTCAGAAAAATCAGAGGAATCCTCAGCTGCTTGCTAAGCTACAACACAGCAGCTGGATAGCCATCTGTTGGGAGAGTTTGGATGGTGTCTCCTTGCCTGCCAGAAAGGGGTTGCACTGGATAGTCTCTGGAGGTCCCTCCCAATGATAGGACTCTCCTATTCACGTTTGTCCCCTTGATTTTTTGTAAGATCTTTAGCCATTTTCTGTCTGGACTGACTCTTAAACTTTCCCCAGAGTCTTT
This sequence comes from Anolis sagrei, assembly GCF_037176765.1. Classification (NCBI taxonomy): domain Eukaryota; kingdom Metazoa; phylum Chordata; class Lepidosauria; order Squamata; family Anolidae; genus Anolis; species Anolis sagrei. The sequence continues at coordinate 341,777,951 of NC_090021.1, forward strand.
GCAGTACATCCCTCCTTCCTTTATGAAAAAGGGTGGTTGTGGAGGGAGGATTGGGGGGGGGGGGGACCTGTGCCTTGCATTTGACAGCCCTCCAGAAAGAAAGAAGGAAAGAAAGAAAGAGAAGGACTTAATTTCCTAACTGTGCCTAATGCACCGTTAAATGTTTGGTGTGAATCAACCTATTCATCAAGGCAAGGCAATGCAAAAATTAGTGGGGAGGGGCAGGAACCTTTGCAACTTTGGCAAGTGTGGGTGGCAAGGAGGGAGGGAGGGGGGAACCAGAGGGGCTCCTTCTTACACAACAACTCTTGGGGACGAGGAGGGTGACGTCAGCCTCCACCCACCGGGGACCCGTTGCTTTGGAAGGATTGGAAGGAAAAGTCAGAAACCTTCTGCTTGGTGCTCTTCTCAGTTGCAGAGAGAAGGAGTGAGTGGCAAAGGATTTGTTTGAGGTGACTCCAACCCTCAGAGTCCCCCAACTCAGTTCTGTTTATTGCCGTGGCACTGCTTTGTGGTTGCATGATGTACAAATACTTGCCAGTGAGTTGTCGATGGCTTTCATGGCCTCAGTCACTGGGTTGCTGTGAGTATTTCGGGCTGTATGCTTGATGAACCAACCTGGACACCACCATGTCAGACTACACAGAAAAGTCATTGAAATCCACAAGAACCATATGGACAATTTCAACAGAAAGGAGGAAACCATGAAAATGAACACAATCTGGTCATAGAACCATAGAATCAAAGAGTTGGAAGAGACCTCATGGGCCATCCAGTCCAACCCCATTCTGCCAAGAAGCAGGAATATTGCATTCAAATCACCCCTGACAGATGGCCATCCAGCCTCTGTTTCAAAGCTTCCAAAGAAGGAGCCTCCACCACACTCCGGGGCAGAGAGTTCCACTGCTGAACGGCTCTCACAGTCAGGAAGTTCTTCCTCATGTTCAGGTGGAATCTCCTCTCTTGAGTAAAACCCACAGGGATGCAGTTTACCAGACTGGTCCTTCTGAGACAACACAGCTCCTAAGGTATAATTAGAAGCATCCGCCTCCACAATGAAAGGCTTGTCGATCTCCGGGTGGGCAAGGACTCTTCCGTTGGCAAAGCTGCACTTCAAGGTCTCAAATGCCCTCTGAGCATCCAGGTTCCAAACAAAGGGCTGATCCTTCTTCAGGAGTCTGGTCAACGGGACTGTAATCTGGGCATAATAAGAAATAAATTCTTGATAGTAATTAGCAAATCCTAAAAATCTCCGCACATCCTTCTTGGACGTGAGTTCCTTCCAAGAGGCAACAGCATCCAACTTGTGTGGATCCATCTTCACCTCCCGCCCAGAAATAATGTGACCCAGAAACTCCACCTCCGTGACGTGGAATAAACACTTGGAAGCCTTGGCGAACAAACCGTTCTCCCTGAGTCTCTGCAGGACAGTTCGCATGTGACGTCTGTGAGCCTGCATATCGTGAGAAAACACAAGGATATCATCAAGGTACACTACAACGTAACAGTCCAGGAGGTCCCGGAATATGTCGTTCATGAGCCGCTGAAACACCGCTGGAGCCCCCGATAAGCCAAAAGGCATAACTAAAAATTCAAAACAACCAAAACAGGTGTTGAATGCGGTCTTCCATTCGTCACCTTCCTTCATGCGGACTAAATTATAAGCCCCCCTCAGATCTAACTTAGAAAATACAGACACCCCTTGCACTCTGGAAATCAATTCAGGAATTAGGAGCAAAGGATAACAGTCACAAACAGAGTACTTGTTCAAAATACGGTAGTCACAAACTAAACGTAAATCGCCAGTCTTTTTGGCCACCAGAAATACTGGAGCCGCCGTAGGAGAATTGGAAGGGCGAATAAAACCCTTGGCCAGGTTCTCATCGATAAACTCCTTTAAAGCTTGTCTCTCTGGAACAGATAATGCATACAGCATACCAGCTGGAAGTTTGGCCCCCTCCTCCAACTTAATCTGACAATCATAAGGTCGGTGAGGTGGCAATTTATCAGCGTACTGCTTGCTGAACACATCACTGAAGTCCCTGTAACAGGCAGGCACACCTTCCAGATCTGCAGAATTAACTGTCAAAGTATTACAGTGAACTGGTCTTTGCTGCTTCTTGGCAGAATGGGGTTGGACTGGATGGCCCATGAGGTCTCTTCCAACTCTTTGATTCTATGATTTTATGATTCTATGATATATATATGCCTCACTTGCCTCACTGCTAACAGACCTTTGAAGATGCCATTATCCATAGATGCAGGTGAAGCATCAGGAGAGAATGCTGCTGCAACATGGCCATACAGCCCAAAAATCTCACAGCAACCCACTTGTCAGTGGATGATGGAAGAGAAGGCATACTTATTATATTTGCAGATGACACTAGAGAGGGAGGGATGGCTAATAATATCCCAGAGGACAGGATCCAGATCCAAAATGGCCTTCACCGATGAGAGAGTGGATTGTCCAAAGCCAATGAAATATATTTCAATAAAGAGAATCATAAATTCATAGAATCCTAGAGTTGGAAGAGACCTCCTGGGCCATCCAGTCCAACCCCATTCTGCCAAGAAGCAGGGATATTGCGTTTAAATCACCCCTGACAGATCGCCATCCAGCCTCTGTTTAAAAGCTTCCAAAAAAGGAGCCTCCACCACACTCCGGGGCAGAGAGTTCCACTGCTGAACGGCTCTCACAGTCAGGAAGTTCTTCCTAATGTTCAGATGGAATCTCCTCTCTTGTAGTTTGTTGCCTGGAGTTCTCCTGTTATGGCTACTCAGTGCTAATCAAGCTTGCTAATTGCAACATTCACACTTGCTTCAAACAGACAAGGGTACTATCACCCACTCTGGACATTATTCTACACACACACACACACACACACACACACACATATATATATGCCTCACTTGCCTCACTGCTAACAGACCTTTGAAGATGCCATTAGCCATAGATGCAGGTGAAGCATCAGGAGAGAATGCTGCTGCAACATGGCCATACAGCCCAAAAATCTCACAGCAACCCACTTGTCAGTGGATGATGAAAGAGAAGGCATACTCATTATATTTGCAGATGACACTAGAGAGGGAGGAATGGCTAATAATATCCCAGAGGACAGGATCCAGATCCAAAATGGCCTTCACCAATGAGAGAGTGGATTGTCCAAAGCCAATGAAATATATTTCAATAAGGAGAAGTGTGCATCACTGCACTTTGGCAATAGAAGCAAATGGCACAGATAGAGGATGTGAAACACCTGACTTGGAAACAGTCCATGTGAAAGGGTTCTAGAAGTTTTGGTAGCTGAACCTCACTACCTCTCAGGATGCTTGCCATAGATGCAGGCGAAACATCAGGAGAGAATGCCTCTAGAACATGGCCATATAGCCTGAAAAAACCTACAACAACCCAGTAATTCCGGCCATGAAAGCCTTCGACAATACTTTGGAAAGGTTTGAGAAAGCACCAGAGTGGGTTTACACACTTGTCTTGGTGTGCACATTCATATGTTGCTTGGTTTGTAATCCTCTCTCCTGTCCCTTTTTTTTAGATAGACGTTTCAGGAATAATAGTAGCTCATAAGCCATGAAATTTGACAGAAAGCTTCATCGTAATGCTCCGCCACAGAGCGAGGACACGGGAATGAACACGTAATAGCCAGCCATAAAGGGAGAGATGTTAGTTCGGGAGATGACTAATCCAGGGATGCAATTTTACAAATGAAAGAACTTCTCCTGCGCGTTGTGTGCTGTGTCAGGTGGCCCTCTGCAGCAGGGAGGGGCTGGTGCCAAACCAGGGTTGCCTTTGCACTCTGCACTGCGGAATTGGAGCGGTTTGACACCAAGTAAAGCACCACAACTTCATCCCGTCATCACTTGTAGGAAGAACTCAGGCTTGATTTGCTCCACTGAATTGCGGAATCCATAAAACACTCTTCCAGCACCCATTGATTGCCTCCCTGGGTACATCTACACTGCAGAGTTAATGCAATTGGACATCTCTTTGACTGCTGTGGCTCAATTCTATGGAACCCTGAGATTGGTAGCTTATTGAGGAACTAACTCTCATTATCAGAGATGGCTATAGGTCAGGCATAGCCTAACTTGGGCCCTCCATGTGTTTTGAACTTCAACTTCCAGAAATGCCAGCCAGCTTTCCTTAGAATCATAGAATCCAAGAGTTGGAAGAGACCTCCTGGGCCATCCAGTCCAACCCCATTCTGCCAAGAAGCAGGAATATTGCATTCAAATCACCCCTGACAGATGGCCATCCAGCCTCTGCTTAAAAGCTTCCAAAGAAGGAGCCTCCACCACACTCCGGGGCAGAGAGTTCCACTGCTGAACGGCTCTCACAGTCAGGAAGTTCTTCCTAATGTTCAGGTGGAATCTCCTCTCTTGTAGTTTGAAGCCATTGTTCCATTGCGTCCTAGTCTCCAAGGAAGCAGAAAACAAGCTTGCTCCCTCCTCCCTGTGGCTTCCTCTCACATATTTATACATGGGAGAGGAAGCCACTTACTTACTTACTTAGGCTGTCCCTCGTTGTCTGAGTAGGATTGTCTTCCAAGATAGATGTACTGGTGGTGGGTCCATAGGTGGCTGTGAAGCCCTATTCTTGATCTGCATGTTCTCCCACAGTGAGGGCATTGGTTTCCATGTGGAAGATGGTCCCGGGCGGGGTTGGCTTGATGCGCCTTCCTCTTGGCACGTTTCTCTCTTTCACTTCTTCAAATTATATAGCACTGTTGGTCACAGCTGACCTCCAGCTGGAGCACTCAAGGGCCAGGGCTTCCCAGTTCTCTTCCCAGGTGCGCCTCAAGGTTCAGGCTACAAGTCTTATATAGATGACACATTTGCAAACATTGCATTCTTATTCTGTAAAATAATTGTCTATTGGGCATCTCCAAGTGTCCTGACGAGGCCACGGACCCTGAAAGCATCTAAGCATTCCTCAAGCATTCAATGATTATGCTTTGCTTATGTGATGAAGGCACTTTACTGAGTCTGTGCAACCTCCTAGTTTGTGGAAATGCTTGGGCAGGAATGTGCCCTTCTAGATTGGCTCCAGAACTCATTTCTTTTTTTTTTTTTGGCCCATTATTCATGAAATCCTCTTCTAGAACCTTCTCCATTGTCCATATGTTTCTTTCACAATCATTCCTTGCGAAGAGAAGGCTGAGAGGAGACATGATGAGGGCCGTGTATAAATATGGGAGAGGAAGTCCTAGGGAAGGAGGGAGCAGGCTTCCTTTCTGCTGCCCTGGAGACTAGGACACAATGGGCTAGGAGACTAGGATGAGGAACAATGGCTTCAACTTACAGGAAAGGAGATTTCACCTGAACATGAGGAAGAACTTCCTGACTATGAGAGCTGTTCAGAAGTGGAACTCTCTGCCCCAGAGTGTGGTGGAGGCTCCTTCTTTGGAGGCTTTTAAACAAAGGCTGGATGACCATTTGTCGGGGGTGCTTTGAAGGCGATTTTCCTGCTTCTTGGCAGAATGGGGTTGGACTGGATGATGGCCCATGAGATCTCTTCCAACTCTTTGATTCTGTGATAAGACAATATGGAACTAGAGGCGGGATAGATGCGGAGCCTTAGTGAATCCCATCAGAGCTCTTCCTACCAGAAGGAGGAAAGAAGAAGCCTAGGGAAATGCCCTTCAGAGGGCAAGGGCTGCCTTTTCTGCTGCATTGACGCTGGGCCTCTTTTGCTGAGGGCCAGCTCAATGCCCAAAGGCTAGATGTGTTCCGTGAAGCAGAGGAAATGGTGGGCAGTTTGGAACTCGTTGTAGGAAGCTCTGAGTCATCCGCAAGACATTCATTCATCCTCCGCAGCAAAGGTCTTCTCGGGTGGCTTTCAGATCACTTTCTTCCATTTTCTGTTTTCCGCAATGGTTTGCTGCATGCAAGGGGAGTCCTGCTCTTCACCCTGGTCTTGAGTGATTGTGATCCCATCTGGAGACTACGCTGATGTCTCTGTACACAGATGCATAACCCCTCCATCATCATCGTATTTATTTATATTCCACTTTCCTCTCTTCATTATTTCCCATTAGGTGGCCCCTCATTGTCCAAGTAAGATAGTCTTCCAAGATTGGTGTCGTGGCGGTGAGTCCGTAGGTGACTCTGGAGCCCTATTCTTGACCTGCATGTTCTTCCGCAATGAGGGCATTGGTTTCCAGGTGGAAGGCGGTCCAAGTCGGGGTTGGCTTGACGTGTCTTCCTCTTGGCATGTTTCTCTCTTTCGCCCTCCATTCGTGCCTCTTCAAATTCTACAGCACTGCTTTTAAATTCAGTTTTGCACATTATTAATTGGGTCTTCCACGATACCCAACAAGTCATCAGCAAATGCTCTTATTTTGTATTCAAATTTTCCAATTTTTGCACCTTTTATATTTGCATCTTCTCTTATTTTCTTCATCAAAGGTTCCAAGGCCGTGATGAATATTAATGGGGATAATGGGCAACCTTGTCTTGTTCCTTTTGTAATGAGAAATTCGTCAGTCGTCTGGCCATTTATCCTTATTTTAGCTTTTTGCGAATTATATATGGCATTGATTGCATTACTAAATTTGGCTCCCATGTCTAATTCTTGTATCAGTATCTTAAAGAAGTCCCATTTTAAATTGTCGAATGCTTTTTCTGTGTCAATAGATAAAATAACAAATTCCTTTTGGTGGTTCGACTTGTAGTATTCTAGCAAATCTAAGACTGTACGAATATTATCTTTCATATATCTTTCTGGCAGGAATCCTGTTTGTTCCTCCCCTATCCACTCATTTAAAAATTCCTTTAATCTTGTGGCCAGGATATTTGCAAAGGCTGGCTTTAAGCCCATCTTTAAATCTCTTTTCCTGTCCCCTAACATTCCATTTTCCATTCTTGAGTTCAGAGTAGAGCAACTGCTTTGGGAGATGGTGGTTATGCATCTGGACAACATGGCCAGTCCAGTGGAGTTGATGGCGGAGGACCATTGCTTCAATGCTAGTGGTCTTTTCTTCTTCCAGCATGCTGACAGTTGTCCACCTGTCTTCTCAAGAGATTTGCAGAATCATTCTAGGATGTTGCATGTGACGTCTGTAGATAGTTCACATCTCGCAGGCATATAGCAGGGTTGGGAGGACATTGGCTTTATAAACAAGCACCTTGGTCTCCCTATGGATGTCCAGGTCCTCAAACAGTCTGTGCTTCATTCAAAAAATGCTGCACTCGCAGCGCTCAGGCAGTTTTGTATTTCAGTGTCAAAGGTGACTTTTGTGGAGAGGTGGCTGCCAAAGTGGCAGGCTCAAACCCAGAACCTCAACCAATGGCTGATACCAAATGAGAGACTCCCCCCGGGCACACAGAAGACTGGGCGACTTGGAAGGTACTGAACAGACTGTTCTCTGGCACCACGAGATCCAGAGCCAACCTCAAGAAATGGGGCCACAAAGTGGAATCCACGGCATGCGAGTGCGGAGAAGAGCAATCCACTGACCACCTGCTGCAATGCACCCTGAGCCCTGCCACATGCACAAGGGAGGACCTCCTTGCGGCAACCCCAGAGGCACTCCAAGGGGCCAGATCATGGTCAAAGGACAATTAATCAACTACCAAGCTTGCAAACTATGTTTTATCTAGGTTCTTGTGGGTTTTTTCGGGCTATTTATTTATCGTGTCATCAGCAACCATTGTATTACAATTCTAAAAGAGCAAAACAAAACACAGAGATTAAAAAGAAAAAGAAAAAAAACCCACAGATTTTGCAAATTTGGTAGTTGGTTAAATGTCCTTTGACCAGTCTCTGGCCCCTTGGAGTGCCTCTGGGGTTGCCGCAAGAAGGTCCTCCCTTGTGCATCATGTGGCGGGGCTCAGGGTGCATTGCAGCAGGTGGTCAGTGGTTTGCTCTTCTCCGCACTCGCATGCCGAGGATTCCACCCTGTAGCCCCATTTCTTAAGATTGGCTCTGCATCTCGTGGTGCCAGAGCGCAGTCTGTTCAGCGCCTTCCAAGACGCCCAGTCTTCTGAGTGCCCAGGGGGGAGTCTCTCATCTGGTATCACCCATGAATTGAGGTTCTGGGTTTGGGCCTGCCACTTTTGGACTCTCGCTTGCTGGGGTGTTCCAGCGAGTGTCTCTGTAGATCTAAGAAAACTATTTCTTGAATTAAGTCGTTGACGTGCTGGCTGATACCCAAACAGGGGATGAGCTGGAGATGTCTCTGCCTTGGTCCTTTCACTATTGGCTGCTACTTCCCGGCAGATGTCAAGTGGTGCAATACCAGCTAGACAGTGCAATTTCTCCAGTGGTGTGGGGCGCAGACACCCTGTGATAATGCGGCATGTCTCATTAAGAGCCACATCCACTGTTTTAGTGTATGGCCATGTTCTAGAGGCATTTCTCCTGACGTTTTGCCTGCATCCTCAGATGCTTGCCATAGATGCAGGCGAAACGTCAGGAGAAATGCCTCTAGAACATGGCCATATAGCCCAAAAAAACCCCACAAGAATCTAGTGATTCCAGCCATGAAAGCCTTCGACAATATATGTTTTGTCTGTTTGTTAAAAATGTAATACAATTGTCTGGTTGATACTGACACGATCAATAAATACCTGCCATGGTTCTATGCTATGGAATCCTGGGACGTGTAGTTTGACTTGCTCTTTAGCCTCTTCTGCCAGAGAGGGCTGGTGCCTACTAAACTTTCAACTCCCGTGATTTGAAAGCATTGAGTCATGGCAGCTCAAGTGGTGTCAAACTGCATTAATTCCACAGTGTACATGCCCTCCAGGAAATGACTATTAATGAATATTCCTCTCAGCGACATGAGCAGAATACAAAGGTGGCCATAAAGGACTCCTGGATGCCGTCACTGCACCGTAGTAGTGCTCCGGAGAGCTCTGCTGCTGTGTTTTGTCATGCTTGGCACATGTGTCACTCCGTCACGCATTATGCGCCACTTGCATTTCAATTTGGCTCGGGGGGTTTCTAAAAGCAGACATGGAAATGGCTGCATACATGCATTTATTAAGGCAGAGCACAAAAAAAAAAAGGATCCTGGCACAAGCATCATGCCTCTGCATTAAGATGTGTTTTTGGAATCAAGGCAAAAGCGATCTAATGCACATTAACCAAACTTCCAAGGAATATGGAGAGCATACAAGTGGGGCAGAGGGCGCATGAGCAGTGCTTCGAAGCAAGTTTTGGAGTTTGGAGTGGACCCAAAAATAAAGGGTCCCTGTAGAATCATAGAATCATAGAATCATAGAATCAAAGAGTTGGAAGAGACCTCATGGGCCATCCAGTCCAACCCCATTCTGCCAAGAAGCAGGAATATTGCATTCAAATCACCCCTGACAGATGGCCATCCAGCCTCTGCTTAAAAGCTTCCAAAGAAGGAGCCTCCACCACACTCCGGGGCAGAGAGTTCCACTGCTGAACGGCTCTCACAGTCAGGAAGTTCTTCCTCATGTTCAGATGGAATCTCCTCTCTTGTAGTTTGAAGCCATTGTTCCCTTGCGTCCTAGTCTCCAAGGAAGCAGAAAACAAGCTTGCTCCCTCCTCCCTGTGGCTTCCTCTCACATATTTATACATGGCTATCATATCTCCTCTCAGCCTTCTCTTCTTCAGGCTAAACATGCCCAGTTCCCTAAGCCGCTCCTCATAGGGCTTGTTCTCCAGACCCTTGATCATTTTAGTCGCCCTCCTCTGGACACATTCCAGCTTCTCAATATCTCTCTTGAATTGTGGTGCCCAGAATTGGACACAATATTCCAGGTGTGGTCTAACCAAAGCAGAATAGAGGGGTAGCATTACTTCCTTAGATCTAGACACTAGGCTCCTCTTGATGCAGGCCAAAATCCCATTGGCTTTTTTTGCCGCCACATCACATTGTTGGCTCATGTTTAACTTGTTGTCCACGAGGACTCCAAGATCTTTTTCACACGTACTGCTCTCGAGCCAGGCGTCTTAGGATATGTCTGCACTGTAGAATTAATACAGTTTGATATAACTTTAATTGCTATGTCCGAATACTATGCAATTGTCAGTTGCGGTTTTACAAGATCTGAATCCTCTGCCAAAGAGCGCTGGTGCCTTACCAAACTACAATTCCTAGGATTCCATAGCATTGAGTCACAGCAGCTGAAGTGGTGTCAAAATGAATTAATTCCACAATGTAGATCAGTGGTTCTCAACCTTCTTAACACTGCGACCCCTTAATACAGTTCCTCATGTTGTGGTGGCCCCCAACCATAACATTATTTCCATAATGTAATTTTGCAACTGTTATGTATCATCATATGATATCTGATATGCAGCATGTATTTTCATCCACTGGACCAAATTTGGCACACATACCTGATATGCCCAAATTTGCACACTTGGGGGGGGGGGGGGATTGATTTTGTCATTTGGGAGTTGTAGTTGCTGGGATTTATAGTTCACCTACAATCAAGGAGCATTCTGGACTCCACCAATGATGGAATTGAACCAAACTGTGGCACACTTAACTCCCATGACCAACGGAAAATACTGGAAGGGTTTCGTGGGCATTGACCTTGAGTTTGGGAGTTGTAGTTCACCTACATCCAGAGAGCATTGTGGACTCAAACAATGATGTATCTGGACCAAACTTGGCACAAATACTCAATATGCCCAAATTTGAACACTAGTAGAGTTTGGGGAAAATAGACCTTGACATTTGGAAGTTGTAGTTGCTGGGATGTATAGTTCACCTACAATCAAAGAATATTCTGAACCCCACCAACAATAGAATTGGGCCAGACTTCCCACAAAGAACCCCCATGACCAACAGAAAATACTGTGCTTTCTGATGGTCTTTGGCGACCCCTCTGACACCCCCTCGTGACCCCCCTCAGGGTCCCGACCCCCAGGTTGAGGACCACTGGTGTAGATGTACCCGAAATGTTGGATTGAAGGTATGGGACTGCCACTCCCAGAAGCCTCAATTGACACAATTGCAATTCAAAGTCAGCATCTTCTACACTTTCCATGCCTATGGAAGGTATAAAGAGATCAGCATGGATTGATCAGTTTAGCTCCCTGTCAATCGATCGGTTTGTTTATGCCATTGATAACGCCTTGTGTTTATTCCACAAAGGACGCTGGGCTCTTTGAAGGGAGGCTTCCATAGAAATCAATCCCATTGAACACCGTTTTGGAGCTCATTAAGCCCCTGAAAGATCTTCCTTTCACAATCTCATGCCCATTGACTGGTTTGGCATTCCGGTGAAAGATGGGAAGCAAAGCAACAAACAGCTCCCAAAGATGTTTCCATGAATTCATCTACACTGCAGAATTACTGCAGTTTGACACCACTTCTACCACCATGGCCAGGTCTGGCATCTTCAGGAATGGGCACAGTTAGAATCATAGAATCATAGAGTTGGAAGAGACCTCCTGGGCCATCCAGTCCAACCCCATTCTGCCAAGAAGCAGGAATATTCCATTCAAAGCACCCCCGACAGATGGCCATCCAACCTCTGTTTAAAAGCCTCCAAAGAAGGAGCCTCCACTACACTCCGGAGCAGAGAGTTTCACTGTATTGTCGAAGGCTTTCATGGCTGGATTCACTAGGTTCTTGTAGGTTTTTTTTTTTCAGGCTATAGGGCCATGTTCTAGAGGCATTTCTCCTGACGTTTCGCCTGCATCTATGGCAAGCATCCTCAGAGGTATTTCCAACAGACCTCACTACCTCTGAGGATGCTTGCCATAGATGCAGGCAAAACGTCAGGAGAAATGCCTCTAGAACATGGCCCTATAGCCCGAAAAAACCTACAAGAACCTAGAGAGTTTCACAGCTGAACAGTTCTCACAGTCAGGAAGTTCTTCCTCATGTTCAGGTGGAATCTCCTGTAGTTGGTGCATAAACTTTTCTGTTCCCTTGTAAGAGACTGGGAATGTAGAGTTCAGATCAAAGTAAATCTGTCACAAAGCAGAGATGAATATTAATCATTTTCAAAGTCAGTGTGGTTTGGGGGCAACATTTCTCTCTGAACTATCCATCTGTAACAATATCATGCAATCCCATCCCATGGGTCCTGGGAGCAGAAGATGCTGAATCTGGGGCTATTGAAAATAACTGAGTGGGGACAATATGACAAGTTAGTCCACGGTGGTCCACGCTCTTGTTACATCCCGAATAGATTACTACAATGCGCTCTACGTGTGGTTGCCTTTGAAGACTGTTCGGAAACTTCAATTAGTCCAACGGGCGGTGGCTAGATTACTCACCGGAGCGTCGTACAGGGAGCATACCACCCCCCTGTTGTGTCAGCTCCACTGGCTGCCAATCCAGTTCCGAGCACAATTCAAAGTGCTGGTTTTGACCTACACCCTTTACGGTTCCGGCCCAGTGTACCTGTCCGAACATATCTCCTTCTACGTCCCACCTCGGAGTTCAAGATCTGCTGAGGGGGCCCTGCTGTCAGCTCCACCTTTATCACAAGCGAGACTGGTGGGGACGAGGGACAGGGCCTTCTTGGTGGTGGCCCCTCGCCTGTGGAATACACTCCCCAGGGGAGATTAGGACATCAACATCCCTCCTCTCCTTCAGGAAGAAGCTAAAAACCTGGATGTGGGACCAGGCTTTCGGCTAAGCTGGCAGATGGACAAAGACAACCAATAATGACCAGAGTAGGAAAGGACAATGACAATGCTAAATGGTTTACGGACTTGAATTTGGTGAACACTGACCACAAGATGTTTTTATTGCTGCTAGCATACTGTCTGATTGTTTTAATTAGTTATAACTGTGATATTATGTGATAAATTTGTGTATTATATATTGCATTTTATGTTGTAATTGTTAGGCATCGAATTGTGCCTTTTGTAAGCCGCCCTGAGTCCCCCCTAGGGGGTTGAGAAGGGTGGGGTAGAAGCACCCCAAATAAATGAATAAATAAATAGTAGAAGGTTGGCCAGGGACTGTTGATAAGACAAAACTGGAAATGCTATTTTGCCTGCCCGGCACAAGCACAAAGCCCAGTTTTGGATGTAAATTAAATGAAGATAAAATCATAGAATCATAGAGTTGGAAGAGACCTTGTGGGCCATCCAGTCTGACCTCCTGCCAAGAAGCAGGGCAAGCCTCCACCACACTCCAGGGCAGAGAGTTCCACCGCTGAACAGCTCTCACAGTTAGGAAGTTCTTCCTAATGTTCAGGTGGAATCTCCTTTCCTTTTCATAGATTTTTCATAGGTATAACAAATGCATGTATAAGAAATCCAAGCTTCTGTTTCTGTGGGGTAGCAATCTCTCAGCTTTAAGTGAACCATATAACTAGACAAACATGTTTGGTTTTGTCTGGGTTGACATAGAAGTCACCTATGTCTGTATATACATGAACAATGGGTTGTGATGATTGCTTGCCTGGGAAATAGCCAGAGTGGTTTGCCCAACCTTCTTGTTCTTAGTCAGTTCCTCAATAGGGCTATTTATTTATTTATTTGTCATGTCAGGGCAACCAGTCAATTGCATTACATTTCTAACAGAACAAAACAAACAAACAGACAAAATACAAAATTTGCAAGCTTGGTAGTTGATTAAATGTCCTTTGACCAGTATCTGGCCCCTTGGAGTGCCTCTGGTGTTGCCGCAAGGAGGTCCTCCCTTGTGCGTGTGGTGGGGCTCAGGTTGCATTGCAGCAGGTGGTCAGTGGTTGGCTCTTCTCCACACTCGCATGCCATGGATTCCACTTTGTGGCCCCATTTCTTGAAGTTGGCTCTGCGTCTTGTCCAGAGCGCAGTCTGTTCAGCGCCTTCCAAGTCGCCCAGTCTTCTGTGTGCCCAGAGGCGGGGGAGTCTCTCATTTGGTATCAGCCATTGGTTGAGGTTCTGGGTTTGAGCCTGCCACTTTTGGACTCTCGCTTGCTGAGGTGTTCCAGCGAGTGTCTCTGTAGATCTTAGAAAACTATTTCTAGATTTAAGTTGTTGACGTGCTGGCTGATACCCAAACAGGGGATGAGCTGGAGATGTCTCTGCCTTGGTCCTTTCACTATTGGCTGCTATTTCCCGGCGGATGTCAGGTGGTGCAATACTGACTAGACAGTGTAAATAAATAATTCCTCAATAGGGCTAGGAAGAGGTGATTGTTTCTGGGCTTATCCTGTTACATTTTGGTAAAGAAGGGTATACATTTTATATATAAGAAATAGATACAGTGTGCAAAAAGATACAAGTTAAACAGAAAGTCATGAAAAATAGATACAATGTATTAAAGAGTTAGATATGAAAGAGTGTAGGGCAGTGATTCTCAACCTTCCTAATGCCACGACCCCTTATTACAGTTCCTCATGTTGTGGGGACCCCCAACCATCAATTTATTTTCGTTGCTACTTCATAATTGTAATTTTGCTACTGTTATGAATCGTAATGTAAATATCTGATCTGCAGGATATATTTTCATTCACTGGACTAAACTTGGCACAAATACCCAATACGCCCAAATTTGACTACTGGCAGGGTTGAAGGGGTTGATTTTATCATTTGGGAGTTGTAATTGCTGGGATTTATAGTTCACCTACAAGCCCGCACGGAGGATGCCTTGCCTGCCTCCCTCCTCACTGAATGGTGGGAGAGTGAGGCAGGCGAGGTGGGCTTTGTGTGGGCCAGGCCCGCACGGAGAATTTATTTATTTTATTTATTTACTTTACTTGTATACCGCAGTTTCTCAGCCCAACAGGCGACTCAACGCGGTTTACAACAAGGATAAAAAACAGACAAAGATATCCCTGGACCTTAGGGAAGGCTGAGCGAAGGAAGATCGATGCTTTTGAGCTGTGGTGTTGGAGGAAAGTGCTGAGAGTGCCTTGGACTGCGAGAAGATCCAACCAGTCCATCCTCCAGGAAATAAAGCCCGACTGCTCACTGGAGGGAAGGAGACGAGAGACAAAGTTGAAGTACTTTGGCCACATCATGAGGAGACAGCAAAGCCTGGAGAAGGGAATGATGCTGGGGAAAGTGGAAGGCAAAAGGAAGAGGGGCCGACCAAGGGCAAGATGGATGGATGGCATCCTTGAAGTGACTGGACTGACCTTGAGGGAGCTGGGGGTGGTAACGGCCGACAGGGAGCTCTGGCGTGGGCTGGTCCATGAGGTCACGAAGAGTCGGAGACGACTGAACGAATGAACAACAACATATATAATTTAAAACCCTAATAACATGGTATACAATATTAATACAACAATAAGCACCACAATACATCTCATAACTAGAGTCGTGATCCAGTTCGTCGTCTGTTTTTCCATTCCTGTATCATAACATTTATTGCACTGTTGGTCCAAATGCCCGTTCAAACATCCAAGTTTTTAATTTTCTTCGAAACACCATTAGTGAGGGGGCTGATCTAACCTCCATGGGAAGGGCGTTCCACAGCCGGGGGGCCACCACAGAAAAGGCCCTGTCTCTCGTCCCCGCCAGCCGCACCTGAGAAGCACCTCACCTGCCCCGATCCCTCACCAAATGGCAGGAGAGCGAGGCAGGCGAGGCAGGTTTTGCATGGGGCCAAGCCTTGCGCAGGGGAGACCTTCCCTGGCCTGCGCCCTTGGGGCGGGGCCAATGGAGGTGGCCTCACGACCCCTCCAAAATGGCCAGGCGACCCCCCCTGGGGGTCGCGACCCCCAGGTTGAGAACCGCTGGTGTAGGGGTTTACAGCTCTTGTTGGTTTGGCTTCGATAGTCTGATGTTTTGAACTTATACAAGTCCAGAAAGGGTCTTTTTAAAAAGGAAATATATATTTATTTCAGAGTACTTGCACTCTTATTTTGGGGGGGGGGGGGGGGGTTACCATGGCTTGGTAACAAAGGTGTTCTCTGTGTTTTCTTAACTAAATGAAGATTTGAACTCTGCACCTGGGCTTCCTATCCCTTTTGGTGAGAGGAAGTCTCCTTTTGGAGAGATAAAGCAGGGTATAATAAATATAAATATAAATATAAATATAATATCCCAATGTGGCTCCTCAGAGGGAGCTGGCGACCTTAAATTTATTTTCCCCAGCCTCTCTTGTCTGCTGAACTCTTCTCCTGGAGGGAAAGAAAGCCAGCTATTTTTAACATGTATTCCTTATAGACAAAGACACTGGAAGTGAAAGAAGTCTGAGGATAAGTGCCCCGGAGCCCCTCGGCTATGTCACAAAGCATAAGTCTTCCAGGAGGCTGCCGTGGCACCTATGGAGCCAGGATAAAAATAGGAGAGGCGCTCTGTTGCTCTTCGTTACTCTGGCAGAGAGGCAAATGTTGGGAAATAGGCCATGGTATGGAAGGTGGTGCCCCCGTGCAGGTGCAGAAAGGCACACAGATACACTTCCCACAGGTGCAGAGATTTTGGGTGCATCTGCACAGTGGGAGGAATGCAGTTTGACACCACTTTGACTGTCCTGGGGATTGTAGTTTGATGAGAAGGCAAAAGACCTTGTGAAACTACAACTCCCAGGATTCCAATGAGCCATAGCAGTGCAAGAGGTGTCAAACTGCATTCATTTTACAGTGTAAATGCGTGCTTAGAAGTTCTCACTTAGGCTTCACAAATGCAGCAAATGCAGTCTGGATGCATTCGAACCTGGCACTTAATGTAGTGTTGGTCTACATTAATTCTGTGGTATAGATGCATGCGTACAGAGGGACATTTCTGGGATATGTTCAGAAACACAGAAGTTGTGTTAGTAGGCATGTTTTGTGTGTATCTGTTTTCTATTGTTATTAATTTTCTACTAGCTGTCCCCTGCCACGTGTTGCTGTGGCCCAGTCTGTGTATATGCGTTTTGTGTGTGTATATATGTTTATATGTGTGTATTTGTGTATATGTGTTTCTGCATATGTATATGGTTTTGCACATGTGTTGTAATGTATTTTTGTTTTTTGGCTTTTTAAGTCTCTTCTGCTGTGTTTTTCAGTGTTCTTATGAATGATGGTCACTTGTTGGCCTGAGAGGTGTATTGTGTCCAAATTTGGTGTCAATTCGTCCAGTGGTTTTTGAGTTATGTTAATCCCACAAACAAACATTACATTTTTATTTATATAGATCGGTGGTTCCCAACCTGGGGGTCGGGACCCCTGGAGGGGTCACAAGGGAGTGTCAGAGGGGTCACTAAAGACCATCAGAAAACACAGTATTTTCTGTTGGTCATGGGGGTTCTATGTGGGAAGTTTGTCCCAATTCTATCGTTGGTGGGGTTCAGAATGCTCTTTGATTGTAGGTGAACTAAAAATCCCAGCAACTACAACTCCCAAAATATCAAGATTCTATTTTCCCCAAACTCCACCAGTGTTCACATTTGGGCATATTGAGTATTCATGCCAAGTTTAGTCCAGATCCATCATTGTTTGAGTCCACAGTGCTCTCTGGATGTAGGTGAACTACAATTCCAAAACTCAAGGTCAATGCCCACCGCACCCACCCATCCAGTATTTTCTGTTGGTCATGGGTGTTCTGTGTGCCAAGTTTGGCCCAATTCCAATTCATTGGTAGAGTTCAGAATGCTCTTTGATTACAGGTGAACTATACATCCCAGCAACTACAACTCCCAAATGACAAAATCAACAAACCGCCCCCCCCCCCAACCCCACAAGTATTCAAATTTGGGCATAGAATCATAGAATCATAGAATCAAAGAGTTGGAAGAGACCTCATGGGCCATCCAGTCCAACCCCCTGCCAAGAAGCAGGAATATTGCATTCAAATCACCCCTGACAGATGGCCATCCAGCCTCTGCTTAAAAGCTTCCAAAGAAGGAGCCTATTGGATATTTGTGCCAAATTTGGTCCAGCGAATGAAAATACATCCTGCATATCAGATAATTACATTACGATTGATAACAGTAGTAAAATGACAGTTATGAAGTAGGAAGGAAAATAATTTTATGGTTAAGGGTCACCACAACATGCAGAATTGTATTAAGGGGTCGCAGCATGAGGAAGGTTGAGAACCACTAACATAAGGTAAAGGTATTCCCCTGACATTAAGTCCAGTCATGTCTGACTCTGGGGTGTGGTGCTCATCTCCATTTCTAAGCCGTAGAGCCGGCGTTGTCCGTAGACACCTCCAAGGTCATGTGGCCGGCATGACTGCTTGGAGCGCCGTTACCTTCCCGCCGGAGCGGTACCTATTGATCTACTCACATGTGAATGTTTTCGAACTGCTAGGTTGGCAGAAGCTAGGGCTGACAGCAGAAGCTCACGCCGCTCCCCAGAATCGAACCTGCGACCTTTCGATCAACAAAGCTCAGCAGCTCAGTGCTTTAACCCACTGCGCCACTGATATAGATGTTTAGTTATACAGTACATATATATCACTTGGAACAAATGTTTGTATTGTAGTAGTAATAATTATTTAGGTGTGTGTATATATATATATATATTGCATATATATATATATATATATATTTCTAATATATAATTTTATAATTTGCTCCTTTGAATATACTTGTATTATGATTTATTTTCAATTAAAAATAATATCACAAAAAAAGAAACACACAAATCAATCACTAATCTCATGGAGCACACTTCCATGAGGAATGTATACTATTTAGTGCAGTGGTTCTCAACCTTCCTAATGCCGTGACCCCTTAATACAGTCCCTCACGTTGTGGTGACCCCCCAACCATAATATTGTTTTCGTTGCTACTTCATTACAGTCATTGTACTACTGTTATAAATCATAATGTCAATATCTGATATGCAGGATGCATTTTCATTCGCTGGACCAAACTGGGCACAAATACCCAATACACCCAAATGTGAATGCTAGTGGAGTTGGGGGAGGATTGATTTTGTAATTTGGGAGTTGTAGTTGTTGGGATTTATAGTTCACTTATAATCAAAGAGCATTCTGAACTCCACCAGCGATAGATTTGAACCAAACTTGGCTCCCATGACCAATGGAAAACTCTGGAAGGGTTTGATGGGCATTGACCTTGAGTTTGGGAGTTGTAGTTCACCTATATCCAGAGAGCACTGTGGACTCATGCAATGGTGGATCTGGACCAAACTTGGCACGAATACTCAATATGCCCAAATGTGAGTACTGGCGGAGCCTGGGGAGAATGGACCTTGACTTTTGGGAGTTGTAGTTTCTGGGATTTATAGTTCATTGCAATCAAAGAGCATTCTGAATTCCATCAACGATAGAATTGGCTCAAACTTCCCACATGGAATCCCCATGACCATCAGAAAATACTGTGTTTTCTTATGGTCTTTGGCGACCCCTCATAGAATCATAGAATCATAGAATGAAAGAGTTGGAAGAGACCTCCTGGGCCATCCAGTCCAACCCCATTCTGCCAAGAAGCAGGAATATTGCATTCAGATCACCCCTGACAAATGGCCATCCAGCCTCTGCTTAAAAGCTTCCAAAGAAGGAGCCTCCACCACACTCCAGGGCAGAGAGTTCCACTGCTGAACGGCTCTCACAGTCAGGAAGTTCTTCCTAATGTTCAGATGGAATCTCCTCTCTTGTAGTTTGAAGCCATTGCTCCGCGTCCTAGTCTCCAAGGAAGCAGAAAACAAGCTTGCTCCTTCCTCCCTGTGGCTTCCTCTCACATATTTATGCATGGCTATCATATCTCCTCTCAGCCTTCTCTTCTTCAGGCTAAACATGCCCAGTTCCCTAAGCCGCTCCTCATAGGGGTTGTTCTCCAGACCCTTGATCATTTTAGTCGCCCTCCTCTGGACACATTCCAGCTTGTCAATATCTCTCTTGAATTGTGGTGCCCAGAATTGACACCCCCTCGCGACCCCCTCAGGGGTCCCGACCCCCAGGTTGAGAAACACTGATTTAGTGCAAAAGGACAACAAAACACTTTGTAGCAACTAACAGATCCAGATTAAATATGGGCCAGAGCTGCTTAAACTGTATTCATCAAAGTTGTGGGTTGCTCTGAATTCTCCCCCAGAACATTAACAGGTTTCTGATCGCCACCTAGTGGCTGTTTTAGGCATTTACAACAACATGCAACATTTACAATAAATTCTGCAGATGTTTCAGCTGCATTTCATAAATAGGAACCTTAGTCACTCTCATTATCCATAATTGTTTGAGTTTCCTACCTGTTTTATATGCCTGCAGATATTGGGCCATGTAAACATTTCTTAGGCTGAAAGAGGTTATGAGTGGAGAAGGTTTAAAAAGTCTTGGTCCTCTTCTATTGAAGTCTAAGCATTTAGCTTGCAAAGTCAAGCATTTTGCTTTCTTGCTTTGCATCATCCATCATTCCTATGCACCCAAAATGAGGTGGTTTGCATGCAGCCACGGCTTTGGAAGCTAGGGATGTTTAGCTTGAAGAAGAGAAAGTTGAGACAAAGGGGATATGATAGCCATTCTAAAATACAGGGTTAGTCAAAATGAATAGGCCAAACATACATACAATTAATTTTCTTATTGGCCTATTCATTTTGACTAACCCTGTATTTGAAAGGAGGTCCCATTAAGGAGCAGAGAGACCTCTTTTCTACTACTCCAGAGACAAGGACTGATAGCCACCCTGAGTCCCCCCCCCCCCCTTTAAGGGGTTGAGAAGCGCAGGGTACAAATATTCTAAATAAATAAATAGGACAATAATCATGAAACTAGAGAAATCAAAGTTAAAAATGTACCCCCTCTGTATTTAAAAATGGGCTTCCACTAAGGATCCGTCTTGTCTGGAACATTTGGTTAGCACCTAAGAAATATGTGCAATCAACAACTTTCACAAGACAGTCATAGAATCATAGAATCAAAGAGTTGGAAGAGACTTCCCGGGCCATCCAGTCCAACCCCATTCTGCCAAGAAGCAGGAATATTGCATTCAAAGCACCCCTGACAGATGGCCATCCAGCCTCTGCTTAAAAGCTTCCAAAGAAGGAGCCTCCACCACACTCCGGGGCAGAGAGTTCCACTGCTGAACGGCTCTCACAGTCAGGAAGTTCTTCCTCATGTTCAGATGGAATCTCCTCTCTTGTAGTTTGAAGCCATTGTTCCAGTGCGTCCTAGTCTCCAAGGAAGCAGAAAACAAGCTTGCTCCCTCCTCCTCCCTGTGGCTTCCTCTCACATATTTATACATGGCTATCATATCTCCTCTCAGCCTTCTCTTCTTCAGGCTAAACATGCCCAGTTCCCTAAGCCGCTCCTCGTAGGGCTTGTTCTCCAGACCCTTGATCATTTTAGTCACCCTCCTCCTCTGGACACATTCCAGCTTAGAGTCAATATCTCTCTTGAATTGTGGTGCCCGGAATTGGACACAATATTCCAGGTGTGGTCTAACCAAAGCGGAATAGAGGGGTAGCATTACTTCCCTAGATCTAGACACTAGGCTCCTATTGATGCAGGCCCAAATCCCATTGGCTTTTTTTGCCGCCACATCACATTCCTGGCCCATGTTTAACTTGTTGTCCATGAGGACTCCAAGATCTTTTTCACACTCTCGAGCCAGGCATTGTTCCCCATTTTGTATCTTTGCATTTTGTTTTTCCTGCCAAAGTGGAGTATCTTGCATTTGTCACTGTTGAACTTCATTTTGTTAGTTTTGGCCCTTCATCTCTCTAATCTGTCAAGATCGTTCAGGCAGAAGGCTAAAAAGCTGACAAAGTGTCTATTGCCACATATGGGGGGAAAGAGCTATTTGGATCTTCTACTTTCCATTATCAAGAAATCATGTGACTTACAAGAAGTCAGTTAGTCAATGTGCCAAATAAGGAACTAGAGAAGTTAGTTAGTCAGTATGCTAAATAAGGAATTAAGCCTAGGTGGTAGTTTGTAATTGGATAACTTTTGCTGCAGTGCCAAAGAGTCTTGTCTATATAATGTGAGTCTGAGAGACACTGGGCACGGCAACTTCTTGAAAGTACCAAGACCTGCGTGTTGGGTATGGCTGGCCTCCTCATGATCATGACGAAATAAACCTTGCTTTTGTACTTCTCCTGGGACTGGGTGTTTGTCTTTCTGCCTCCTGTGACCAGATCCAATGCAGGGACCCTGAATTGGGGGTCCCTTACTTACTTACTTAGGCAATCCCTCATTTTCCGAGGATGATTGTCTTCCAATATTCTTGTGAGTCTGTATGTGGCTGTGGAGCCCTATTCTTGCTCTGCATCTTCTTCCGCAGTGAGGGCATTGGTTTCCAGGTGGAAGGCGGTCTCAGTCGGGGTTGGCTTGATGCGCCTTCCTCTTGGCACGCGTCTCCCTTTCGCCCTCTATTTGTGCCTCTTCAAATTCTGCAGCACTGCTGGTCACAGCTGACCTCCAGCTGGAGCGGTCAAGGACCAGGGCTTCCCACTTCTCAGTGTCTATGCCAGAGTTTTTAAGGTTGGCTTTGAGTCCATTTTTGAAGGGGGGGTTAGGAGGTCCCTAACAGGACAAAAAAGGAGCAATAGATTCAAATGGCAGGAAAGGAGATTCCATCTTAACATTAGGAAGGACCTCCTGGTGCTAAGATTGGAATATCTGGCTGCCTTGAAGTCTGGTGGAGTTTCCTTCTGTGGAGGTTTTGAAACAGAGGCTGGATGTCTATCTGTTGGGAGGGCTTTGATTGTGTCCTCCTGTCTAGTAGAAGAGAGTTTGGGGTCTTTTCCAACCCTATGACAGGCAAGAAGCATCAGTCCGAGAGACACTGGGCATGGCAGCTTCTTGAAAGTACCAAGACCTGCGTGTTGGGTATGGCTGGCCATCTCATGATCATGACAAAATAAACCTTGCTTTTGTACTTCTCCTGGGACTGGGTGTTGGGTAGCAGGTAGTTCCACAGGTGGATGGCCATCTGTTGGGGGTGCTTTGAATGCTATTTTCCTGCTTGTTGGCAGAATGGGGTTGGACTGGATGGCCCACAAGGTCTTCTATGATTCTAGGTGCATTATTTAGCATTGATAGGAAGGAACGTGCCAATGCCTATGATATCTCTCGAGTGCAACTGCATCACGACCGCTTTCTTCCGTGTTGCCCTTTGCTCTGGTGTTGTGCATGCTTTGAATGTTGCGATGCACCAGGCAGCCTCTTATGTACAGAGCAATCAGCTACTGAAGTGGAAAGTGAAGTAACGTTCAGCGCAAAGGTTGACCTTCAGGAGCTGACAGGCTGCGCATAGGGGAAGCAGCGGCGGCCCTGGAGACCTTGCAAACAGCACACCTCTGCGGATGCTGCGCCCCAGGTAGCATGCATGCTCAAGCTGCATGTCGGAAAAGACAGTCATGCTTTTCACTTCGGAAACCTGCACCAGACCTCTGCAAAAGCATACAAATAAAGGAAGTAAACAAACACGCCAAAGTAGTTTGTACTCCATTCACTCAGCAGGGCAAGGGGAGAAGGAGGGCGCATCCGCACTGTAGAATTAATCCTGCTTGAGACCTCTTTAACTGACATGGCTCAATGCTATGAACTCCTTGGTGCGATGCCAGCACTATTTAGCAAAAAAGGTTAAAGACTTCTGTAAAACCACAAACCCCATGATTCCGTAGCATTGAACTGTTGCCTTTCAAGTGGTATCAAACTGCTTTAATTCCACAATATGGATGCACCCCATAGGCAAAAGTGAACTGCTGCATCCTCTCCTGGCTTTCCTGTTAATATTTCTATTATGTTTCTATTAATGTCTCACGCCCCTTCGACCCTGCTATATAATCCAGATTATGAAATCGGATAATCCACATTATGGGTTTTGAATTGGATCATATGAGTCTACACTGCTGTATAATCCAGTTCAAAACATATAATCTGAATTTCGTATGACAGTGTAGGGGCCCTAAGAGATAATATGGATTTATATGGTGGTGCAAGGGTCCTTCTACACTGCCATATAATCCAGAATATCAAAGCAGATAATCCACATTATCTGCTTTGAACTGGATTATATGATTCTACAGTGCTGTATAATCCATTTCAAAACATATAATCTGGATTTCATATGACAGTGTAGAGGCCCTAACAGATAATATGGATTTATATGGTGGTGCAAGGGCTCTTCTACACTACCACATAATCCAGAATATCAAAGCAGATAATCCACATTATCTGCTTTGAACTGGATTATACGAGTCTACACTGTTGTATAATCCATTTCAAAACATATAATCTGGATTTCATATGACAGTGTAGGGGCCCTAAGAGATAATATGGATTCATATGGTGGTGTAAGGGCCCTTCTACACTGCAATATAATCCAGAATATCAAAGCAGATAATCCACATTATCTGTTTTGAACTGGATTATATGATTCTACACTGCTATATAATCCAGTTCAAAACATATAATCTGGATTTCATATGACAGTGTAGGGGCCGTAAGAGATAATATGGATTCATATGGTGGTGTAAGGGTCCTTCTACACTGCCATATAATCCAGAATATCAAAGGAGATAATCCACATTATCTGCTTTGAACTGGATTATTTGAGTCTACACTGCTGTATAATCCAGTTCAAAACATATAATCTGGATTCCATATGACAGTGTAGGGGCCCTTCTACACTGCCATGTAATCCAGATTATCAGATCAGATAATCCAGATTATCTTCTTTGAACTGGATTATATGAGTCTACCCTGCTGTATAATCTAGTTCAAAACAGATAATATGGATGTTACATGGTGGTGTAAGGGCCCTTCTACACTGTCGTATAATCCAGTTCAAAGCAGATAATCTGGATTTATATGGAAGTGTAGAAGGGGCCTTAGTCCCTGCAGCAATGCTCCTTTCCTATTGTTTGAAGCCATTGTTCCGTGTTCTAGATCATGTTCATCTTGTGGTCAACTAAGACACCTAGATCCCTTTCACTTGGTCTGTATTCAAACCAGATGTGCTACCCGTCCTATATCTCTAAAGGTGCGAAACTTTGCATAATTATGGGGGGAAATCACTGAATAAACCATGACTTGGGTGCAGTTTGCATTGTGGAATCAGCACTTCCAAAATTTACAACTGAAATAGAATTTTCAGGCAAGAAAATTACGAGGTGATTTGTTTCCCTAACGGCTAATCAAATTGGGATCATCCAGTGTGATCCAATTAGAATCATAGAATCATAGAATCCAAGAGTTGGAAGAGACCTCATGGGCCATCCAGTCCAACCCCATTCTGCCAAGAAGCAGGAATATTGCATTCAAATCACCCCTGACAGATGGCCATCCAGCCTCTGCTTAAAAGCTTCCAAAGAAGGAGCCTCCACCACACTCCCACCGGGGCAGAGAGTTCCACTGCTGAACGGCTCTCACAGTCAGGAAGTTCTTCCTCATGTTCAGATGGAATCTCCTCTCCAATTCAACCAAAGCTGTTTTGACAGAGGAATGGAGAGTCTTTTTGCAATTTTCCTTCAAAGCATGGGACAGAATGGAAGCCATTTCCCACTGCTAATAATTTAATACCTGGATGCTTTGCATGGCCTCAGGCCCTCTGAAGCAAAACCCTTCTTGTCTTTGGATACTTCTGCTTCCAATGCTTGAGGAAGGAGGTGTAATTATGTGGCACACAAACAAGGCAACACAAAACCTCAAGAACAGGGTGGATTTTATTGCAAAGTAGGGCTGTGTGTATGGATTTTAACTCCTGAGTTTTTAATATACCATTGACATTGAATTCTGTTTCAATGTTTATATATTTGTAAATTATATATTGTATTGAAATGCTTTTAATACAACCCACTTTGAGTCTCCTTGTGGAGAGAAAAGGCGGAGTATGAATAGACATGACAACAACAACACAAACAATAACAACAATGTATTGTCGAAGGCTTTCATGGCCGGAATTACTGGGTTGTTGTAGGTTTTTTCAGGCTATATGGCCATGGTCTAGAGGCATTCTCTCCTGACGTTTTGCCTGCATCTATGGCAAGCATCCTCAGAGGTAGTGAGGTCTGTTGGAACTAGGAAAAAGGGTTTATATATCTGTGGAATGACCAGGGTGGGGCAAAGGACTCTTGTCTGCCGGAGCTAGGTGGGAATGTTTCAACTGAGCTAGGTGTGAATGTTTTGAGGGTTGAGAAGGGCAGAGTAGAAATACACGAAATAAATAAATAAATAAACTGACCACCTTGATTAGCATTTGATAGCCTGGCAGTGCCTCGAGCAATCTTTTGTTGAGAGGTGATTAGATGGTCCTGATTGTTTTCCCTCTGCTGTTTTGCTGTTTCCTTTCTGCTAGAAGCAAAGTAGAGATAGGAAGTGCATCTACATCAGTATTTTCTTTTGATCATGGGGTTTCTATGTGGGAAGTTTGACCCAATTCTATCATTGGTGGGGTTCAGAATGCTCTTTCATTGTAGGTGAACTATTTTTTTTGTCATGTCAGAAGTGACTTGAGAAACTGCAAGTCGCTTCTGGTGTGAGAGAATTGGCCGTCTGCAAGGACGTTGCCCAGGGGACGCCTGGATGATTTGATGTTTTTATCATCCTTGTGGGAAGCTTCTCTCACGTCCCCGCATGAGGAGCTGGAGCTGAAAGAGGGAGCTCATCCGCCTTTCCCCGGATTTGAACCTGCGACCTGTCGGTCTTCAGTCCTGCTGGCACAAGGGTTGAACCCACTGCACTATTGGGGGCTCCTAGGTGAACTATAAATCCCAAATACTGTACAAAAGCTGCAGATTGCAAATCACAATTTCTATATTACAAGAAATTCTTCATTAAACATAACTTGGAAACATTAACACGATTAATTAGTAACTGTTTATAAATGAAAGATTATTTATCGATATTTTGTCAACACAATGAAACTTAGGCTTCCAAAATAACAATTACTATATACCAGGAGATTCTTCATAAGTACATGACGTCAGAAATAGTAACTCAATATTGTTAAATGAAATATAATGAGATTTCAGCTTCCAAAATAACAATTTCTATGTTGTAGAAGGTTCTTCATCAATATATAACATCAGGAACAGTAACACAAACAAGGTCACAACTGCAATTTCATCTTCAAATAAGTAACCCTTCTCAGCTTACCCAACATATTTTTGTAATGGCATGTCTGTAAACCAGTTTAAAGACATGGTTCTTCAGTTTAACAACTGAGCTACCTGTGTGCGATTGCTTCTGAATATCACTTGTTCAAATAGCTGACTTCTAACAAGGTCATGCTTTTCTTGACTAGTGGTTTTCAAAAGGTGGTCTCCACATGTTCATGGAGATTCACATTTGCCAAACGGATGTGACATCAGGTTCTTGTGGGTTTTTTCGGGCTATATGGCCATGTTCTAGAGGCATTCCTCCTGACGTTTCGCCTGCATCTATGGCAAGCATCCTCAGAGGTAGTGACATCTGTTGGAATTAGGACAATGGGTTTATATATCTGTGGAATGGCTGTGGTGGGGCAAGGAGCTCTTCTCTGCTGGAGCTAGGTGTGAATGTTTCAACTGACCACCTTCATTAGCATTTGAAGGCCTGGCTGAGCCTGGGAAAATCTTTTGTTGAGAGGGAGGAGGGAGGAGGGAGCAAGCTTGTTTTCTGCTTCCTTGGAGACTAGGACGCAAGGGAACAATGGCTTCAAACTACAAGAGAGGAGATTCCATCTGAACATTAGGAAGAACTTCCTGACTGTGAGAGCCGTTCAGCAGTGGAACTCTCTGCCCCGGAGTGTGGTGGAGGCTCCTTCTTTGGAAGCTTTTAAACAGAGGCTGGATGGCCATTTGTCAGGGGAGATTTGAATGCAATATTCCTGCTTCTTGGCGGGGGGTTGGACTGGATGGCCCATGAGGTCTCTTCCAACTCTTTAATTCTATGATTCTATGATTCTAGGTGTTAAGATGTGCCTGGTTGTTTCCTCTCTGCTGTTTTGCTGTTGTAATTTTAGAGTTTTTTAATACTAGTAGCCAGATTTTGTTCATTTTCATGGTCTCTTCCTTTCTGTTGAAATTGTCCGCATGCTTCTTGTGGATTTCAATGGCTTCTCTGTGAAGTCTGACATAGTGGTTGTGAGAGTGGTCCACCATTTCTGTGTTCTCAAATAATATGCTGGTTCATCAGGTGCTCTGCTATGGCTGACTTCTCTGTGACATCGTTTTTGCCATTTCAATAAGGTTGTGATGCACTTATTTCCAATAGGTTATGGAATTCCCAATATCTTCGGCTGTGAACAACATAGAATCAAAGAGTTGGAAGAGACCTCATGGGCCATCCAGTCTAACCCCTGCCAAGAAGCAGGAAAATCGCATTCAAAGCACCCCCGACAGATGGCCATCCAGCCTCTGCTTAAAAGTCTCCAAAGGAGGAGCCAGACTGCTTCCTTGCAAATGGAGGGTTTTGGCCAATGCGTAGTTTCAAAACTTCTTAAACTTCAAAATGCCAAAATGATCCTTTCCCTAAGCATAATGCCAAAACGCCAAAAAGAGCATGACTCCAAAATGCACTCCCCTCTCTTCCCTTGTGACTAATCTGATCTCTTTTTTCGATAGAGTTACAAGCTGGGTAGATGTGGAGAATGCCGTGGGTGTAGCGTACCTGGATTTCAGGAAGGCCTTCTTTGACAAGGTCCCCCATGACCTTCTGGCAAGGAAACGAGTCCAATGTGGGCTAGGCACAACTACGGTGAGGTGGATCTGGAATTGGTTAAATGGACGAACACAGAGGGTGATTCTCCCCAAGGCTTCATCCTGGAAAGAAGTGACGAGTGGAGGGCCATCCGCAGGATTCTGTCCTGGGCCCGGTCCTGATCAGGATCTTCATTCATGACTTAGAGGAAGGGCTAGAAGGCAGGATCATCAAGTTTGCAGACGACACCAAATTGGGAGGGAGAGCCAAGACTCCAGAGGACAGGAGCAGGATTCAAAACCATCTTGACAGATTAGAGAGATGATGGGCCAAAACTAACAAAATGAAGTTCAACAGTGACAAATGCAAGAGACTCCACTTAGGCAGAAAAAATGAAATGCAAAGATACAGAATGGGGGGCGATGAGGCCTGGCTCGAGAGCAGGACATGTGAAAAAGATCTTGGAGTCCTCGTGGACAACAAGTTAAACATGAGCCAGGAATGGGATTTTGGCCTGCATCAATAGGAGCCTAGTGTCTAGATCCAGGGAAGTCATGCTCCCTATGCTCTATTCTGCTTTGGTTAGACCACATCTGGAATATTGTGTCCAATTCTGGGCACCACAATTCAAGAGAGATATTGACAAGCTGGAATGTGTCCAGAGGAGGGCGACTAAAATGATCAAGGGTCTGGAGAACAAGCCCTATGAGGAGCGGCTTAAGGAGCTGGGCATGTTTAGCCTGAAGAAGAGAAGGATGAGGGGAGAGATGATGGCCATGTATAAATATGCGAGAGGAAGCCACAGGGAGAAGGGAGCAAGCTTGTTTTCTGCTTCCCTGGAGACTAGGACGCAGAACAATGGCTTCAAACTACAAGAGAGGAGATTCCATCTGAACATGAGGAATGACTGTGAGAGCCGTTCAGCAGTGGAACTCTCTGCCCCGGAGTGTGGTGGAGGCTCCTTCTTTGGAAGCTTTTAAACAGAGGCTGGATGGCCATCTGTCAGGGGTGCTTTGAATGCAATATTCCTGCTTCTTGGCAGAATGGCGTTGGACTGGATGATGGCCCAGGAGGTCTCTTCCAACTCTTTGATTCTATGATTCTATGAGGAGCAAGTGTCCAGGCTGCGTTCCACTGCAGATCTGACACTCCCTGGTTCGCTATCTCTCTCCTTCCCAATGGAGCAGAGAATAGCAGGTGAACAGCTCCACTGTCTGTCACAATTTTTGGAACATAATAAGGTTCCTTATATAGCAATATTTTGCTGATGTTGTCCCACAGTTGCAAATGAATGATAGACGTTTTCTCCTCCTGGAGCATCCTGGCTTCCCCTCAGTTTCCTGGCAGATGTTGACTCTTCTTGATTGGTGTTGATAAACGCAAGCCTTGTGTTGACTTCCTTCTTCATGTAAGGACCTTGTAAACATTTCCTTAACTTGAAAGAGCCATTGTCTCTGATTAACAGATGTAAACACATTGCTTTTCCCCAAAAGTTCAACAAGTCAGCAATGTCAACAGTGAATCATTTGTCACAGTTCTCAACAGCAGATTTGAATGACAGTCCATGAATAGCAGTTGTTTTCCAGGCCTTATTCCTTAGGATACTATCTTCAGAAGTATTAGCTCTCATTTATTTATACTGTGAGATTAGCACAGTTTGACCCCACTTGAACTACCATGGTTCAATACTATGGATTCTTGGGAGATATAATTTTGCAAGGTCTTGAGCCTTCTCTGCCCAAGGGTTAAACTACAACTCCCAGGATTCCATAATCTGGAACCTTGGTACTCCCAAGGGCACTGATTCTACAATGTAGGTGTAGGCCAGGTTTCTTTTGCTTGAATTCCATTTATTAGTCCTAACTTAAAAATGAACCTATTGAATCAATATTTATTTATTTACTATTTTATTTACTACTACCTGTACCCACCACGCGTTGCTGTAGCCAACCTCTTTCTTTCTTTCCTTCCTTCCTTCCTTCCTTCCTTCCTTCCTTCCTTCCTTCCTTCCTTCCTTCCTTCCTTCCCTCCCTCCCTCCCTCTTTCCTTCCTTCCCTCCTTTTCTTTCCCTTCTTCTTCCTTCCTTCTCTACCTGTTTCTTTTCTCGCTTCCTTTGCTCTTTGGTTCCATCCCTCCTTGCCTCCCTCTTTCTCTCTTTCGTTCCTTCTCCCTTCCTTCCCTCTTTCACTTTTTTATTTCATTCTCTCCCTCCTTCTCTCCTTCCTTCCTTCTCTACCTGTTTCTTTTCTCGCTTCCTTTGCTCTTTGGTTCCATCCCTCCTTGCCTCCCTCTTTCTCTCTTTCGTTCCTTCTCCCTTCCTTCCCTCTTTCACTTTTTTATTTCATTCTCTCCCTCCTTCTCTCCTTCCTTCCTTCTCTACCTTTCTTCTTTCCTTCTTTACCCCCTTCCCTCCTTTCCCTCCTTCTCTCCTTCCTTCCTTCCTTTCCTCTCCTTCTTTCTTTCCTTCTCTCCTCCCCTCTTTCTCTCCCTCCTTCTCTCCTTCCTTTCTTCTCTACCCTTCTTTCTTTCCTTCTTTATCTCCTTCCCTCCTTCTTACCCTCCTTCTTCACTCCTTCCTTCCTTCCTTCCCTACCCTTCTTTCTTTCCTTCCTTCCTTTTCTCCTTCCCTCTTTCTCTCCCTCCTTCTATCCTTCCTTCTCTACCCTTCTTTTTTTCTTTCCTTCTCTCCTTCCCTCCTTCTTTCCCTTCATCTTTCCCTCTTTCTCTCCCTCCTACTCTCCCTCCTTACTTCTTTAGCTTTCTTTCTTTCTTTCTTTCTTTCTTTTTTTCTTTCTTTCTCTCTTTCCCTCCTTCTTTCCCTTCTTCTCTCCCTCCTTCTCTCCTTCCTTCCTTCTCTACACTTCCTTCCTTCCTTCCTTCCTTCCTTCTCTCCTCCCTCCCTCCCTCCCTCGTTTCTGTGTATTTGTTTTGTGTGTGTATGCATATATGTGTGTATATGTGTGTGTTTGTGTATGTGTGTGGTTTTGTGCATGTGTTGTAATGTATTTTTGGGGTTTTCGGGTTTTTAAGTCCCTTCTGCTGTGTTTTTCAGTGTTTTTATGAGTGATGGTTACTCGTTGGCCTGAGAGGTGTCTTGTGTCCAAATTTGGTGTCAATTCCCCCAGTGGTTTTTGAGTTCTGTTCATCCCACAGACGAACATTACATTTTTATTTATATAGATATAGATACTTGTATACTTTCTCAGCCTTATCGGTGACTCAATCAGTATTGGATTGAGGATTCAACCCATCTGCAAATCTTATATAGATAGATACTTGAATGCTGCCTTTCTCAGCCTCATCGGCGACTCAATCAATATTGGATTGAGGAGTCAACCCATCTGCAAATCCCATCAGTTCAACACTGTCAGTTTGATTCCCATTTCCCCGCCATGTGTCAAATATATGGAACCCTAGGAGTTGTAGTAGAAGGCTGATGGCCTTGGGAAACTACAATCCCCGTGGTTCCATAGCATTGGGCCCTGGCCGTTCAAGTGGGGTCAGGCCACATTTGTTCCCGAGTGCAGCTGCATCCCTCTTTGGGAGGAACAACAAGTTTCAGGTTTGTCCATCTTCACAATGAGAAATGCTGTGGGGAAAAAAATGGCAAAAGAAGCCGCATTTAGATAAATATAGGCTTGTCATCTTTAAGATGATCACCAGCAAAATGTTAACATTTGCCCAGGCAAATGTCGGTGGCCTTTTAAAGACGTCCTGGAGACAATTTCCCTGCCTGCCTTTTCTCATTTGCAGTAATATGTTAAGCGTGCGGCCGTTGGCCTTGTCACCCTGAATATTATCCCAGACCATCCTCTCCTTGCTTGACCTCTCCATTCTCTCCGTGTATCCACATGGGGGAACGAATGCAGTTCGGCACTGCTTTCACTGCCACGGCTCAAGGCTTTTGGATCCTGGGAGTTGCAGTTTGGGTGAAGCACTAGCACTTCAACAGAGAAGGCTAAAGAACTTGTGAAACTTACTTAGGTGATCCCTCATTGTCCAAGTAGGATTGTCTTCCTATATCGGTAGGTACGTACATGGCTGTGGAGCCCTATTCTTGACCTGCATGTTCTCTTGCAGTGAGGGTTTCCAGGTGGAAGGCGGTCCTGATCGGGGTTGGCTTGACGCGCCTTCCTCTTGGCACATTTCTCTCTTTCGCCCTCAGTTCGCGTTTCTTCAAATTCTACAGCACTGCTGGTCACAGCTGACCTCCAGCTGGAGCGCTCAAGGGCCAGGGTTTCCCAGTTCTCAGTGTCTATGCCAGAATTTTTAAGGTTGCCCCCTGTGTCTCCCACAGTGAGGGCATTGGTTTCCAGGTGGAAGGCGGTCTCAGTTGGGGTTGGCTTGATGCAGCTTGTTTGGCACGTTTCTCTCTTTCGCCCTTCGTTCACGCCTCTTCCCCCTCAGCTGCCCAATCTGAGTGCTGGGCCCATAAGCAATGTTAGGTCAGTGTGTAGACCAGGCATGGGCAAACTGGGGCCATTCCCCCGGGTGTTTTGGACTTCAACTCCCACCATTCCTCACGCCCCTTCCTTTTCCCCCTCAGCTGCCCAATCTGAGTGCTGGGCCCATAACCAATGTTAGGTCAGTGTGTATACCAGGCATGGGCAAACTGGGGCCATTCCCCCGGGTGTTTTGGACTTCAACTCCCACCATTCCTAACAGTCTCACGCCCCTTCCTTTTCCCCCTCATCGGCTTAAGCTGAGTGCTGGGCCCATAACCAATGTTAGGTCAGTGTGTAGACCAGGCATGGGCAAACTTGTGTCCTCCAGGTGGCTTGGACATCAACTCCCACCATTCCTAACAGCCTCAGGCCTCTTCCTTTCCCCCCTCATCTGCTTAAGCTGAGTGCTGGGCCCATAACCAATGTTAGGTCAGTGGAAAAGGAAGGAGTTGGAGGCTGTTAGGAATTGTGGGAGTTGAAGTCCGAAACACCTGGAGGGATGGCCCAGGTTTGCCCATGCCTGGTCTATACAGTATATTTTTCCTTGACGTGGGAGCTCAAGAATTATATGCAAAAGAGGATCGTAAATTCCAAAAATGCGCCTGGCTCTCTCGCTTAAACAGCATTATAACTCCACTGCAAACACTAATCTAAGAGGCCTAATAACATCCCAGCAGGAGGCCACTGAAATCAGCTTAAAATGCATCAAAATCTTTTCCCAGCATGTTTCCCAAGGAGCGGCATCTCCTCGCTTTGAAGAGCCAGCAACATGGAGTCCACTTAAAGGCGTCTGTTGACAAGGGCAGGCGTGACCTCCCTTTGGAGAGGAACCATGGATTGCCGACTGCAGAAATGTGGGGAGGATTTTTCGAAGGGTCGTCATCTATTTCTAAAAGGATATGGGACCCAAATGTGCACACAGTATTTAGCAGATCCAGGCTGAATCTACACTGCCACGTCATGCAGTATGAAGCTGTGTTATGTTGCCAGTCTAGAACCATGGAATGTAATTTAGCTGCATTGAACTGCATTGTATGGCAGCGTAGATCCAGCCACTTATTGCCAGTTCCTAAAGGAGCATCTACACTGTGGAATGAATGGGCTTTGGCATGGTTCAGTGCTATGGAACCCTGGGAGTTGTAGTTTCACAAGGCCTTTAGCCACCTCTGCCCAAGAGTTCTGGTACTCAGCAAACTCCAACTCCCCTGATTCCATAGCATTGATCCATGGCAATGAAAGTGTGGTCAGATTGCATCCATTCTACTGTGTAGGTGCACGCATGGAAGCCATTGGTCTTGGTTCACAACTGCAGAAAATGCATTACGAATGCATTTCAAACTGCTGTGTGGGAGAGAATTCATTCTGCCTGAAAATGTTGCTTTGCAATGCAAGCCATTCTGACAGATGGTCATCCGGCTTCTGTCTAAAGACCCCCAGAGAAGGTGACTCCACCAAATTCTGGCCACCAGGAAGTTCTGAATGTTTAAGTAGAATCTCTCTTCCTGAAATGTGAACCCATTTCTCCATTGTGTCCTAATCTTCCTCAATATGGCATGCTTTGACATGCTCAAACATGGCTAAGTAATCATAGAATCATAGGATCCTAGAGTTGGAAGAGACCTCATGGGCCATCCAGTCCAACCCCATTCTGCCAAGAAGAAGGAAAATTGCATTCAAAGCACTCCCAACAGATGGCCATCCAGCCTCTCTTTAAAAGCTTCCAAAGAAGGAGCCTCCACCACACTCCGGGGCAGAGAGTTCCACTGCTGAACGGCTCTCATAGTCAGGAAGTTCTTCCTCATGTTCGGATGGAATCTCCTCTCTTGTAGTTTGAAGCCATTGTTCCATTGCATCCTAGTCTCCAAGGAAGCAGAAAACAAGCTTGCTCCCTCCTTCTCCCTGTGGCTTCCTCTCACATATTTATAATGGCTATCATATCTCCTCTCAGCCTTCTCTTCTTCAGGCTAAACATGCCCAGCTCCTTAAGCCACTCCTCATAGGGCTTGTTCTCCAGACCCTTGATCATTTTAGTCGCCCTCCTCTGGACACATTCCTGCTTGTCAATATCTCTCTTGAACTGTGGTACCCAGAATTGGACACAATATTCCAGGTGAGAGCAGTTCAGCAGTGGAACTCTCTGCCCCGGAGTGTGGTGGAGGCTCCTTCTTTGGAAGCTTTTAAACAGAGGCTGGATGGCCATCTGTCAGGGGTGGTTTGAATGCAATATTCCTGCTTCTTGGCAGAATGGGGTTAAACTGGATGGCTCATGAGGTCTCTTCCAACTCTATGATTCTATGATTCTATTATTCTAACTTAACGATGATTGATGGGTCATTGGCCCTTTGATTGCAACCTGGAGGAAGCTGCCAGATTGCAAAATGCATGCCCTAAAGGAATTCATGCAAAAGGGCAAAGAAAGATAAGGGGGTTTGAAGCTCCTGGCACAGCCGTGCCAGCACAGACACTATCCTCATCCCTTGGAGCTGAGCTCTGTTTCTCCGACTGAAAAGGGGCGACCCTAAAGCCTTTTCTGTTCTTCCTGTGGCCTGAGTGCAGGCTCTCTATGTGTGTTTGTGTATGTTTGTGCTGCTGGGGCTGCCTCTCACTGCTTCCCTCTCCGGGGAGCAGCTGCCCTGCCAGGCTCTCAATGCCAGGCTTCAGGAGTTCTCCCAGAGAATCCCTCCTTTGTGGGGCACAAAAGCGGCAGCCGGTTGTTCCTTCCTCCCCGGCCTCCTACGTGACATCTCCTGCCCGGCTCTTGGAGTGGGATGCAGCCCGTGAATAGCTCATGGGTGGCAAGGAGGCGGTAAAGGTTCTGGTGGTGGCATCCTTGGAAAGCCATTTCCCCTGCGAGAATAATGCCAAAGGGGTCCCTGCAAAGGTTACCTTGCTTGGGTGGTCCTTGGTTCCTGATGCTCACTGTCTCCGTGCACAGCTGTTTCAGTGGGATTTAACATGCATGCATGCAATTGCACCCTCACTGACCACAATCCTTGCAGAATCAATGGAGTGTTTTTGGTTCAGGCAGAAGAACATCAAGGCTGCAAAGTTCTGCATATGAGTATTATATTTCTTGATATAAGTAATTTTTATTGTAATAAATATGTACTACAAAGCATTGGCTAGCAATTACAATCAAATGAGACATACTTAGTTTTGCAGTATTTACATTGTTTGCAACATTTATATTTTCTAAATCATTACAGTTACAAAACTAGTTGTGATATTCTTTTTCGCAGTCTTTTTCTTTCTTCTTTGCTTTCAATGACAAATACAGTTATGGTTGCAAACACAATTGCAAATTCATATGTGTGTGTGTGTGTGTATTATATATACACACACACACACACACCTAAATAATAATTACTACTACAATACAAACATTTGTTACAAGTGAAATATATGTACTATATAACTAAACATCTATATAAATAAAAATGTAATGTTTGCTTGTGGGATTAACATAACTCAAAAACCACTGGACGAATTGACACGAAATTTGGACACCCATAAACACACACACACACACAAAACCCCAGTGGAACAGACTTCCCAAAATACCCCAAAATACACTATATATACATATACACATACACTCATACACATGCACACATTCATAAACACACGAATATATATGTGCACAAACACACACGAATATACACCTATACACACATATACATACACACATATATACATATACACATGCACACATATGCATATCCACATATATACATATATACACAAATATGCATATAGACAAGCACACACATATACACAATATGCATGTACACATATAAATACACAAATACACAAATATATACACTCAAATATATACACACACACTAGGGCTGGGCGGTTTCGTTTCGTTAATTCGTAATTCGTTAATAATTCGTTAATTTTTTTAATTGCAAAACGATAACGAACCATTCTGGAGCAATTTTTTTTAAAAAAATGAATTTTTAAATAGTTTTGTAAATGCTTCATATTTCGTTATTGTATTCGTTTCGTTATTGTTTTGAGGTCGTTTCGTTATTATTTCCGCATGTCTGGGGCAAGTTTTATGGTTGTTTTTTGTTTAATTAGTGAAAACAAATTATAATATCACACCAACAGTCAACAACAGAGGGAGAGGGAAGCTTCAGAAGTTTTTGGAGGTTTTTTAGAGTATTTCACGGTCGCGTCCGCCATTAACGAATCGTTTTTTTTTATTGTTTCGGAAATCGATTTGTTAATGTTTTGTAATTTTTTCACATTTACGAAATTTCGTAAATATCGAACTTTTTAAAAGGAAAATTTTGTAATTATTTTAAATAACGAAACGCAAAAAACCCCAAAAAACGAATCGATTTTAGAAACAAATTTTTCCGTTGTTACCCAGGCCTAACACACACATATATGCACCATACACACAAACACAAATACACACACACACACACACACACACATATATATATATACAAAACACATATACACTGGGTCACAGCAACGCGTGGCAGGGGATGGCTAGTGTGTGTGTATGTGTGTGTGTGTGTGTGTGTGTGTGTGTGTATCTATATATACACACACAAGCTGGAATGTGTCCAGAGGAGGGCGACTAAAATGATCAAGGGTCTGGAGAACAAGCCCTATGAGGAGCGGCTTAAGGAGCTGGGCATGTTTAGCCTGAAGTAGGCTGAGAGGAGATATGATAACCATGTATAAATATGTGAGAGGAAGCCACAGGGAGGATGGAGCAAGCTTGTTTTCTGCTTCCCTGGAGACTAGGACCCGGAACAACTTCAAACTACAAGAGAGGAGATTCCATCTGAACATGAGGAGGAACTTCATGACTGTGAGAGCCGTTCAGCAGTGGAACTCTCTGCCCCGGAGTGTGGTGGAGGCTTCTTCTTTGGAAGCTTTTAAGCAGAGGCTGGATGGCCATCTGTCAGGGGTGATTTGAATGCAATATTCCTGCTTCTTGGCAGAATGGGGTTGGACTGGATGGCCCAGGAGGTCTCTTCCAACTCTAGGATTCTAGGATTCTATGATTCTATATATCTCAGTTAATATGTTGATTTATTGACCTCTGAGCATCTGCTCAAAGGCACAAAAGTAAATAACGAAGCGTGCTACCTCAGTCAGCTCCAAAGCCCAGAGCGGCACTTAACTTTTTATTGCAATTACTAAAACTACAGACTATTTACAAAAGCAGCAAAAACATGTCTCTCCTTCTAGCTGATCTCCTGGTATGCATCGACAACATCACAGGAACTATCCAAAGTTATGCTCTAGGAATCAAGCACAGCTCTGTGCATCGAACTCTTACACTGCATTGCATTGCTACACCACACACAGTTTAAACTACAAACAATATTTCATTAGGGTTGTTGTAGGTTTTTTCAGCCTATATGGCCATGGTCTAGAGGCATTCTCTCCTGATGTTTCACCTGCATCTATGGCAAATATCCTCAGAGGTAGTGAGGACTACCTCCGAGGATGCTTGCCATAGATGCAGGCAAAAGGTCAGGAGAGAATGCCTCTAAGACCATGGCCATATAGCCTGAAAAAACCTATAACAACCCAGTGATTCTGGCCATGAAAGCCTTCGACAATACAATATTTCATTACATTGAAACCAAAGTTCTAACATAATATAGATCAAACTTTTCAAAAATTTATTTTGTATTAATTCTATCTATCTATCTATCTATCTATCTATCTATCTATCTATCTATCTATCTATCTATCTATCCCCTACAACCCTTCAGGTGATCTCAGGTGTGGTCTCTGCCAGCCAGGGCCAGAACTTTTTCCATCAGTTAGAGGGCATCCTAACTCTTTTTTTTACTCGGGGCTCCTATTTTCTCTACTACCCAATTCACACTAGAAGTAACATTGGCTGGATTTTGAGTTGTTTTTTCTCGACATCTCTGGAAACCAGGGCCAGGAGAACATACAAGTTGATCAACCTTGTCATTGACCAAGCAACATCCCAAAAGGCCTCCCGAGTGTCCCCCTGCTTTCCCCTCTTCCTCTTCCTTCCTTGGTGTTGACGTGGTCCTCAAATACCAGTTTCCTCTTCCTTCCTTGGTGTTGACGTGGTCCTTAAATATCGGTTTCCGGCTCCATTCCAGAGGCCACTGCCTCCCAAGGTTGGAGCACCAAGTCCAGACAGTCAACAATGACAACCACCTGTTCTGCATATGGGGGCACTGCAAAGAGGTTCATCATGTACATGTATGCAATTCTGCCATTGCAAGAAATTGCATCATGTGCATATGTGAAATGGTGTCATTGCAAACAGTTGCATCATATCCATGTGTGAAATTCTGCCACTGCAAACAGTTGCATCATGAGCATATGTGCAGTTCTGCCATTGCAAACAGTGGCACCATGTGCATGTGTGCAGTTCTGCCATTGCAAACAGTGGCACCATGTGCATGTGTGCAATGGTGCCATTGCTAACAGTTGTGCCATGTGCATGTGTGCAATGGTGCCATTGCAAACAGTTGCATCATGTGCATGTGTGAAATAGTGCCATTTCAAACAGTTGTGCCATGTGCACATGTGCAATGGTGCCATTGCTAACAGTTGTGCCATGTGCATGTGTGCAATGGTGCCATTGCTAACAGTTGTGCCAAGTGCATGTGTGCAATGGTGCCATTGCAAACAGTTGCATCATGTGCATGTGTGAAATGGTGCCATTGCAAACAGTTGTGCCATGTGCACATGTGAAATGGTGCCATCACAAACAGTTGTGCCATGTGCATGTGTGCAATGGTGCCATTACAAACAGTCACATCCTGTGCATGTGTGCAAACATGCATTTACCTTGATAGAAGCAGAGTTGTAAGAGACCCCCAAAGGCCATCTAGTCCGATCCCCTTTTCCAAGGTGGAAAAACCCAATCAAAGCATTCCTGTTAGATGGCCATCCAGCCCTGTTTAAGAATCTCCAGAGGAGGACAGAGGCTCCACTAGAGTACCAGGAAGCAGCATGGTCCACTGGCATACAGCTCTTACTGTCAGGAAGTTCTTTCTAATATTTAGGTGGAAGCTCTTTCCCTGCAGTTCAAATCTTTAGTTGCATTGTGCGCCAGTCTTCAGAGCAGCAGAAAACTACCTTCCCCCTTTTTCAATGGGATATTCCTTCAAAAAGTTAGATGTGGCTCTTGTGTCCCTTATTATGGAACTTCCAAAAGACTCTAAGTTGAGCCTTCAGAACCATGGACAGATCCCAACTTGGATTTCTTGCCATGTCTTTTAGAGAAAACCCCATTCTGTGAACTGCAGATAGTTTTTCAAAATATGTAATGGTTGAGTGTATATCCATTTCTCATGGGTTTCTCCACCCATTAATTTTCCCTGGTTCCTCATTAGTCATCAATGTTCAAACTTTGGTGTGGTATTTGTAGTGAACTGCTGCTTCTAGCATGCTTTTCTCAGTGCATTCCAGAAATGCAATGTCTAATGGGGCAACCATGATTAAGGACCATTTGACATAACCTCAACATACAATTACAGTTTGAAAAGTTTGCAAAATCACTTTTTTGCAGAACCATTCATGGTCCAGGAGACTTCTGTAGTTTTCATTCTGGCAATCCATATCTACCTGAGGTTTAACCATAATAGTTGAATGCAAGTTTTGTGCAGAAGAGCAATGGAGAAGGAATGGACCATTCACCTCCTTGAATATATCAGTTTTGTAGGCTTACAGGAGGTGCATCTCCCTTTCTCCAACCTGATGGCCACTTGTGAATTTGTATACCATTTCTGGCCCACCAGATTTCTCCCTGAAAAGCTTCTTGCCCATTTATTTTAATGTGATGTGTTTCTTGAAAGCTCCTCCACAAGCAGCTGCAAGGAATGCTTTCATTTTGAAGGATACGTTTGATCGGCAGCAATAATCTCTGCATCGAATGGGTACTCTGTCTACTGAATGGTCTTCCAAGCTGCTTCCAATGGAGATGCTTTACAGATGATGGGGTCTAGCTGGGATTTTGATGAATTGCTGAAACACTTCCTGGCATTTCCATTCCTGTGTTGGGTGTGATGTTTTCTCTGGCCAGGCACAGTCTCCAACACTTGCTTTCAGTAGGAGCATTGAATGATTAGCATGGTCTTGAGTCTAGTAAATATTTGTGAGGAAACTGAAGCTGCCCATTGTAGTCATGGAGGCCTTGCAGCCATGATGGACGGAACATCAAGGGGAGATGCTTTGAATGGGGTCCATTCCATATGAGGCAGAGATGGCACAGGAAGCATTATCAGTCTGCCCAGTGTTGGTAATGAGGGGTATGGGGCATTGGGAAGAACTTCCTGAAGGTCAAATCTGTTTAACCGTGGAATATGCTCCTTCCTGGGAGTCCAATGCAGTCACCTTCTCTGGAGGATTTCAGAAACAAGCTGGATGGCCCTTTGTCAGATGAGGATGATGATGAATCATAGAATCAGAGTTGGAAGAGACCTCATGGGCCATCCAGTCCAACCTCATTCTGCCAAGAAGCAGGAATATTGCATTCAAATCACCCCTGACAGATGGCCATGCAGCTTCTGATTAAAAGCCTCCCAAGAAGGAGCCTCCACCACGCTCCGGGGCAGAGAGTTCCACTGCTGAATGGCTGTCACAGTCAGGAAGTTCTTCCTTGTGTTCAGATGGAATCTCCTTTCTTGTGGTTTGAAGCCATTGTTCCATATTGTGTCCTAGTCTCCAGGGAAGCAGAAAGGAAGCTTGCTCCCTCCTCCCTGTGGCTTCCCATCACATATTTATCCATGGCTATCATGTCTCCTCTCAGCCTTCTCTTCTTCAGGCTAAACATGCCCAGCTCTTTAAGCCACTCCTCATGGGGCTTGTTTTCCAGATCCTTGATCATTTTAGTTGCCCTCCTCTGGACACATTCCAGCTTTATTTCCACTCTTCCTTTTTCACCATAGAGACTCAAGCTTGTTAACACTTAAACACAGTGCATAAATGGGTTGTTGTAGGTTTTGGGGCTGTATGGCCATGTTCCAGAAGCATTCTCTCTTTACGTTTCTCTCTTGACTCTTGAGTGTGGAGAAGAGCAAACCACTGACCACCTGCTGCAATGCAACCTGAGCCCCGCCAAATGCACAATGGAGGACCTTCTCATAGCGACACCAGAGGCACTCCAAGTGACCAGCTACTGGTCAAAGGACATTTAATCAACTACCAAGCTTGCAAACTTTGTGTTTTGCCTGTTTGTTTGCTTGTTAAAAAATGCAATACAACTGTTTGGTTTGTTCCTGACATGATAAATAAATAAATAAATAAAGTCTAAACATGTGGAAGAGGGCCCACATTTGTCCCTGCCTGTCCTAGACACAAAGGCAGACCAGGTTGTCTCTGTCCTTTGAGGCAGAAGGAGGTTGGTTTGGATGACCCTCAAGGTCTCTTCCAGTCCTATGATTCCTGGATCCTCTGAGTCTATTTGGCCAAGATGATCCATTATGGCCAGTAAAGAAGGAAAGAAGAGAAGGGAAGGGAAGAGACGGACAGAAGCGCTTCTTGGGTGAGCAAAACCACTGCAT
The DNA here is from genome assembly GCF_037176765.1 of Anolis sagrei. Classification (NCBI taxonomy): domain Eukaryota; kingdom Metazoa; phylum Chordata; class Lepidosauria; order Squamata; family Anolidae; genus Anolis; species Anolis sagrei. Next base: position 341,820,340 of record NC_090021.1, read on the forward strand.
TTTGCTGCTCTTGTGCAGGGACAGAAAATGACACAGAAAAATATTGTTTTGGAACAGATTCATTGATTTAATATTCCATCTGTTAACTCATGTGGGATCCAAGATAGGTTAATATAGATGGACATGTCCTTGTATTGAATGGCCCTGAAAGAGGCGACCATTGCTGGTCCAAGCCTAGCCAAGAAAAACTCAGAGCATCATCCGGGCGGCAATTCCTCCCATTATTTTCCTCACCAGCTTTCTCCGGGTCTTGGCGAAGGGAGCGGCTCCATAATGCAAGCTAATGGCTAATTGTATTATGTTAATTAAACTGGAAATGTCATGCAGCAGCTTGAAAGGGACCAGATATTGTATAAACCTTAATCCATCATCTTTATGGGCGCTGGAAACTGGAACGGGGAAGCCAGGGCTTTGTCGTTAATTTGGCTTTTTTATTGGCGTGTTGATCTTACGGCTGAGGAAAGAGACCCGGGAAATCTCTGATAACCGAACCGACAATGGGCACAATCCCCATTGGAGACAGGGCGCAAGTTTCACTTGCTATATCAGGCATGGGCAAACTTTGATTCTCCAGGTGTTTTGGACTTCAACTCCCACAATTCCTGGCCTCAGGCCCCTTCCTTTTTCCTCTCAGCCGCTTAAGCTTTGCTGAACGTAGCACAGTTCACAGTGCATCACTGCCAACAGAACCTCTGAAGCATTTGTCAAGTTGTGTCCGAATTCGTGATGTTTAAAGTTTCAGTGTTTTGATTTTCCTTTTGGGGAGGGCTGGGTTTGGAGCCTCCCTTCTGGCTATTGAATCAGGTCCTCGTTTGCTTCTAGAAATATTAGTTTTGTTCCATTATTTCTCCATTTTCTGTCGGACTCGAAGCCAGATTCCCGGAGAGAGAGAAACCTTCCTAATTAAAAGCAGAAACATAAGGAACGAAGTGGCTAATTAGATCCCGGCCCTTCCTTCCTTGCAGGAGGATCTAATTTTGACGCTGCAAAGTTCATCATCATGCCATGTATTAAATTAGAGGGGAAAATATTCCAGTTCTTGGAAGAGCAAAGATTTCCCCTTAGAACGCAGTTGCGCGGCTGTTTAGCTGGATGAGCATTAATAAAGTTCTGACCAGACATACAGCAAATGCTCGTCGTTAGAAAAGGAGTATTATATGTTGGCCTTTTAGCTTTCATAAGCGCCCAGTTTGCCTCTTCTTCTCTGCTGATGGAATTGAAAGGATTGTTGTGACTCAGCTGGACTGACAGAATGATGGGGTAGAGTGATGGTGTCAATGATTCTGATGGGGATGATGAGATTCAGATTCAGAGTAAAGATGTTCCTGTGTTAGATGAGGAAGAACAGGACCAGGGGGCAGAAGTTAAGTTAAGTTAAGACTCGTGCGCCAACTGCGACCGTACCTTGGGAAGTCTGACTTGGCCACGGTAGTCCACGCTCTGGTTACATCCCGCCTTGATTACTGCAACGCTCTCTACGTGGGGTTGCCTTTGAAGACGGCTCGGAAGCTCCAACTAGTCCAACGGGCGGCAGCCATGGTACTAACAGGAGCAGGGCGCAGGGAGCATACAACTCCTCTGCTGTACCAGCTCCACTGGCTGCCGATTAGCTACCGGGCCCAATTCAAAGTGCTTGCATTGGCCTTTAAAGCCCTAAACGGTTCTGGCCCAACATATCTATCCGAACGTATCTCGGCCTATCAGCCCACCAGGACCCTAAGATCTTCGGGAGAGGCCCTTCTCTCCATCCCGCCTGCTTCACAGGTGCGGCTGGCAGGAACGAGAGACAGGGCCTTTTCTGTGGCGGCCCCGCGGCTTTGGAATGCCCTCCCTATAGAGATAAGATCAGCCTCCTCGCTGATAGTATTTCGGAAAAAACTCAAGACATGGATGTTTGAGCAAGCATTCGGCTAATCCGATGCGATGAAATCTCTGATCAAGGACTGGCAATCACAGACAACGAAATTGGATTATGATTTTAATTTAAGAGATGCATTGGTCTGTATTGGTGGCCCAATACTGTGTATTGTATATGTATGTGTTTTATATTTTTAATTGGAATATTGTTGTTTTTAAATGTTGTAAACCGCAATGAGTCGCCATTTTAGGCTGAGATATTAGCGGTATACAAGTGTACTAAATAAATAAATAAATAAATAAAAGTTCAGTGGTTTCCCACAGCAAGCATTGACGCAGGGGAATGTGAAACTACTGAGAGTGAGAGCCAGGTGCCTCCTGAAGGGAGGATGCAGGAAGGGAGGATTTGACTTTGATGGGCCCAGTGGTTTAGATCGAGCTGATCGATTGGAATTGAAAGTGCGAAGGAGTGTTAGGATCGCCGGGATAGAATCATAGAATCATAGAGTTGGAAGAGACCTCATGGGCCATCCAGTCCAACCCCTGCCAAGAAGCAGGAATAATGCATTCAAAGCACCCCTGACAGATGGCCATCCAGCCTCTGCTTAAAAGCTTCCAAAGAAGGAGCCTCCACCACACTCCGGGGCAGAGAGTTCCACTGCTGAACAGCTCTCACAGTCAGGAAGTGTGGTGGAGACTCCTTCTTTGGAGGCGAGAGAGAGAGTGGCCCGGGACCAGAGGAACACCTTCATGTTGACCAAAGAGTATTAAACAGACTGTTTGAATGTGCCTCAGTGTCAGAGCAACTTCCCACTCCAACCAAGAGACTTTGGATTTATCTTGCAGCTTTCATGTTCATGTTCCAGGACTCTGTCATTTTCTTATGTTCAGGAGCCGTTATAGTTATTAGCCAAAAGCCTGGTTCCACAACCACATCTTCAGTTTTTTTCTGAAAGAAAGGAGGGAGAGTGCCAATCTGATTTCACTGGGGAGTGAATTCCACAAGCGGGGGGCCACCATTGAGAAGGCCCTGTCCCTCGTCCCCACCAGCCGTGTTTGCGAAGATGGTGGGAATGAGAGCAGGGCCTCCCTGGCGGATCTTAGACTACGAGGTGGAATGTAGAGGGAGATACGTTCGGACAAGGAAGCTGGGCCGGGGTCGTATAGGGCTTTCTAGGCCAAGACAAGCACTTTGAATTGTATTCAGAAATGGACCGGCAGCAAGTGGAGTCGACGTAACAGGGGGGTGGTATGCTCCCTGTATAATGCTCCAGTGAGCAATCTGGCTGCTGCCCGTTGGACTAGTTGAAGTTTCCAAACAGTCTTCAAAGGCAACCCCATGTAGAGCACGTTGCAGTAATCTATTCGGGATGTAATCAGAGCATGGACCACCGTGGCCAGATCAGACTTCCCAAGACTCTGAGGTACGACAGGGATAGGCTTCCTGATCTACATAAATATGGCTGGGGAACACAATTTTCTTGATGGGTCTATAGATCGTTTCTATGTTGTGTTTCCTCATCAGTTTCCCTATGCGGTCAGCGTTTCCCTTGATGTATGGCAAAAATACTTCTGCACTGGGTGGATCTTTGTCTTGTCTTCTCTGAAGCTTTATCTCAACAAGCCATGAGAGTAAAGACCAAGAGAGAGCCCGCCTTGTTCCAATTTACATACAAAGTCAACTTAAGAACAAACCTACAGAACCTCTCTTGTTTGTAGCTTGGTGTTATGAATAACTTTCCATATTGGAAAAGAATATCCCACTTCTGACACCAATTTGTCATGAATGACTTTTCAATAACTTTAAAGCATAGGTTATTTTTATTGCAATTTCCAGTGTGAGAGCGTAGATCGGATTACAGAAAAACATTTAGACAAAGAATGACGTTGGACATACAGTCATACAGATTCTATGCAAGTACATTGGATTTACAACAAGTTACAGTTACATTGGACTAACAAACAGACAAAGGGGAAATACATTTTCACTCAACATTCACACACATGTACATGCATTCATCCTCATGCACCCAAATATTATTATATCCTTTTCTCCCTCCTTGGAGAAGCACCTGTTAGACCAGACACTGCTTTTCTGCAGCTCTTCCAACACATAGTTCCAAAACTTCCATAACGCCATATCTTCTTTCCCTAAGAACAATGCCAAGGACCAGATCTCTGTTTTCCATACAGTGGAACCTGACTCCCTGCACAAAATCCAAGATTCCAAAAGCGCACTTCTTCCTCTTCCCTTGAGAAAGAAGCCCCAAAGTGACCAGACTGCTCCCGTGCAAATCTGCCACTCTCTGAATACACCATCTCTCTCCTTCCCATGGAGCAGAGCATAGCGGGTGAACCAGACTCCTCAGGTCTGCCACACTTTGAGCATTATTAGATTGAGTCTTTTATAGCAAGATTCTGCTGATGTATTATTTATTTATTTATTTATTTATTTGCTTATTTGTTGACCGCCGTTCTCAGCCCTAGGGCGACTCACAGCGGTGTACAACATATAAAAGACAATTTACAATAAAGCATTAACGAAAAATCAACATATCACTAGTACACAATAATATAATTACACTAAAATAATCCGCTCCGTCTTATCGTAGAATCATAACCAATCTCGTAATCCATATTCCGTTCCAGTTGTCATTACCAGTTAATGTAGCACTCAGTTAAATGCCTTCTCAAATAGCCATGTCTTTAGGCTCTTACGGAAAGACATAAGGGAGGGCGCCTGTCTGATGTCAACAGGGAGGGTGTTCCACAGCCGGGGGGCCACCACCGAGAAGGCCCTCTCTCTCGTCCCCGCCAGACGTGCCTGTGAAGCAGGCGGGATCGAGAGAAGGGCCTCCCCAGACGATCTCAAGGCCCTCGTGGGCTCATAGGCCGAGATGCGGTCCGAAAGGTATTTTGGGCCGGAACCGTTTAGGGCTTTGTAGGATAACACCAGCACCTTAAATTGGGCCCGGTAGCAGATCGGCAGCTAGTGGAGCTGGAACCACAATAGCGTTGTATGCTCCCTGCGTCCCGCTCCTGTTAGTAACATGGCTGTCGCGCGCTGGACTAGCTGAAGCTTCCGGGCCGTCTTCAAGGGCAGCCCCACGTAGAGAGCGTTGCAGTAGTCAAGGATGTGACCAGCGCGTGTACCACCGTGGCCAAGTCAGACTTCCCAAGGTACGGGCGCAGCTGGCGCACGAGCCTAAGCTGTGCAAATGCTCCCCTGGTCACCGCTGAAACCTGGGGGTCCAGGCTCAATGATGAATCCAGGATCACACCCAAGCTGCGAACCTGCGCCTTCAAGGGGAGTGCGACCCCATCCAGCACAGGCTGTAACCCTATACCCTATAGTCCCAACATTGTAAATTAATGATAGATGTCTTCCATCCTGGCTCCATCTCAGTTTCCTGGCCAGATGTTGATTCTTCCTGATCGGTGTTGATCTTATTTATTATTATTTATTTACTCTGCTTCTATACCGCCATTCTCAGCCCAAGGGCGACTCATGGCAGTTTACAAAACAGCACAATTCGATGCCCACAACAGTACAAAAATAATTTAAACATTAAAAACATTTAACACAGGTAAAAATTCATTACAATTAACATCAGTAACACAATAAAAACCATAAGTCCTCCGTATTTCATTACCAGTCATTATCCAGTCACGTTGTCCAACCGTTCCGAGATCAGAGTTTAATAGCTACACTGCGTTTGGAAAGGCCTGCTCATATAGCCAGGTTTTAACTTTTTTGCAAAATGGTAAGAGGGTGGGGGCTGATCTAATGTCCCTGGGGAGGGCATTCCACAACCGAGGGGCCACCACTGAGAAGGCCCTATCCCTCATCCCCGCCAATTGAGCCTGTGAAAATGGCAGGGCCGAGAGCAGGGCCTCCCCAGAAGATCTTAAATCCCTAGAGGGTTCATAAGGAGAGATACGTTTGGACAGGTAAGCAGGGCCAGAACCTATGTTGACTTCCTTCTTAACACTGTAATCATTTATCTTATCACTGTTCAGTTCTTATCACTGTTTACTTTTCAGTTCTTATCAGCAACTTTTAATTATAGTCCAGCAAGCAGGTAGTTGGTCATTGCAGGCCTTGGTATTTTACTGGTGTCTCCAAAATTATTAACTTAACTCATACAACTTCCATTCTTCCATTCATTCCCACACATCATTATTAAATCCACATTTATCAAATCTGCATATTAATTTTTGTGACATTTGAACTGCCTGTGTATCTATTTTCAGTAATATACATAATTTCCTGATACATTTGGGCATCGTGTCCAAGAAGGAGAGCTGTATCACCTGTATCAGATCTGTGCCAACAGGATTCGTGTGAACCAACAGGGACACATTGCTCTATCAATTTCTTTTTCTATTTAATCTATACATTTTATTGATTTCTTTCCCTTGGCACTTTAAGCATCATTATGCAATTGGTAAAGTCAATCATCTTTGAATACATCCCATATACTGCCAGTACATTAAACAAATTAACAAGCAATACTTTTAATTCGTAATGTAATGTACACAATAATTGATAACGTGATTTAATAAGTTAATAATTTATTATTATAATCATTAATAACTTGATTTCATGCTTTAATAATTTAGTTTTAGTTTAGTCACTTATAATAACGTCATAGTGGCGTAATTAAAATGCTATAATTTAATTAATCATGTAATCAATAAATTAAATTGGACACCCCCTCTAAATAAAACCCCTAATAATCATAAAACACAAATTGAAGACAAATGAAGAAGATATATAATCATAGAATCCTAGAATCAAAGAGTTGGAAGAGACCTCCTGGGCTATCCAGTCCAACCCCATTCTGCCAAGAAGCAGGAATATTGCATTCAAATCACCCCTGACAGATGGCCATCCAGCCTCTGCTTAAAAGCTTCCAAAGAAGGAGCCTCCACCACACTCCGGGGCAGAGAGTTCCACTGCTGAACGGCTCTCACAGTTAGGAAGTTCTTCCTCATGTTCAGATGGAATCTCCTTTCCTGTAGTTTGAAGCCATTGTTCCACGTCCTAGTCTCCAGGGAAGCAGAAAACAAGCTTGCTCCCTCCTCCTCCCTGTGGCTTCCTCTCACATATTTATACATGGCTATCATATCTCCTCTCAGCCTTCTCTTCTTCAGGCTAAACATGCCCAGTTCCCTAAGCCGCTCCTCATAGGGCTTGTTCTCCAGACCCTTGATCATTTTAGTCGCCCTCCTCTGGACACATTCCAGCTTGTCAATATCTCTCTTGAATTGTGGTGCCCAGAATTGGACACGGTATTCCAGATGTGGTCTAACCAAAGCAGAATAGAGGGGTAGCATGACTTCCCTGGATCTAGACACTTTGCTCCTATTGATGCAGGCCAAAATCCCATTGGCATTTTTTGCCGACACATCACATTCCTGGCTCATGTTTAACTTGTTGTCCCCGAGGACTCCAAGATCTTTTTCACACGTACTGCTCTCGAGCCAGGCGTCCCCCATTCTGTATCTTTGCATTTCATTTTTTCTGCCAAAGTGGAGTATCTTGCATTTGTCACTGTTGAACTTCATTTTGTTAGTTTTGGCCTTTCATCTCTCTAATCTGTCAAGATCCCTTTGAATTCTGCTCCTGTCCTCTGGACTATTGGCTCTCCCTCCCAATTTGGTGTCGTCTGCAAACTTGATGATCCTGCCTTCTAGCCCTTCATCTAAGTCATTAGTAAAGATGTTGAACAGGACCGGGGCAAGGACGGAACTTTGTGGCACTCCACTCGTCACTTCTTTCCAGGGTGAAGAGGAATATGATTGCCCTCTTGCTGACTTAGCATTTTAATATTTAAATCTTCAAAACCTGCAAGCATTTTTACATTTTCTTTTTTCTTTATGAATGATGCAAAATAGTTGTAATTGTGATTTGACTTCTTCATAACATGTCCATTTCTGTCAGTTCTGTTGTGGCTAAGTCTGAGCCTGAGCTTTCTGAGCCTTAGTTTTCTCAGGACGAGGAGGATGATGGGTTACAGATTTCTGAACATGTCCTTGTTGTCGATGCAGACAGTGTTGATACTGAAGAGGAGATGGCGTTTCTGTTTCCCAGAGAAAGGAATGTTATTTTAGAAGATGGTCATGATTTGAGTGAAACTTCACAGCTGCAGGTGGAGGAGTCAACCGCTCCATCTGTGAGCTCAGTGTTTGTCGATTCCCAGGCTGGCCAGTCCCACGATAATGAGTTATTTGGCCTTGAAGGTGATGCGGATTTGGTTAGGGAGGACCGTTTGCAATTAAGGATATGCCGAAGTACACTGCTTGCTAGCAAATGGGAAGTTCGAGGTCAATGTAATGCTTTCATGCTAGGAAAGCATATTTAACGATATGATTGAAGTCAACCCTTTGTCAGTGCAACTTTGCTTACACCCTGTTAACTTCTCTGGAATTGTGTCGGCTTTTGGGGAAAGCTCCTGGCTCTTTGGGACTTTGGTTTTGATCCTGGTTTCTGGGGACTTTGTCATGCTGCCATGGATTCTTGTTTGACCCATGCTTGTGTTATTTGCCTCTGGACCTTGGAAACTCTCCCCTGCATTTAAGACTCTGTCTTGGCTATTGAACTTTTGCAACCTTATTTCTATGTTTTGATTTTTTGCTTTTTCTTCAATAAACTACAAAACCTACAGCCTTAGTGTGTGGTGTTGTTATGAGCAAGGCGAATCTATCCTGAGTTGCGACAAGTTCCGTAATGTTTTATCATAGGCATGGGCCAACTTGGGCCCTCCCTCCAGGTGTTTTGGACTTCAACTCCTACCATTCCTAACAGCCGGTAGGCTGTTAGGAATGGTGGGAGTTGAAGTCCAAAACATCTGGAGGGTGGGCCCAAGTTGGCCCATGCCTGTTTTATCCAGTTGTTCAGATTTTGCAAATTCAACAAAACCACATTGTTATGAGATGGAAAGTTTCTGTATGGGCACATCATTGCAGAATGGATGCAGTTTGACATTGCTTTAATTTCCATGGCTTGATGCCCTGGGATCTTTGGAGTTGTATGTTTAGCTCCTCTGCCAAACTACTTATCTGGACATTCCCAGAGAGTTAGATTAGGTCACCATACCTCTTCAGTTCTCATTCTCAACACTGGGACACCACAGGACTGTGTTGAGTCCTCTGCTTTACACTTGTACACATATGATTGCATCTCCATCCACCATAGCAATATCATTCTCAAATTTGTGGATGACACAACTGTGGTGAGGCTTCTAATCTCTGAAGGGGAGGAGTTTGTGTATGTATTGGGATGAGGTGGATCAACTGCTCTGGTGGTGGAGGGACAATAATCTGGTTCTTAACATCAATAAGACCAAGGAGCTCATAGGGGATTCTAGGAAGAACAGACTGGAAATCCAGCCATTGGTCATGAATGGGGATAAAGTTCTTACTTACTTACTTGCTTGCTTGCTTACTTAGGTGATTCCTCATTGTTCAAGTAAGATTGTCCTCCATGTTCAGTGTCCTGGTGGTGGGTCCTTAGGTGACTGTGGAGCCCTATTCTTGACCTGCATCTTCTCCTACAGTGAGGACATCAGTTTCCAGGTGGAAGGTGGTCCTGGTCGGGGTTGGCTTGACATATGCCTTCTTCTTGGCATTTTTCTGCCTTTTGCCACTTCAAATTCTACAGCACTGCTGGTCACAGCTGATCTCCAGCTGGAGCACTCAAGAGCTTTCTGGGAGTAGTAGGCCAAAACACCTGGGTACCCACAGGTTGAGAACCACTGATCTAAAGAGAGAGGTATTTTTCCCAGGTAAACATCAATAGTCATGCTGTCAAAGCCTTTCATGCCCAGAATCACGGGGTTGCTGTGAGTTTTTCGTACTATATGGCTATGTTTCAGTAGCATTCTCTCCTGACATTTCACTTGCATCTGTGGCTGGCATCCTCAGAGGTTTGTTCAGAGGTCTGTTGAAGGTGAGACAAGTGGAGTGTATATATACATGTTCACTGATGTCCAGGGTGGGAGAAAGAAACTCTGTCTGTTTGAAGGAAGTGTGAATGTTGCAATTAGCAAGCTTGATTAGCATTGAATAGCCTTGCAGCTGCAAAGTCAATTGGCGAGGGTTTTTACATTGTTACCAACAGTTATGCTACCTCCATGCAGATAACTCCACTGATTGTCTTTGTAGCTTCATGGCTACTTAAGGCTATTGAAACTTGCTAATGACAACATTCACACTTACTGAACAGGGGTTCTTTCTCCCGCTCTGGATATTATTCCATAGATAGATAGATAGATAGATATAAAAATATAATGTTCGTTTGTGGGATTAACATAACACAAAAACAACTGGGCAAATTGGCACCAAATTTGGACACAATACACCTCTCAGGCCAACAAGTGACCATCACTCATAAAAACACTGAAAAACGCAGTGGAAGAGACTTAAAAAGCCAACAAAATTACATTACAATGCATGCACAAAACCACATATATATGTATACACAAATATATACACACATATGTACAAACATACACAACACATATACACAGATTAGGCCACAGCAACTCATGGCAGGGGACAGTTAGCATATACTATATATATATATATATATATATATATATATATCACACACACACACACACAAACACACATACATAAGAGAGAGAGAGAGATACACACACACTCCACTTACCTCACTTCCAACAGACCTCTGAGGATCCCATTAGCCACAGATGCAGGCAAAATGCCAGGAGAGAATGCTTCTGGAATGGACAGACAGCTTGAAACACTCACAGCAATCCAACAATAGTCATATTTTTATTTCCAGTTTTTCCACTTTCATGGCTGCCTTATGCCCCTAATCCCAGAGACTGTATTTGGCCAACACATATAGTATGGCACCCTATCAATATCCATGGTTTCTCTTATTCATGCATCAAAAATGTTTCCCAATATTTCTCTGTAGGTCCTCCTTTTTTTTTTTTTTCATGTCAGGAGTGACTTGAGGAACTTCAAGTCACTTCTGGTGTGAGAGAACTGGCCGTCTGCAAGGACGTTGCCCAGGGGATGCCTGGATGTTTTTGATGTTTTACCATCCTTGTGGGTGGCTTCTATCCCTGAAGGGGGAGCTGGAGATGACAGAAGGAGCTTGTGACGATGTGTAACTTTTATTTCTATGGTTATGTGTTGTTTAAACAGTAGTTAATAAATGGTAAGTATGAAGGATAACGGCGCTCCATGCAGTCATGCCGGCCACATGACCTTGGAGGTGTCTACGGACAACGCTGGCTCTTCGGCTTAGAAATGGAGATGAGCACCACACCCCAGAGTCAGACATGACTGGACTTAATGTCAGGGGAATACCTTTACCTATGAAGGATTATATTTTGTTAGAGATGGTGGCTGGTGGCTTGAGCTGAGTTGTCATAGTAACGGGGGGCGGAGCCCACTGCCTCTTCACGGGGCAGCTGTTTGAAAGTGGCAGTCTGTAAGCCGGTGAGCTACAGGGAAGGACTGGTCTCTCTAGTGGGAGAAACAGGGAGTTTATTTGTGACCACAGGGGTTACAGGAAAGGACCCGGTAGTGATAAAACTACAGGGGGTTATTGATTCTGGGTTAAGAATCAAGGTTTGGCTGGGAGCCAATTCTGTTGAATAGGCCTTTTGGCTTATTTGTTTTGTTAGGACAGTTGTCCAGGAGAGATACATCTGCTTATAGAAACCTCTTGAAGTTTGTGCCTGAGGTTACTCATGAAACCTTACTAATGTAACCTGAGGTTACTCATGAAACCTTACTAATGTAACCAATCAAGATTCGTGCCTCTTGTGAAGAAACAATCGAATCTGTTATACCTTGCTTATTCCAATAAATTTGTTACTGTTCTCCTCAAGCCTTGCCTGATACAGTTTCTCCTAAGTCAAACAGCCTGCATAAGAAGTAAAGTCAAACCAGGGACAGTAAACGCTACGCTATCAAATAAGTAAATCCTTCTTTGTAAAACAGCTCCTAAGTTGATGCTGAGAATTACTGGGCTTCCTCACAGATTAGGTGGCAGTAGTTTTACCCCTCCTTCACAGAGCTCATCCATGCTCTCCTCGGATTCGAACCTGTGACCACCGGGGGCTCCTAGGTCCTCCAATGCAAGTCTATGATATGCTTCCAGACAACTATAATCAAAGTACAGGGTTTGCTATAATCCACCATTTTGGGTATCCACAGGGACATCTTCTGCTGAAACTGTATGCATTTTGCCACAAACAGGAAGAACACGCTGATCATTATTTTCATTTAAGAGTTCTCTCTTTCCTACAGAAGGAACCATGGGGTTTGTGGGTCCGTGTCCTCTTTCCAGAAGTTGAGAGCTCGCGGCAATGTCCTACAGCTCAAGCAATAATTGTGGATGTTCCCATAAGAGTTTTATGGAAAAGCATCTGCCGAGAGATGCCATTGTGGGTTTTGATCAGTTCCCAGAAGAGATGAAACAGCATGTTTTTAAATAATTCTTCTGCAGATAAATCTCGCCCCAAAGAAAGCCCAGAGAGAAGCCGGCTTGAGAAGCTCTTTTGCTAATTTAGAACTTGGTCTTCCTTGTGTTTTATGGCTTGTTAGACAGCTGTTGGCAGCTTCTTCCCTCTTTCCGACTTGAAACCCCTTCCTGAACATTAGGGATGCAAATCTCCACTCGCCTCCTTTTGGGATGCAAAGCAGCTCATTTGAAAAGTTTCCTATTCTCTGGAGAGGGTTCCGAGAGGTGAAGGAAAGAAAGAGAAATACATTTTTTGCATGCTGAGATGTACTTGTGAAATGTCCATTTGCACCCAAAACACACACAAAAACAATCTGGAACTGTTTTCTGCACAAAATATTGGGAGGGTTGACCCAAGATTCCTAGAAGTATGTTCAGCAGTGGAACTCTCTGCCCTGGAGTGTGGTGAAGGCTCTTTCTTTGGAGGCTTTTAAGCAGAGACTGGATGGCCATCTGTCGGGGGTGCTTTGAATGAGGACCATGTATAAATATGTGAATGGAAGTCCTACGGAGGAGAAGCAGGCTTCCTTTCTGCTTCCCTGGAGACTAGGATGTGGGACAATGGCTTCAAACTAAAAGAAAGGAGATTCCATCTGAACATGAGGAAGAACTTCCTGACTGTGAGAGCTGTTGTTCAACAGTGGGACTCTCTGCCCCAGAGTGTGGTGGAGGCTCCTTCTTTGGAAGCTTTTAAACAGAGGCTCTATTGGGAGGGCTTTGAATGCAATTGTCCTGTTTCTTGGCAGAATGGGGTTGGACTGAATGGCCCACGAGGTCTCTTCCAACTCTAGGATTCTATGATTCTATTTAAACATGGCTCTCATGTCTCCTTCTTTCAGTTCTCCAAACTATAAACATCCTTTAGATAGAGCACCATTCACTGTTTCTCATAGGGCTTGGCTTCCAGGCCTTTGGACTTTTTGGTGGCTCTTCTCAGAACACCTTCCAGCTTCTCAATATCCCTCTTGGATGTCTTTGCCCAGAACTGGACATTTATTTATTATTCCAGGTGGAAAGGTCTGACCGAAGCAGAACAGAGTGGGACTATTTCCTCTCTCAGTCTAGACAATAGACTCCTGTTGGTGCAGCCTAGAATCACATTGGGTTTTTTAGCTGCTGCATCATCTGATTTGGGTTGCTTTTTAGATAGAAAAACCAGGATATAAATAAATATCATTATCATCATCAAAGCTGGGGTGAAAATTGCTGGAAGAAACATTAACAACCTCAGATATGCAGATGGCACCACTCTGATGGCCGAAAGCGAGGAGGAGCTGAGGAGCCTTCTAATCAAGGTGAAAGAAGAAAGCGCAAAAACTGGGTTGCAGCTAAACTGGAAGTTTCAAAGGGGTAAAGGAAAATATACATTACAGTCTCTGGTTGTCTTGGGTTCAAGGAGTTTTGCAGCTGAGAAGCTTTTCCAGGTTCCTCTTTCTCAATGGCTGTAAATGCTGGAGCGATCCACAACCCCAGTCCAAATGGCCTATGTTTGAAGAATCATAGAATCAAAGAGTTGGAAGAGACCTCATGGGCCATCCAGTCCAACCCCATTCTGCCAAGAAGCAGGAATATTGCATTCAAATCACCCCTGACAGATGGCCATCCAGCCTCTGCTTAAAAGCTTCCAAAGAAGGAGCCTCCACCACACTCTGGGGCAGAGAGTTCCACTGCTGAACGGCTCTCACAGTCAGGAAGTTCTTCCTAATGTTCAGATGGAATCTCCTCTCTTGTAGTTTGAAGCCATTGTTCCATTGCGTCCTAGTCTCCAAGGAAGCAGAAAACAAGCTTGCTCCCTCCTCCCTGTGGCTTCCTCTCACATATTTATACATGGCTATCATATCTCCTCTCAGCCTTCTCTTCTTCGGGCTAAACATGCCCAGTTCCCTAAGCCGCTCCTCATAGGGGTTGTTCTCCAGACCCTTGATCATTTTAGTCGCCCTCCTCTGGACACATTCCAGCTTGCCAATATCTCTCTTGAATTGTGGTGCCCAGAATTGGACACAATATTCCAGATGTGGTCTAACCAAAGCAGAATAGAGGGGTAGCATTACTTCCTTAGATCTAGACACTATGCTCCTATTGATGCAGGCCAAAATCCCATTGGCTTTTTTTGCCGCCACATCACATTGTTGGCTCATGTTTAACTTGTTGTCCACGAGGACTCCAAGATCTTTTTCACACGTACTGCTCTCGAGCCAGGCATCCCCCATTCTGTATCTTTGCATTTCATTTTTTCTGCCAAAGTGGAGTATCTTGCATTCGTCACTGTTGAACTTCATTTTGTTAGTTTTGGCCCATCTCTCTAATCTGTGAAGATCGTTTTGAATTCTGCTCCTGTCCTCTGGACTATTGGCTATCCCTCAGGGTCTTCCTCTGGTGCCAAAAGAACTGGTTTGCAGGCGCTTGAGACTTCTCAACATCGTTCAGGATGGTCTGAACATGAAGCATAAGTCTCAAGTGTAAAAACCTCAGAATTGGTGCTGAGAGGTAACTTAATCAGGGGCTTTTAGAGCCAAGTCTCTTACTCACGTCCATCTGGTAGAAAATCTGAAGGTAGAATAAAAAAGGGAAGCATTCCTCTCCTCCAGGAAGAGGTGGAGCCAAACGATTAAGCTGAAAAAGCAATTCAACTGGTGCAAACAACATTGATTGACAGCTATAAATAACCAATCAATCCAACTATACATAGGCAGGGTAAAAAGGCAGGATTAAGCATGATACAATAGTTTAAATCTTGCAACTAACAGTTATACATATAGGTGGCGCCACTCGCACCAACACAGTCAGATAATGTTGTGTTAGTTAGATATGCATTGTATACAACTCTATTCCACCTTGAGCTGCAAGGAGAGGTAGCTAATAAATAAATGAGGATGAGGTTGAGGATGAGGATGAGGATTAGGCTGGGGATCAGGATGAAGATGAGGATGACATAGAAGGCCCTAGAAACCACAATTCAAAAAGGAGATGTACAAGCTGGAAGGTGACCAGAGACCAAAATGCTCAAAGGTCTGGAAGCCAAGCCCTATGAGAAACGTCTAGAGAGCTGGATATGTTTGGCCTGGAGAGGAGAAGACAGATAAGGGGACTTGAGAGCCATGCTTCAATATTTGAAAGGAGGTCCAATTGAGGAGAAAGGTTGGAGCCATGGGTTCAGATGGTAGGAAAAGAGACTCCATCTGAATATAAGAAAGAATTCCTGACGGTAAGAGCTGATGAACTGTGGAGTATGCTTCTTGGGTTTCTGGTGGAGCCACCTTCTCGAGGAGTTTCTATACAGAGGCAGGATGGTCGTCTGTTCTGAGGACTTTGAATGCAATATTCCTGCTTCTTAGCAAGGGGTTTGACTGGATGGCCCATGAGGTCTCTTCCAACTCTATGATTCTATGACTTGGGCAGTGTCTTCTTGCAAGACAAAAAGAGATTGGATTGGATGGGTTTTATCCAACTCAAGGATTCTGTGAACATCCAAGATGGAGTCACTGGTGGTGGTGGAGTCCTGTTCTCTGAATGTTATAAGCAGAGGCTAGAAGTGTTTCTGTCGGGAGGGTTTGGATGGTGTCTTCCTGCATGGCAAGGGGGGCTTGGGCAGAATGGCCTTTGGGCTCTCTTCCAACATTAGGATCCTTGGATTTTGTTATTCCAAGCCGTGTTCCATCATTATTTCCCAATGGAGAAGCCAAGAGTGCTGGGATGGGGAGTGGTGGCCCTCCTTGAAAAGAGGTCCCACATCCTTGCCTCCTCTTTAATGCCAAGGATTGGCTCCACAGCCTTTGCATTGCCAATAAGGAACGCCCTGATCGGGCCCTAAAGCAACGTTTGCATCGCGTTTTCCTTGCATAAAGAGCGAGTGGGATTGGTCCCCTTGTGCCGACCGCTTAGTTTTATTGTCCTCATTAAAGCGCTTTGCTTGGATAACGAGCAAGATAATACATTTCGAGCGGTATAGGCAATAAAGAAGGAATAATAATGAAAAGTTGTTGGGTTTATTATTTTTCCTAAATTAAAACCAAAATATCTTGAGTTAAAATTAAAAAATGGAAAGCGCCCTTCGGGGGGTTCTTGGAGATTAATAAATGGGGATGGATGTGCTCTCGTCTGTGAATCCCTTGCAGGCACCGCAGATCTTGCTTCACATACAGAGTTTCCCTTCTTTGCAAGAGGATCCCCATTCAGTTCAATGGAGGAGAGAAACCCAGGCAGTTGCAGTGGATTTGGAGCAGGTTGGGGACAGAAAATAGCCTGGAAATCACCCCCGAAATAAAACTTACTTACCATGTCAGACTACACAGAGAAGCCATTGAAATCCACAAGCATGTGGACAATTTCAACAGAAAGGAAGAAACCATGAAAATGAACAAAATCTGGCTACCAGTATTTAAAAACCTCAAAAATTACAACAGCAAAACAACAGAGAGGAAACAAACAGGGACATGAAATCACTCTCAACAAAAGATTTCCCCCAGGTGCTTCCAAGCCATTGAATGCAAATCAAGGTGATCAGCTGAAACATTCACAGCTAGCCCCAGCAGACAAAAGTCCTTTGTCCCATCCTGGTCATTCCACAGATATATAAACCCATTTTTCCTAGTTCCAACAGACCTCATTACCTCTGAGGATGTTTGCCATAGATGCAGGCGAAATGTCAGGAGAAAAATTGCCTCCAGAACATGGCCATATAGCCCGGAAAAACTTAAAACAACCCACAAAAACTTACTTACTTTACTTTATTTACTTAGGCGATCCCTCGTTGGATGAGTAAGATGGTCTTCCATGATGGGTTTCTTTGTGGGTTTGTAGGTGGCTGTGGAGCCCTATTCTTGACCTGCATCTTCTCCCACAGTGAGGGCATTGGTTTCCAGGTGGAAGGCGGTCTCGGTTGGGGTTGGCTTGACGCGCCTTCCTCCTGGCACGTTTCTCCACTCTTCTCGCCCTCCACTCATGCCTCCTTGAATTCTGCAGCACTGCTGGTCACAGCTGACCTCCAGCTGGAGCGCTCAAGGGCCAGGGCTTCCCAGTTCTCAGTGTCTATGCCAGAGTTTTTAAGGTTGGCTTTGAGGCCATCTTGCAATCTCTTTTCCTGTCCACCAACATTCCGTTTTCCGTTCTTAAGTTCAGAGAAGAGCAACTGCTTTGGGAGATGGTGGTCAGGCATCCGGACAATGTGTCCAGCCCAGTGGAGTTGATGGCAGAGGACCATCGCTTCAATGCTGGTGGTCTTTGCTTCTTCCAGCACGCTGACATTTGTCCGCTTGTCTTCCCAAGAGATTTGCAGGATTTTCCGGAGGTGGCACTGATGGAATCGTTCCAGGAGTTGCATGTGACGTCTGTAGACAGTCCACGTTTCGCAGGCATAGAGCAGGGTTGGGAGGACAATGGCTTTATAAACAAGCCCCTTGGTATCCCTACGGATGTCCCAGTTCTCAAACACTCTCTGCTTCATTCGGGAGAATGCTGCACTCACAGAGCTCAGGTGGTGTTGTATTTCGGTGTCAATGTTGACTTTTGTGGAGAGGTGGCTGCCAAGGGAGCGGAAATGGTCAACATTTTCTAATGCTACACCATTAAGCTGTATCTCTGGCATTGGGGAGGGGATGGCTGGTGACTGCTGGAAGAGCACTTTGGTTTTCTCGATATTCAGTGACAGGCCAAGCTTCATGTATGCATCTGCGAAGGTGTTTAGAGTGGCTTGTAGATCTTCTTCTGAATGCGCACAGACGACATTGTCATCAGCATACTGGAGTTCTATAACAAATGTTGTTGTAACTTTGGTTTTGGCTTTCATTCTGCTGAGGTTAAACAGCTTGCCATCTGTCTGATAGATGATTTTCACTCCGGTGGGAAGCTTCCCATCAATGAAAATGAAGTATCATAGCGATGAAGATGGAGAATAAAGTTGGGGCAATAACACATCCCTGTTTGACACCCGATTCCACCTTAAATGGGTCACTTTGGGAGCCATTGCTGTCCAAGACTGTTGACATCATGTCATCATGCAGGAGCCACAGGATGTTCACAAATTTGTTTGGGCACCCAATTTTTGGAGGATGGTCCAGAGAGCGCTGCGATTCACTGTGTCAAATGCCTTTGCAAGGTCGATGAATGCCATGTACAGAGGTTGGTTTTGTTCCCTGCATTTTTCTTGGAGCTGTCGTGCAGTGAAGATCATGTCCACAGTTCCTCTGGAGGGGCGGAAGCCATTCTGGGATTCTGGGAGGGGGTCTTCTGAGAGGCGCAGGAGGCGAAATAAAAATATGGGGCTTAAAAGCATAAGGAAAAGGTATCCAGTTTGTGCCCCCAAAAGGCAATGTTTTTTTTTACAGAAAAATTGTGCATTTTTTGTACAAAACAACTGCAGAACAACATTTTTCAAAGTGTCTTTAAAAAAATATTATTATTGTGCGAAGAAATAAATGTCCTAAATATGAAATATCATTAAAATGCACAGAAACACCCCCATTCTCTGCCACAGGGGATTATGATGTGGGTGGCAGTTTTTGAAATCCATGGCATTTGAGAGCAAAACATGTGCAAAGATTTCCATCCCTGAAACCAATCTTGATTTCATTCCGTATCTCATTCCACTTGGGGTGCATCTGCACTGTAGAACTGATGCAGTTGTGCCCCGCTTTCCACTTTATCACATAGAGACATATCCCATTTGTAGGAGACTTCGGCCTCTTTTCCAGCATGGAGAGACATGGAGCTCATCACATGAGTTAAACTACTTCTGGCTGTCATGCATAGCTCTCCGTGGGATTCTTGGTTTCCAGACCTTTGACTATTTTGGTGTCCCTCTCTGGACCACTTCCACCTTGTTTATATCTTTCTTGAATTGCTCTGCCCAGAATTGAACAAAGGGTGTCTGTTTGTTTGTCGTGTCAGGGCAACCAGTCAATTGTATTACATTTCTAACAGAACAAAACAAACAAACAGACAAAACACAAAATTAACAAGTTTGGTAATTGATTAAATGTCCTTTGAGCAGTATCTGTCCCCTTGGAGTGCCTCTGGTGTTGCTGCAAGAAGGTCTTCCCTTGTGCATGTGGCAGGGCTCAGGTTACATTGCAGCAGGTGGTCAGTGGTTTGCTCTTCTCCACACTCGCATATCGAGGATTCCATTTTGTTGCCCCATTTCTGAAGGTTGGCACTGCATCTCGTGGTGCCCGAGCGCAGTCTGTTCAGCGCCTTCCAAGTCACTCAGTCTTCTGTGTACCCAGGGGAGAGTCTCTCATTTGGTATCAGCCATTGGTTGAGGTTCTGGGTTTGAGCCTGCCACTTTTGGACTCTTGCTTGCTGAGGTGTTCCAGCGAGTGTCTCTGTAGATCTTAGAAAACTATGTCTAGATTTAAGTCGCCTGCTTCTGTGCATTGTACTCTTCTTGATGAAGCCTAGAATGGCATTGACTTTGTACGCTGCTGCATCACACTGGTGCTCATCTTGTGATCCACTAAGACTCCTAGATCCCCTTCTCATGGTGTCCCCATGCTATGTCTGTGCATGTCATTGTTTTCCCTGCTCACACCATGCACCAAGATTTTACTGATGGCTTCTTCTCTGCTTCCCTCGCAGCCCCTCCTACGGTGCGCATCATTCACTCGGGCCTGGCCTGCAACATTGAGGAGGAGCGGTATTCCGAGCGTGTCTACACCATTCGTGAAGGAGAGACGCTGGAGCTCACCTGCCTGGTGACGGGACACCCTCGGCCACAGGTGAGCATGCTGCTATGATGCGTCGTGTGGGTCACTACTGTTACATTAAGTTGTAGCAGGACCAAATGTGTGTGTGTGTTGAAGAAAAACCTTATGTGCAGCTGGTAATGTAGGTCAACCAGCAATCTTGGACCACATCTGCTAGGGTATAACTGTATGGGTTTTTGGAATACAGTTCTGGAAAGATTTTTCTCTGAGGAGGTCTGTGCTCAAAGGCTCTGCTCTGAGGAACAGGTTGGAGAGAAGCCATTATGCTGCTCTAAAGGAGGCTATGGTGGAATAGCCGTTTGCTTAAGGCAGTGGTTCTCAACCTTCCTAATGCCGCGGCCCCTTAATACAGTTCCTCATGTTGTGGTGACCCCCAACCATAAGCCTAACATTATGAATCGCCATGTAAATAATGATCTGCAGGATGTATTTTCATTCACTGGAGCAAATTTGGCACAAATACCCAGTATGCCCAAATTTGTATACTGTTGGGGTTGGGGGCGGGATTGATTTTGTAATTTGGGAGTTGTAGTTGCTGGGATTTATAGTTAACATGTAAACAAAGAGCATTCTGAACCCCACCAACAATGGAATTGAACCAAAGTTGGCACAGAGAACTCCCATGATCAACAGAAAATACTGGAAGGGTTTGGTGGTCATTGACCTTGAGTTTGGGAGTTGTAGTTTGCCTACATCCAGAGGGGTTCAAACAATGATGGATCTGGACCAAACTTGGCATGGATACTCAATATGCTCAAATGTGAACACTGATGGGGTGTGGGGAAAATAGACTTTGACATTTGGGAGTTGTACTTGTTGGGATTTATAGTTCACCTACAATCAAAGAGCATTCTGAACCCGACCAATGATAGAATTGGGCCAAACTTCCCACACAGAACCCCCATGACCAACAGAAAATACTGTGTTTTCTGATGGTATTTGGCGACCCCTCTGACACTTCTTCGTGACCCCCCCCCCCCAGGGGTCCCGACCCCCAGGTTGAGAAACGCTGGCTTAAGGTTTATGTTTTGCTTTCTCATTTGACTTAAGATGAAGATGCCTCATTTTGTATTACTTACAAAAACTATGTAAGTTTCTTGCACTGTTTGTTTTTTGTATGCAACATTGGAAGTTTGTATTTCATCTCTGCTATTAAGAGTAAAGATATTTCTGTTCGTTTCTACTCTTGTCTGTGTGTCTTGTGCATGGGACGTGGCAAAGATGCGCTTGCTGCGCAACAGTTACGACCTCATTTGGATCAGGACCTCATTGTCTTCTCCAAATGTCCCATTGGCTCAATATAAAATGGCAGTTTATGGTCATGACAGCTCTGTTCCTCTTTTGGGACCTCTCAACATGTGTGTCTACATGGTGTGGGATAAGGCTGCCATTTGTGATGATGCTAGCACAGGCATGGGCAAACTACCAAAATAATTCCATCCTTTCACCAGGTTCATCGACATGATTATCACCATGTTGGTTTAGCACAGGCGTGGGCAAACTTCAGCCTTCCCTTCAGGTGTTTTGGACTTCACTTCCCACCATTCCTAACATTCTAATTCCAGTTAGAGCACTCAAGGGCCAGAGCTTCCCAGTTCTCTCATGGTGCCTATGCCAGAGTTTTTGAGGTTGGCTTTGAGCCCATCTTTCAATCTCTTTTCCTGTCCCCCAACATTCCGTTTTCCATTCTTGTGTTGGGAATAGAGTAACTGTTTTGGGAGACGGTGGTTGGGCATCCGGACAACGTGGCTAGTCCAGTGGAGTTGGTGGCGGAGGACCATCACTTCAATGCTGGTGGCCTTTGCTTCTTCCAGCATGCTGACATTTGTCCGCCTGTCTTCCCAAAAGATTTGCAGGATTTTCCAGAGGCAACGCTGATGGAGTCGTTCCAGAAGTTGCATGTGACGTCTGTAGACAGTCCACATTTTCAGGCATATAACGGGGTTAGGAGGACAATTACTTACTTACTTACTTACTTAGGAGATCCCTCGTTGGACGAGTAAGATGGTCTTCCATTATGGATTTCCTTGTGGGTCCGTATGTGGCTGTGGAGCCCTATTCTTGCTCTGCATCTTCTTCCGCAGTAAGGACATTGGTTTCCAGGTGGAAGGCGGTCCCGGTTGGGGTTGGCTTGACGCGCCTTCCTCCTGGCACGTTTCTCTCTTTGGCCCTCCACTCGTGCCTCCTCAAATTCTGCAGCACTGCTGGTCACAGCTGTCCTCCAGCTGGAGCGCTCAAGGGCCAGGGCTTCCCAGTTCTCAGTGTCTATGCCAGAGATTTTAAGGTTGGCTTTGAGCCCATCTTTCAATCTCTTTTTCTGTCCCCCAACATTCCATTTTCCATTCTTGAGTTGGGAATAGAGTAACTGTTTTGGGAGACAGTGGTTGGGCATCCGGACAACATGGCTGGTCCAGCGGAGTTGATGGCAGAGCACCATCACTTCAGTGCTGGTGGCCTTTGCTTCTTCCAGCATGCTGACATCCGTCCGCCTGTCTTCACAAAAAAATTGCAGGCTTTTCCAGAGGCAACGCTGATGGAGTCGTTCCAGAAGTTGCATGTGACGTCTGTAGACAGTCCACGTTTCGCAGGCATATAGCGGGGTTAGGAGGACAATAGCTTTATAAACAAGCACCTTGGCATCCCTGTGGAGCAAAGCACACCACTTTGCTTCCAAATGCAATAGCAAGAACGGATTCCCCAGCAGAATTGCAACTGTTTTGCCATCTGCCATTGATTATAAGGTGAATCCTGTTTGTAGAGCCCTTATATGAATAATATTCCAGTCATCTTTGCAATAACCTTGTGAAGTAAACCAGCATTACTAACCCCATTTTATGGATGGGAGACTGAAGCTGGGACAGTAGTATCTTTCCTAAGGTTTGTCTCTGCTTATGGATATAATGAGAATAATGTTATCTACCAGATCTGTAAATATTTTCGCCTCAGTTTATCAGCACGGATAATTACAGCCACCCCTCCACATTTGCAATCTTAACTTTTGGAGATTTAATTGTTCACATATTTAATTTAAAATATTATTTCTAGGAATGTCTATTACGGTATATTGTTGTAAGTCCAGTGTGTGTGTGTTAAAGAAAGCCTTGCAGAAAAGCCTTGAAAAGTGTTAATGATTAACTGCAGCTGCAAAACTAGCTCAGCTCAGCAAGGCTGTGCCACGCCTCTTCTATGTAACAGTTTTCTGAGGCTTTTGCAAACTGTTAGCAGTTGGCTGTTTGATTTGCTGGAGAGCAGATGCAAGAAGCTTATGCTATGGTGAAGTAACCATGTTTTATTTTGTTATGCTCTATGATTTATAACACAGTAGATTTATTCTGTATTACGTACAGAGACTATGTAAGTGTGCCAAGCTGTTTTATTTTCAACTCTACAACCAAGAGTAAAGTTCTACTGTTTTATTTCTTCTGACTGGTCTGTGTCTTTGGCATTGGGTTTTTGGACATGCTGGACATTGCTACTGTGCAACAAATTGATTCAGCGTAACAATTAGGCCTGGGAGGTTTCGTTCGTTAATTTTGTAATTCGTTAAATATTCGTTAATTTTAGCAATTACAAAACGATTACAAAACTTATTTTTAAACCCGGAAGTGTTTTTAAATATCGAAACGGCAGGCGCCAAAAAGTTTTGTATTTCCGTCCATTTCGGAAATACGTAAGATGGCCTGGCTAGATGCTTGCTGGGAGCTCTGCTCTCTCTCCTCTCTTAGCCAGTCAGAGGCAGAGCCTGAAAGAGGAGGAGGAGGAGAGGGCGGGGAAGGCGCCGGCTGAGCAAGTGAGCGAGAGGGCAAGCGAGAGGGCGAGCGACCCTCAGCGGGAAGGTGGCCCGTCCCTCCTTCCTCACCTTTGCGGTGGGTGTGCTTCATTCTCCCAATTCCTTAGCGGAGGGCTGTGCTTCGTTCTCCCAATTCCTTAGCGGAGGGCTGGGCTAGATGGCCTTTGGGGAGCCCTTCTCCCAATTTCGCATTGCTTCGGAGGAGCCGGGCCCGACTCGGCGGCAGCGCTTGAGGGCCCGCCAGAGTGAGTGCCTGCCTTCCCTCCTTAATAATAATTTCTCCTCCCTATTCTACTAAATTAATAATTAAATTAAAACAATATTTAAAAAATATTGAAAAAAAAGGGCGCCATCTTTACAAAATGTTTTGTAAATATTAACAAAATTTCGTAAATACCGAACTTTTTTAAGGGAAAATTTTGTAATTATTTTAAATATCGAAACAAAAAAAAACCCCAAATACAAATCGATTTTAGAAACAAATTTTTGCGTTGTTACCCAGGCCTAGTAACAATGTCTTGGTTCTCCAGGGCATTTCAAGCAGAACAATATAAGGTGGAAAATATAATGGTGCAAGTCTACCTTACACCAGTTTAACCCATTGGCCAAAGACCAACTGTGCTGTCATGCGCTGGGCCCGTGAAAAGGTCTGTAGATAGGACGTGCTCTGTATGCCCAACGGGACGCCGGGGATGCCTCGGATTAGAAGCCCTATAGATTTCCCTAAACAAAGTCTTTAGAAACTTGGAAAGTTTAACAAAGTTCTTGATTATTACTTAGGTCTTCAATAAATCAAACAAATACTTCAAGGCTTTGAATCAACTGGTGGCTTTCTTAATCTTGTCCACAAGGGACAGGCAACTATCTTCATGAACTGTTTCTTCTCTATCAGGGAAATCCTTGACCTCTACCTGGGCAATCTGTCTTAGGCTCTGCTGGTGTGGGCCCCTACACCCGGTCCAAATTGCGTTATGGCTGCCGTGAGTGGCCCTTACCAAACACGTCCTTTTGTAGATTTCCAAGAGGAAAGAAGGTCATCGATTCCCAGCGAAGGCTGGCTGTAAAGCTGTGGGACTGGATTCTAGGGCTGGGCGGTTTCGTTTCGTTAATTCGTAATTCGTTAATAATTCCTTAATTTTTTCAATTACAAAACGATAACGAACCATTCTGGAGCAATTATTTAAAAAAACGAATTTTCAAAAACGTTTTGTAAATGCTTCGTATTTCGATATTGTATTCGTTTCGTTATTGTTTTGAGGTCGTTTCGTTATTATTTCCGCATGTCTGGGCCAGTTTTATGGTTTAATTAGTGAAAAAAATTATAATATCACACCAACAGTCAACAACAGAGGGAGAGGGAAGCTTCAGAAGGTTTTGGAGGTTTTTTAGCATATTTCGCGGTCGCGTCCGCCATTAACGAATCGATTCGTTATTGTTTCGGAAATCGATTCGTTAATTTTTTACCATTTACGAAATTTCGTAAATATCGAACCTTTTAAAAGGAAAATTTTGTAATTATTTTAAATATCGAAACAAAAAAACCCCTCAAATACAAATCGATTTTAGAAACAAATTTTTCCGTTGTTACCCAGGCCTACTGGATTCCCACAGCAAAAGCTATGCTTCTCTGTAGAGCTGTGGGACTGAATTTCCCCAGCAAAAGCTGCAAAAGACTAAGCTTTCTACAGGTGGAACTGACTCACGTCCCGTACGAAAGGTTTCTCTGTGAGAACTGAACTAGAGGTCCACCATTCCCCTCCTAAACCCAGAAAAGGGGGCGGAACTAAAGAACCTAATGATGATTGATGGGTCATTGGCCCTATCATTGCGAACCAAGGGAAGCCACCTTATTGCAAAATGCATGGAACTTTGAAATGCATGCCAACACTCAAAGAAAGAAAAAGAAGCTGGAGCTCCTGATACAGCCATACCAAAACACCAACAAATATTTTTTTCATCCCTAACACAATTCAGTGAATTTCATTCATATTCTGCCACTCCCATTTGGTCGTATCAATACAACAGGAGCAAAAGAGAGGATACATATGCAACAGCTTTCTTGTTTCTTTTCTTTTTTTGCAATGGACATTGTTGTTGTTGCTGTTGTTGCTGTTGTTGTTGTTGTTGTTGTTGTTGAGATCAGTACTACCAGATTAAGGTGACAAAGGAAAATCTGGAGATCTTGAGATGCTGGCTGGCTTCATGGGCCAAAATGGAGCCTTAGAATGGAGCATAATGCATTGCAAGCAAGATGAACAATAAAGCGGGGAGGAAATTTTGCAACCCTGGAGGTTTGGTCCCCGACCACCACTAAATCACCAGGAATCGAGTAACACCTTGAAGACTAACACATTGATCATGTGGCCGTAAATCTTTAGACTGCCAGCACCATCCAGGTTTTTCTCATCCGGCACATTCTCCACAGAGCTCTACCTCCTCCCCCCCCCCCCCCCCCCCCCGAATGGTGTGGAACAATAATACATTATCGAGAGATGGCTGCAATAAAGCAGTCTGGGATCAATTCATTTCCAAACGTAATTCAGTCGTTCCAGCAGGCCATTCATTTCCATTCATTTCAATTACACGGACGCTGTAACATTTCAAATTTGTGGCAAACCCAGCAGGACCCATCATAACAAGGCAGCAGTCGGAGATGATCAAAACCACACATTCTGAGAGGTGATCATCATTCATTGTGCAATCAGATCAGCTCAAATGCCAGGTTCTCGCAACGGCAGCCAGATTGGGTACGATGGCCAGTAGAAAAGGTGCAGAGGTGGGTCTGACACAAACCATCATCGGTGACTCCTCATGTCTGAGTCTGATTGCTTTCCAAGTGTAAGTCTTGGTGGTGGGTCCATAGGTGATTGTGGAGACCTATTCTTGACCCACATCTTCTTCCACAGTGAATCATAGAATCAAAGAGTTGGAAGAGACCTTCTGGGCCATCCAGTTCAACCCCATTTTGCCAAGAAGCAGGAATATTGCATTCAAATCACCCCTGACAGATGGCCATCCAGCCTCTGTTTCCAAGCTTCCAAAGAGGGAGCCTCCACCACACTCTGGGGCAGAGAGTTCCACTGCTGAACGGCTCTCACAGTCAGGAAGTTCTTCCTCATGTTCAGATGGAATCTCCTCTCTTGTAGTTTGAAGCCATTGCTCCATTGCATCGTAGTCTCCAGGGAAGCAGAAAACAAGCTTGCTCCCTCCTCCTCCCTGTGGCTTCCTCTCACATATTTATACATGGCTATCATATCTCCTCTCAGCCTTCTCGTCTTCAGGCTAAGAAGGATGAGAGGAGATATGATAGCCATGTATAAATATGTGAGAGGAAGCCACAGGGAGGAGGGAGGAGGACATTGGTTTCCAATTGGAAGGCAGTCCCAACAAGGGTTGGCTTCCTCTTGAACCTCCATTCATGCCTCTTCGAATTTCACAGCACTCTTCATCACAGCTGGCCTCCAGTTAGAGCCCTCGAGGGCCAGGGCCTCCCAGTTCTCTCTTGGTGTCTGTGCCACAGTTTTAAAGGTTGGCTTTAAGCCCACCTTTGAATCCCTTTTCCTGTCCACCAACATTCCTTATTCCATTCTTGTGTTGAAAGTAGAGTAACTACTTTGGGAGATGGTTTATTTATAGTGTCATCAGCAACCATACCATTGTATTACATTTCTAACAGAACAAAACAAACAAACAGATAAAAAAAGACAAATTTTGCAAACTTGGTAGTTGATTCAATGTCCTTTGACCAGTCTCTGGCCAATTGGAGTGCCTCTGGTGTTGCCTCAAGAAGGTCCTCCCTTGTGCGTGTGGTAGGGCTCAGGTTGCATTGCAGCAGGTGCTCAATGGTTTGCTCTTCTCCACACTTGCATGTCGTGGATTCCACTTTGTGGCCCCAATTCTTAAGGTTGGCTCTGCATCTCGTGGTGCCAGAGCGCAGTCTGTTCAGCGCCTTCCAAGTCGCCCAGTCCTCTGTGTGCCCAGGGGGGAGTCTCTCATTTGGTATCACCCACGGATTGAGGTGCTGGGTTTGAGCCTGCCACTTTTGGACTCTCTCTTGCTGAGGTGCTCCAGCGAGTGTCTCTGTAGATCTTAGAAAACTAGGGGCTTAGAGTGGCTTGTAGGTCTTCAGAATGAGCACAGACTATGTTATCATCAGCATACGGGAGTTCTATAACTGACATTGTTGTGACCTTGGTTTTGACTTTCAGTTTGTTGAGGTTATAAATAGCTTGCTATCTGTCCAATAGATTATTTCCACTCCACTAGGAAGCTTCCCATCAACAAGGTGCAGTATCATAGCCATGAAGATGGAGAATGAGGTTGGGGCAATAACACATCCCTCTTTGACATCTGATCCCACCTTAAATTAAAAATTTTCTCCGATTTTAAATGTAATGTATCACATATGTATATTGTAAACCGCTCTGAGTTGTAAATAAATAAACAAATGGGTTGCTTTGGGAGCCAATATGAAGAAGGCAGCTAGAATGGCCAACTCTGATCTCATTGCTGGCTCCAATAGCCATGTCTGAGGAGACCATGCCATTGCACTGTGGATCGAGTGGTATCAATAAAGCCACACCTATTTTGGCCCATTTTAGCATACATTCTGATATATTCCTCTTTTGTGTGCAGTTTCAGCAGCAGGGCATCGATTTTGGATAGTTGTTTATTTCTTACTTGGAATATTTTGTCGAAATCAATATTTTTTTCCTGAAATCCTATGTGTACATCCTTTTGATATGGATGTTGTATTTGTGTAAATTGAAACCAGCTCAACTTGTAGCCTTGTTGAGTTATTTCCGTCCTTATTTTCAGTTGGAGATTTGCCTAGACAAGTGGGAATGGCTCTGGAAATAAATAAATAAAAATATACAGAAAATACTCACTGTTCTGTTGCGTGCTGGGCCTGTAAAGAATTTCCTTTAGAACAAGACGTGCAACCTTTGCCCAGTGGGAAGCCAGGGGGCCCAAGGAGAAATTCTCAGAGGTTTTCCACCACAAACAGTCTTTAGATGGCTTGTGAAGTACAACAAAGTCTTTTATTAATGAACAATCAAACAGAAACTTTTCTTGTCTTCAGTAAAGTTAAGCAAATGATTCCAAGCTTTTAGGCAACTGATGAATTCCTAATCTTGCCCACAAAGGACAGGCAACTGTCTTCAATAACTTCTTCTTTAAAGGAAAATCCCCTTTTTAACTTCTCCCAGGCTGACTGTAATCTAACAATTACTGATGTGGACTCCGCTACCGGGTCGAACTGCTTCTCGAACGCCGAGTGGACCTACCAGTAAAGGCTTAGATGCTCTCCTGCTGGAGTTCTTTGGTCTTTAGGGCTGTTTCCCTGGAAATTCTTAAAGGTTGAAGCTTTTGTACAGGGGAAGCTTGCACACATCCTGTACATTAGCTTACCTTGCTGAGACTAACTAAAAATGGCCCCCTTTCCTTCCCAATTGCCCTGAGCAAGGGGTGGGACCAAAACTTAATGATGATGGACAGGTGACTTGCCCTATGACTGCAGCCAAAAGAAGCCACCTATCTGCAGAGTCCCTGAAACCTAGGACTGCAACCAAACATTTAATACAAAGCAAATAAAGTTGGAGCTCCTGGTACAGCTGTACCAGAACACTCACTCTTGGAAAACTTCTACAAAACAACAACAACAACATTTGTTATCTGTCTCTCACCGTGGCTTGAGGCAGGGTGCAACATTGTTAAAACACACAATTAAAACACAATACCATTAAAATACCTAGGATAAAGATTAAATAAAATGCATAAGTAAAGTTCATTGTTTAAAATGGACTGGGTAGGCCTGCTGGAAGAGCCAGGTCTTCAGTTGCGGCTGATTTATGTCATGGGATTTGCTGGTACGTGAAGTGATTTGGAAACTATAAATCGCTTCACATACCAACAAATCCCATGACAAGTGGTAGCAGAGGTCGATGGATCGAAACCATCCCCTGCTACCACATGTTGCGGGATTTGCTGGTACATGAGTTACAATTTTCAAATCACGATCTCCTTGAACCGATGCAAGCTCGATAGCAGGTGTCCCAGAAGCAAGTAAAATAATATATAGCAGAGTCCTTTCATTGCAAACACATGTGCTTCAGCCCATCTACCAGCAGAGTCCAACTGCCAACATCTGAACTTGTCTACACACTATTTTGGTACTCATGGATTCAGGTTTTCATCCAAAATTTATTTATCATGTAAGGGGCAACCAGACATTTGTATTACATTTTTAACAAAACAAACAAACAGACAAAACACAAAGTTTGCAAATTTTGTAGTTGATTAAATGTCCTTTGACCAGTATCTGGCCCCTTGGAGTGCCTCTGGTGTTGCCACAAGGAGGTCCTCCATTGTGCATGTGGCAGGGCTCAGGGTGCATTGCAGCAGGTGGTCAGTGGTTTGCTCTTCTCCGCACTCGCATGTCGTGGATTCCACTTTGTGGCCCCATTTCTTGAAGTTGGCTCTGCATCTCGTGGTGCCAGAGCGCAGTCTGTTCAGCGTCTTCCAAGTCGCCCCATCTTCTGTGTGCCCAGCGGGGAGTCTCTCATTTGGTATCAGCCATGGATTGAGGTTCTGGGTTTGAGCCTGCCACTTTTGGACTCTCGCTTGCCGAGGTGTTCCAGCAAGTGTCTCTGTAGATCTAAGAAAACTATTTCTTGATTTAAGTCATTGACGTGCTGGCTGATACCCAAACAGGGGATGAGCTGGAGATGTCTCTGCCTTGGTCCTTTCACTATTGGCTGCTACTTCCCGGTGGATGTCAGGTGGTGCAATATCAGCTCGACATAATATCTAGGGGTTTTAATCTTCAAAGCTGCAGTGTATACAAAATGTACAAGCAGGATATGCAAATCCACTTTCCTTGTACTTGCAAACAATCAGTCATCATATCATCACATACAACATAGGGAAATACACTGAGTCACACAGGAGAGTGAAAGATGGATTATTTCACCACTTGTATATAGCCACCTCCTGATGGGTCACCAGTAAGGGACACTGGCTGATGCAACTCCTTTGCAATAATAATAATAATAATAATAATAATAATAATAATAGCAATAATAGCAATAATAATAATAAAAAAAATCAGGTTTTCATCCAATATATCCAGAAACTGTAATCTTCCCTGTTGCGCTCGTGTATGTGTGTATATATATATATATATATATATGCAACAGGTGTGTGTGTGTGTATATGTATATATGTGTAATATATATACATAAATACATATACATACATACTCACACACATACAAATATACATACAATCAGGATATGCAGATCCACTTTCCTTGTACATGCAAACAATCAGAATCATCATATAGTCACATACAACATAGGAAGATACTCACACTGAGTCACACAGGAGAGTGAAAGATGGATTATTTCACCACTTGTATATAGCCACCTACTGATAGGTCATCAGTAAGGGACACTGGCTGATGCAACTCCTTTGCAGCAATAATCATCATCATCATCATCATCATCATCATCATCATCATCATCCACTTTCAGGCTCTATCAGATCCTCAGAGAGTTATATACAGAATAGGTATTGCATCATGACAGTCACAATCACTGTACACATATATGGCAAACATTCAATGCCAATTTTTGACATACAAACATATACAGACATAGACAGAGGCTATTTAACTTTTTCTGGCCGCCAAGGGAGCTGTCGCTTTCATCGTCCATCTGCGACGCTGATGAAGCACTTCCGCATTCCCCGCATGCTTCCCGGCTGGAATGCTTTGCTGGAGTCTTCTTTATGGCCTCATAAATCAGTTAATTTAGCCTCCCCACACTTTTTTTTAAGGTGGTACCTAATTTTCCTACTTGACAGATGCAACTGTCTTTCGGGTTGCAAAGGTTGACAACAGGCTACACACAATTGGTTGGAAACCCACTCCAACCCGGGCTGGCTTCGAACTCACGACCTTTTGGTCAGAGTGATCTTAATGCAGCTGACACTCAGCCAGCTGCGCCACAGTACACCCTAGAAATGCTGTGTAATTGCAACATAAGTTTGTTTTCCAAACTTCAGTCTCCAGGTGTTTTGGACTTCACCTACCAGAAGCCCTACCTGCCTTGGCCAATGATCCAGGATTCAGCTCCCAAAATCCTGGATCATTGGCCAAGGCAGGTAGGGCTTCTGGTAGGTGAAGTCCAAAACACCTGGAGACTGAAGTTTGGGAAACAAACTGGACTAAATGGTCCTTTGGGCCCAAATCTACTGTATGGAGACCACACTTAGCTCTACACAGACCCTTTATCCTGGGACTGATTCTGGGGGGATACTCAGAGCAGCTGATGACTCTGTTTCATGTGGTTCAAGAGCATTTTAAACATCCTTGGCCTGTCTTAAACTAAATCAGCTCTGTGCGTTGTTCAGAGGCTGGATGGCCATCTGTTGGGAGGGCTTTGAGTGTGTCCTATAGCCTGACAGAAGGGGATTGGACTGAGTGGCCCCAGAGCCTCTTTTCCAGCAATATGATTCTAGGACTCATTTTGAAAACAAGCTCTTATGTAGTTTGTAGGTATGCAAATCCGCTAATGTTTTCTCCTCAGATGTGAGGACAAATAATTGTGGCAGTTTATTCCCTGCTGTGGGAGAAAAAAACAAATATCCCTCTGCGGGATTCTTCCTCAATTTGAATTTCCTGAAGTATGGTGGAGGGATTATCCTGTAGATACAAGCGCTGGTCTGTTCATCAGCACAGATGTTGAGAGTAGGACAACTCACGCCGGAAGCTGAAGTGCTCCAAGGCAATAGCCAGGGGACTTGGGTGGAAGAGAGGGCAGGCTGACCAAAGGGGCAAATGGCACCAAATTAGGAGAGAAAACGAATGTTCCAATGGACAGGAGCAGGATCCAAACAATCTTCACAGATTAGAGAACAGTCATAGAATCATAGAATCATAGAATCAAAGAGTTGGAAGAGACCTCATGGGCCATCATCCAGTCCAACCCCATTCTGCCAAGAAGCAGGAATATTGCATTCAAATCACCCCTGACAGATGGCCATCCAGCCTCTGTTCAAAAGCTTCCAAAGAAGGAGCCTCCACCACACTCCGGGGCAGAGAGTTCCACTGCTGAACGGCTCTCACAGTCAGGAAGTTCTTCCTCATGTTCAGATGGAATCTCCTCTCTTGTAGTTTGAAGCCATTGTTCCTTTGCGTCCTAGTCTCCAAGGAAGCAGAAAAAAAGCTTGCTCTCTCCTCCCTGTGGCTTCCTCTCACATATTTATACATGGCTATCATATCTCCTCTCAGCCTTCTCTTCTTTAAGCTAAACATGCCCAGCTCCTTAAGCCGCTCCTCATAGGGCTTGTTCTCCAGACCCTTGATCATTTTAGTCGCCCTCCTCTGGACACATTCCAGCTTGTCAATATCTCTCTTGAATTGTGGGGCCCAGAATTGGACACAATATTCCAGATGTGGTCTAACCAAAGCAGAATAGAGGGGTAGCATTACTTCCTTAGATCTAGACACTAGGCTCCTATTGATGCAGGCCAAAATCCCATTGGCTTTTTTTGCCGCCACATCACATTGTTGGCACATGTTTAACTTCTTGTCCACGAGGACTCCAAGATCTTTTTCACACGTACTAGGCCTGAGTAACAACGGAAAAAATTGTTTCTAAAATCGATTCGTTTTTTGGGGGGTTTTGCGTTTCGTTATTTAAAATAATTACAAAATTTTCCTTTTAAAAAGTTCGATATTTACGAAATTTCGTAAATGCGAAAAAAATTACAAAACATTAACGAATCGATTTCCGAAACAATAACGAATCGATTCGTTAATGGCGGACGCGACCGCAAAATATGCTAAAAAACCTCCAAAAACTTCTGAAGCTTCCCTCTCCCTCTGTTGTTGACTGTTGGTGTGATATTATAATTTTTTTTCACTAATTAAACAAAAAACTTGCCCCAGACATGCGGAAATAATAACGAAACGACCTCTGAACAATAACGAAACGAATACAATAACGAAATACGAAGCATTTACAAAACGTGTTTAAAAATTCGTTTTTTAAAAAAATTGCTCCAGAATGGTTCGTTATCGCTTCGTAATCAACAAAATTAACGAATTCTTAACGAATTACGAATTACCGAAACGAAACCGCCCAGCCCTAACACGTACTGCTCTCAAGCGAGGCGTCCCCCATTTTGTTTCTTTGCATTTCGTTTTTCCTGCCAAAGTGGAGTATCTTGCATTTGTCCCTGTTGAACTTCATTTTGTTAGTTTTGGCCCTTCATCTCTCTAATCTGTCGAGATCGTTTTGAATCCTGCTCCTGTCCTCTGGAGTATTGGCTCTCCCTCCCAATTTGGTGTCGTCTGCAAACTTGTTGATCCTGCCTTCTAGCCCTTCATCTAAGTCAGTGTTTCTCAACCTGGGGGTCGGGACCCCTGAGGGGGTCACGAAGGGGTGTCAGAGGGGTCGCCAAAGACCATCAGAAAACACAGTATTTTCTGATGGTCATGGGGATTCCATGTGGGAAGTTTGAGCCAATTCTATTGTTGGTGAGGTTCAGAATACTCTTTGGTTGTAATGAACTATAAATCCCAGCAATTACAACTCCCTAAAGGCAAGGTCTATTTTCCCCAGGCTCCACCAGTGTTCACATTTGCACATATTGAGTATTTGTGCCAAGTTTGGTCCAGATCCACTATGAGTGAGTCCAGAGTGCTCTCTGGATATATGTGAACTACAACTCCCAAACTCAAGGTCAATCCCCACCAAACCCTTCCAGTGTTTTCCGTAAAACAGTAGCAACAAAAACAATGTTATGGTTGGGTGTCACCACAACATAAGGAACTGTATTAAGGGGTCACGGCATTAGGAAGGTTGAGAACCACTGATCTAAGTCATTAATAAAGATGTGAAAGGGATCGAGGAGTCTTGGGAGACTACAAGAGAAGCATGAGTCAACAGTGTGATGCAGCAGCTAAAAAAGCCAATCCCATTCAAGGCTGCATCCATAGGAATCTAGTGTCTAGATTGAGGGAAGTCACAGTCCCACTTGCTTCTGCTTTTGCTAGGAATTCTCACCTTCCATCAAGTCAGAAATGGGGCAGAATGAATGCCCTGAAAGTCTCTTCTAGAATCATAGAATCATAAAATCAAAGAGTTGGAAGAGACCTCATGGGCCATCCAGTCCAACCCCCTTCTGCCAAGAAGCAGGAATATTGCATTCAAATCACCCCTGACAGATGGCCATCCAGCCTCTGCTTAAAAGCCTCCAAAGAAGGAGCCTCCACCACACTCCGGGGCAGAGAGTCCCACTGCTGAACGGCTCTCACAGTCAGGAAGTTCTTCCTCATGTTCAGATGGAATCTCCTCTCTTGTAGTTTGAAGCCATTGTTCCGCGTCCTAGTCTCCAGGGAAGCAGAAGACAAGCTTGCTCCCTCCTCCTCCCTGTGGATTCCTCTCACATATTTATACATGGCTATCATATCCCCTCTCAGCCTTCTCTTCTTCAGGCTAAACATGCCCAGCTCCTTAAGCCGCTCCTCATAGGGCTTGTTCTCCAGACCTTTTATCATTTTAGTAGCTCTCCTCTGGACACATTCCAGCTTGTCAATATCTCTCTTGAATTGTGGTGCCCAGAATTGGACACAATATTCCAGGTGTGGTCTAACCAGAGCAGAATAGAGGGGTAGCATGACTTCCCTAGATCTGGACACTATGCTCCTATTGATGCAGGCCAAAATCCCATTGGCTTTTTTTGCCGCCACATCACTTTCCTGGCTCATGTTTAACTTGTTGTCCACGAGGACTCCAAGATCTTTTTCACACGTACTGTTCTCGAGCCAGGCCTCATTGTCCCCCATTCTGTATCTTTGCATTTTGTTTTTCCTGCCAAAGTGGAGTATCTTGCATTTGTCACTGTTGAACTTCATTTTGTTAGTTTTGGCCCATCTCTCTAACAAAATGAAGTTCTTCTAGGTTTAAGTTTCTAGGGTTCCACCATAAACGGAACAAGCCAAGTTAGTGGTGCAGCAGTTAAGCAATTCAGTGTGGGGTTGGATCTCTTCCAACTCTAGGCTCCTGTGGCATTGGATCTTTTTCCAAGGCTCTTTTTATTCCTGGATCTGCGACACCTTCCAGTCGACTGTGTTTACCTGTATACTTTCATTTTTGGATGGGAGAGGGCTTGTTTCCACGGTAACTAATGGACCACTTAATGGAGGAAATTATCATGCCCAGCTTCACGCCCCGGAGAGTGTTCCAAAATAGAAACCCATGTAATTTGCCAAAGTGTGCAATATTGCGGCACAGGCGGTGACCAGAAGCCATTTAGGAGCCCCAGAAAAGAGGGGGAGAGGCTGCTGATATCGGCATCCGGCTGCAAGATGGGGTTCCTGGCCTTTCCCTATTAATTTAAAAACGGGTAAGGGGCCGCCTTCGAGCCCCCCTGCTGAGCAGGCATGGGAGATTTCAATGGATTAGGAAGGGAGGATTGCAGGGGCCAAACAGACCCCTCAAAATACCCCCAAAATACAGGGAGGGAGGAGGAGAGCCGGGAGTGGCTGCTTTGAAAAAGGTATGTTTTTGGTGTTAATATGGGAAAAGAGAGTAGCCCGAGGACTACGTTGCCTCCCCAACCCCCAGATCCTTCTTTTATAGCCTTTGAAGTCACTACTGATACTCCATCTAGACAGGCAGGTAGATTTATAGGTAGGTAGGTAGGTTGATAGGTCGGTAGGTTGGTAGACTGATAGGTAGGTTGATTCATAGATGGATATGTAGCAGGTAGGCAGATAGATAGGAAGGTAGGTAGATGGGTAGGTTGTTAAATAGGTAGGCAGACAGGTAAATAGGTAGGTATGTAGGTAGGCAGACATACAGGTAGATAGGTAGGCAGGCAGGTAAATAGGTAGGTAGGTAGGTAGGCAGACAGACAGACAGACAGACAGACAGACAGGTAGGTAGGCAGGCAGGCAGGCAGGCAGGCAGGCAGGCAGATAGATAGATAGATAGGCAGACAGGTGGTATGTAGGTAGGCAGATATACAGGTAGATAGGTAGGCAGGCAGGTAAATAGGTAGGTAGGTAGTCAGACAGACAGACAGACAGGTAGGTAGGTAGGTAGGTAGGTAGGTAGACAGGCAGGCAGGCAGGCAGATAAGTAGGCAGACAGGTAAACAGGTAGGTATGTAGGTAGTCAGACAAGTGGATAGGTGAATAGGTAGGTAGGCAGGCAGGCAGGTACATAGGTGGGCAGGTAGATTGATAGATAGATAAATAAATAGAGAGGTACGTAGGTCAGCAAGTAAGAGGCCACAGTTGAGCTTCCCTGGTTGGTAGGTAGGTAGGTTGATAGGGAGGTAGGTAATATGATAGGTAGATAGATATTATTATTATTATTATTATTATTATTATTATTATCTTTATTTGTACCCTGATAACATCTCCCGAAGGACTCTGTGCGGCTTACATAGGCCAAGGCCCTTATCTAGGTTGATATGTAGATGGGTAGGTAGGCAGGTAGACAGGTAGGCAATTAGGTAGGTGACTAGATAGGTAGGTAGCAGGTAGGTAGGAAGGCAGGAAGATGTGTAAGTTAGTAAATAGGTGGGCACACAGGTAGATAGGTACATAGGTAGGCAGGCAGGCAGGTAGGCAATTAGATAGGTAAATAGGTGGGTAAGAGGTAGATAGAGAGGCAGGTAGATGTGTAAGTTAGTAAATAGGTGAGCAGACAGGTAGATAGGTAAATAGGTAGGCAGACAAGCAGGCAGACAGGTAGGCAATTAGGTAAATAGGTAGGTAAGAGGTAGATAGGAAGGCAGGTAGATGTGTAAGTTAGTATATAGGTGGGCAGACAGGTAGATAGGTAAATAGGTAGGCAGACAAGCAGGCAGACAGGTAGGCAATTAGATAGGTAAATAGGTAGGTAAGAGGTAGATAGGAAGGCAGGTAGATGTGTAAGTTAGTATATAGGTGGGCAGACAGGTAGATAGCTAAATAGGTAGGCAGGTAGGCAGGCAGGTAGATAGGTAGGCAGGTAGATTGGTAGATAAATAGAGAGGTAGATAGGTCAGCAAGTAGGTAAATAGGTAGGTAATTGGTAAATAGGTAGGTAATTGGTAGGTAGGTAAGTCGATAGGTAGGTAGGCTGATAGGCAATTAGGTGCATTCAGAAATCTACACTGGAGGTGCAATCTTGGAAAGTGGGGCCTCATCTACACTGCCGTACAATGCAGTGTAACTACTACATTGA
The DNA here is from genome assembly GCF_037176765.1 of Anolis sagrei. Taxonomy (NCBI): domain Eukaryota; kingdom Metazoa; phylum Chordata; class Lepidosauria; order Squamata; family Anolidae; genus Anolis; species Anolis sagrei. Next base: position 341,858,446 of record NC_090021.1, read on the forward strand.
ACTGCGTTATATGACAGTGTAGACTCATACAACTTAGTTCCATTTTAATGGACACAGTGTAGATGGTGACTCTAAGATGCTACGAGATCCCTTTGCCTACTGCTTCCAAATGCATGCATGGAGAGAGTAGAGAGGTTCACTAGAATCTCCCTCTTCTCCAAGAAGGAGCATATCTTTCTCTCTCTCTTGTGCCAAGACTCTGCATGGATTTGGGTGTGTTCTGTCATGTGCTGGGCCTGTAAAGAATTGCTTTTAAAATAGGATGTGCAACTTGGGCCCAGCGGGAAGCCAGGGCCCCCTGAAGAGAAGTTCTCAAGGATTTTCCACCACAAATGGTCTTTAGATGGCTTATGAAGTATAACAAAGTCCTTTATTAATGAACAATCAAACAGGAACTTCTCTTGTCTTCAATAAAGTTAAACAAATGCTTCCAGGATATTATGCAACTGGTGGCTTCCTAATCTTGTCCATGAGGGACAGGCAATTGTCTCCAATAACTGTTTCTTTACTTTAAAGGAAAGTCCCCTTTTAAACTTCTCCCAGGCTGACTGTAATCTAAGCCTTACTGATGTGGGCTCCGCTACCGGGTCGAACTGCGTCTCGAGCACCGAGTGGACCTACCAGTAAGGCCAGTAGATTCTCCAGCTGGAGTTCTTTGAGCTTCCAAACTGTTTACCCTCTGAAATTCCTCAAAGCTTTAGGGCTGTTTCCCTGGAAATCTTTGGATGCTCTTAAGACTGTTCTCCCCTGGAAAGTCTTAATGGTTGAAGCTTTTGTACAGGGGAAGCTTGCACACGTCCCCTAAATTCGCTTTTCTTACTGAGACTAACTAAAAATGGCTCCCTTCCCTTCCCAATTGCCCTGAGCAAGGGGCGGAACCAAAACTTAACGATGATGGACAGGTGACTTGCCCTACGACTGCAACTAAAGGAAGCCACCTTTCTGCAGAATCCCTGAAACCTTGGACTGCAAGCAAACATTTAATACAAAGCAAATAAAGTTGGAGCTCCTGGTACAGCCTTACCTGCACAGGGTGCCTTCCTTATTTATTTCCCCCTGCTTTGTCCAGGCTCTGCCTCTGGTTGTGATCTCTTTGGTGCAGACTGATTAGAAAGTATAACCAACCAAAGGGAGAAAGCGAGAGTCATCATCTTTCTCTGAGAAAGTGTCGGAAGGGCCTTCGGGGAGGAAAAAATGCTGAAGCTGACATGAGGTTTCTTGCAAGGCTTTCCAGTTTTCTCCCAAAAAAAGCTGCCTGTCCAGCAGGGAGGCCGAAGGAGATACACAGCACGAGCCTCTTTGAGTGTCCAGCTAAATGTACACAGCTATATAATGCAGTTTGAAAATGCTTTAGACGATTAGTGTAGTTCAGGCATGGGAAAATTTGGGCCCTCCAGGTGTTTTGAACTGCAACTCCCACAATCCCTAACACTCGGCTGTTAGGAATTGTGGGAGTTGCAGTCCAAAACACCTGGAGGGCCCAAGTTGGTACATGCATGGTGTAGACCCAGAAAATGCATTAAATGGACCCAGAAGAAGGGGGGGGGGTCAGTCTAGGTTTATTTATTTATTTATTTACTTATTTACTTACAGCAGTGTTTCTCAACCTTCCTAATGCCGTGACCCCTTAATACAGTCCCTCATGTTGTGGTGACCCCCAACCATAATATTGTTTTCGTTGCTACTTTATAACAGTCATTTTACTAGGTTCTTGTGGGTTTTTTCGGGCTATATGGCCATGCTCTAGAGGATTTTCTCCTGACGTTTCACCTGCATCTATGGCAAGCATCCTCAGAGGTAGTGAGGTCTGTTGTTATTAGGAAAATGGGTTTATATATCTGTGGAATGGCTGGGGTGGGGCAAAGAGCTCTTCTCTGCTTGAGCTGGGTGTGAATGTTTCAACTGACCACCTTCATTAGCATTTGAAGGCCTGGCTGAGCCTGGGGAAATCTTTTGTTGAGAGGTGTTAAGATGTGCCTGGTTGTTTCCTCTCTGCTGTTTTGCTGTTGTAATTTTAGAGTTTTTTAATACTGGTAGCCAAATTTTGTTCATTTTCATGGTTTCCTCATTTCTGTTGAAATTGTCCACATGCTTCTTGTGGATTTCAATGGCTTCTCTGTGTAGTCTGACATGGAGGTTGTGAGAGTGGTCCAGCATTTCTGTGTTCTCAAATCATATGCTGTGTCCAGGTTGCTCATGCTATGGCTGACTTCTCTGGTTGAAATAGTCTGCAGGGCCTTTCATGTTCCTTGATTCGTGTCTGGGCAAAGCTGCTGCGTTTGGTGGTCCCTATGGAGACTTCTTGTCCACAGCTGCATGGTATACCCTGGTAGACTCCTGCAGAGGTGAGAGGATCCCTCTGGTCCTTTGCTGAACGGAGCATTTGCTGGATTTTCTTGGTAGGTCTGTGAATTGTTTGTATGTTGCAGGGCCATAGCCAGAAAAAAAATTCGGGAGGGGTTGAAAATTTTTTGGGGGGGCTGAAAATTTTGCGGGGGGGGGGGGGTTGAAACCTGCCTCCTATTTTATTTATTTATTTATTTACAGCTTTTATATTCCGCCCTTCTCACAGGGCGGATTACAGTGTATACATAGATGGCAAACATTCAATGCCAATTTTTGACATACCAACATATACAGACATACACAGAGGCTATTTAACTTTTTTGGTCGCCAGGGGAGCTGTCGCTTTCATCGTCCATCTGCGATGCTGATGAAGCACCTCTGCATTCCCCGCATGCTTCCCCGCTGGAATGCTTTGCTGGAGTCTTCTCTATGGCCTCATAAATCAGTTAATTTAGCCTCCCCACACTTTAAGGTGGTACCTAATTTTCCTACTCGACAGATGCAACTGTCTCTCGGGTTGCAAAGGTCAACAACAGGCTACACACAATTGGTTGGAAGCCCACTCCAACCCGGGCTGGCTTCGAACTCATGGCCTTTTAGTCAGAGTGATCTTAATGCAGCTGACACTAAGCCAGCTGCGCCACAATCCCCACAAAGAGCACAGCAGGGGGCAGAGCAGTCTTCCATAGCCTGCAGCTCCGCCCCTGTCAACCACCTCCACCAAGTCTGGCCTCCTTAATGAGAGCATTCAACACACACACATCCAACTTGGTTGCTTCACTACATTGGCTATTGCTGCAAGTAATGACAGTGTGAATAAATTGTCAATATTTGCTTGAGATAGTGCTTGCAGTTCTGGAGAGACTCTTAATTTTTTGCATCTCATAGACTTAGCATGCGGATTTGGTTAACCAGTTAAAATTCATGAGTAAACCAGGTTTTTTTTTAAAAAATCTGAAACATTTCGGGGGGGGGGTTGAATCCCTAACCCCCCCCCCCCCTCGCTACAGGCCTGGTATGTTGTGTTTCCTCATTAGCTTCCCTATGCGGTCAGTGCTTCCCTTAATGTATGGCAGGAACATGTTATATATATTTCTGGCATTGGAGAGGGATTGGTTGGTGACTTTTGGAAGAGCACTTTGGTCTTCTCGATGTTCAATGACAGGCCGAGCTTCTCGTATGTGTCTGTGTTTCGAGTGGCTTGTAGCATTCTAACACTCAGGGGTGAACCCACACACAATTTCTCCTTCTAGCAATACATTCCAACTTTGCTGCAAGAATAATTATGAGCCAAAGTAATCACTGGCTTGCATTTCACTCTCTCTGATGCTTGGAATGCATTGCAAGAGGTAACTTGTTTAGCAAGTTCCTCCTACAAACTTCGGTGTGGAAACAGTGAGACTCCGCTCCCGCTTGTATATCACTATTGTATTACTTCCTACCGCAAATTGATTTGCTCCCGTTCAATCTTGTTTCCTTTTCCCGCTTATAATTGGGCCTTATTTTGATGCCTAAAAAGGCCTCTCCTTTGATTCCCCGATTCCATCACTCAACCCAAAGGCAATTTATTATTTCACGCCAAACCCAATTGACAAAAAATTTCCCTTGGACCTGGTCCATCATAATCGCATTATGCCTTCATTAGCGATGTATGTAATAAAAATGAAATCTATAAAATACAGCCTCCCTCATGGCATCGGAAGAAGAACAGCACACAAACCTTGTTAGCGCCGTCTGCGGCGCAAAGCAGAGAGCCAGGTATAATTAATTGCATGTGGAACAATGCAAACATGGAGCCGGCCAGGAAGGCAAGAAGTCCAGCATTGCATTGACAAAGACGCCAATGTCAAAGTTCATGGGAAAACCCCAGCCGGATTTCTCAGCAGTCTTGCTTTACCGTTCATAAGGAGCTTGGTGCTACCTTCTGCCCAATTCTAGATCTCTATATACTCAACACCCTTATTTGCAATCCTGAAACCCAAAATGCACCAACATCTGACTTCCTGAGTGGCTGAGATAGTGACAAGTTTGCTTCCTGATTTATTTATCGTGTCAGGGGCAGACCAAACAGTTGTATTGCTTTTTATAACAAACAAACAGACAAACAAAACATAAAGTTTGCAAACTTGGTAGTTGATTAAATGTCCTTTGACCAGTATCTGGCCCCTTGGAGTGCCTCTGGTGTTGCTTCAAGGAGGTCCTCCATTGTGCATGTGGCAGGGCTCAGGGTGTGCCTTTCACCTTAAGAACAGACAAGCATCCCGAGCTCTGAGGATTACCTGGGAAGGAATCCCATTGGAGCATTGCAGCACACCCAAATACCTGGGAGTCACTCTGGACCGTGCTCTGACCTACAAGAAGCACTGCCTGAACATCAAGCAAAAAGTGGGTGCTAGAAACAATATCATGCGAAAGCTGACTGGCACAACCTGGGGATCACAACCAGACACAGCGAAGACATCTGCCCTTGCATTATGCTACTCTGCTGCTGAGTACGCATGCCAAGTGTGGAACACATCTCATCATGCTAAAACAGTGGATGTGGCTCTGAATGAGACATGCCGCATTATCCACGGGGTGTCTGCGCCCTACACCACTGGAGAAATTACACTGCTTAGCCGGCATTGCACCACCTGACATCTGCCGGGAAGTGGCAGTCAATAGTGAAAGGACCAAGGCAGAGACATCTCCAGCTCATCCCCCATTTGTGTTTCAGCCAGCACATCAATGACTTAAATCAAGAAATAGTTTCCTAAGATCTACAGAGAGTCTCGCTGGAACACGTCAGCAAGCAAGAGTCCAAAAGTGGCAGGCTCAAACCCAGAATCTCAACCAATGGCTGATACCAAAGGAGAGACTCCCCCTCAGATGCAACCAGCAGAGGGCAATAAAAAATAGAAGGGATTAGCTACTGGCTTCCATGGAGGTATAGATGAAGTAGGTTCTTGTAGGTTTTTTCGGGCTATATGGCCATGTTCTAGAGGCATTCTCTCCTGACGTTTCGCTTGCATCTGTGGCAAGCATCCTCAGAGGTAGTGAGGTCTGTTGGAAGTATGTTATGGTTAGGAAGGGGAGTTAGGAAGGGGAGCTGGAGGAGGGAAGATGGCTGTGAGACAGACCCTTCCAAGCAATGAAAGGCCACATGCCCACAGCTGAGAGACATGCTTTCTAAATATTATCCAGAACATAGGCATTGGCTGAGCTGGAGCTTAATAAAAGAAGATGAACACCTCCCTGAGGGCTACTGAAAGCAACTTTAGTCCACTCTTCACCACTGGACTCTGCAGTGATTTACACTCCCTGACTGCTGCACTTGGTCCTTGTTCAGATTGATGGCTTCCTGACCTCCAACGGTTTCTTCTTGCAGATTTCATGCCTGGCTTCTGAACTCTCCTTAGAGCAGGATGCCTGGGTCGGTTCCAGATGGCTACCAATTAGCCCACTCAAAGCCATGTCTATCTGCGCAGCAAAGCAACAGCACTGCTGTGTTTGGCAGTGTCAGTTTCCCTGCTCTTTGGTTTCCCCAAACCTTGGTTTGGCCTCATGGTCAAAGTACTGAAGGAGGACTTGTTTTGCCTCCTCTTCAACATGAGATGCTTTCCATTGCTTCTTCTCCAAGCTAAACATCCCCAGTTCCCTGAGCTGCTCCTCAAAGGAATCCATGTTTTCCAGACCTTTGGTCATTTAGGTCACCCTTCTCTGGACATCACCCATCTTCTCAAATATCCTTCTTGAATTGTTGTCCAGAACTGGACACAGGGATATTATCCCAGGTGAGGCCTGAGAGGGGGGCTGTTAGAGGAAGGGTTAGAAAGCATAGACTCATAGAGACCTCGTGGGCCATCCAGTCCAACCCCATTCTGCCAAGAAGCAGGAATATTGCATTCAAAGCACCCACGACAGATGGCCATCCAGCCTCTGTTTAAAAGCTTCTAAAGATGGAACCTCCACCACACTCCGGGGCAGAGAGTTCCACTGCTGAACAGCTCTCACAGTCAGGAAGTTCCTCCTCATGTTCAGGTGGAATCTCCTCTCTTGTAGTTTGAAGCCATTGCTCCATTGTGTCCTAGTCTCCAGGGAAGCAGAAAACAAGCTTGCTCCCTCCTCCCTGTGGCTTCCTCTCACATATTTATACATGGCTATCATATCTCCTCTCAGTCCAACCCCATTTTGCCACGAAGCAGGAATATTGCATTCAAAGCACCCACGACAGATGGCCATCCAGCCTCTGTTTAAAAACTTCCAAAGAAGGAGCCTCCACCACACTCCGCGGCAGAGAGTTCCACTGCTGAACGGCTCTCACAGTCAGGAAGTCATGTTCACAGTCATGTTCACATGGAATCTCCTCTCTTGTAGTTTGAAGCCATTGTTCCATTGCGTCCTAGTCTCCAGGGAAGCAGAAAGCAAGCTTGCTCCCTCTTCCCTGTGGCTTCCTCTCACATATTTATCCATGGCTATCATGTCTCCTCTCAACCTTCTCTTCTTCAGGCTAAACATGCCCAGCTCCTTAAGCCGCTCCTCATAGGGCTTGTTCTCCAGACCCTTGATCATTTTAGTCACCCTCTTATGGACACATTCCAGCTTGTCAATATCTCTCTTGAATTGTGGTGCCCAGAATTGGACACAATATTCCAGGTGTGGTCTAACCAAAGCAGAATAGAGGGGTAGCATGACTTCCCTAGATCTAGACACTAGGCTCCTATTGATGCAGGCCAAAATCCCATTGGCTTTTTTGCTGCCACATCACATTGTTGGCTCAAAAAACAAAACAAAACAAAACAAAACTTCTCTCCAGCATGAAGATGCCAATGGACAAAAGCACCCTTTGGGTTCAGCCAGTTGGCGTTTTCTTCTTCTCTGTGCACACTCCCTAAGCAACATTACATAGGGCTTAGCTTCCAAGGTAAAAGGTAAAGATTGTCCCCTGACATTAAGTCCAGTCGTGTCCAACTCTGGGGTGTGGTGCTCATCTCCATTTCTAAGCCAAAGAGCCAGCGTGTCCATAGACACCTCCAAGGTCATGTGGCCAACATGACTGCACGGAGCTTCCAAACCTTTGACTAATTTGGTCACCTTTCTCTGGACACCTTCCAAGATCCCTGGCTGGCTTTAGACCAGGCATGGGCAAACATAAGCCCTCCATGTGTTTTGGACTTCAACTCCCACAATTCCTAAAAGCCCACTGGCTGTTAGGATTTGTGGGAGTTGAAGCGCGTAAACCTGGAGGGAGGGTTGAAGTTTGCCCATGCCTGCTTGAGATTCTCTGAGCCTGCCTTTTGTTCATAGACCTTGAACTCCTTTGGAGACTCCTTTGCTCTTTTTTGGCATGAACTCTTCCTTGAGCGAAGAGTAGATTGTCTTGGGAAGTCTGACTTGGCCACAGTAGTCCACGCTCTGGTTACATCCCGTTTAGACTACTGCAACGCTCTCTACGTGGGGTTGCCTTTGAAGACGGCTCGGAAGCTCCAACTAGTCCAGCGCTCGGCAGCCATGATACTAACAGGAGCGGAGCGCAGGGAGCATACAACTCCTTTGCTGCACCAGCTCCATTGGCTAACGATTGGCTACCGGGCTCAATTCAAAGTGCTGGCGTTGGCCTATAAAGCCCTTAAAGGTTCTGGCCCAAGCTACCTATCTGAATGTATCTCTGCCTATCAGCCCGCCAGGATGCTAAGATCTTCTGGGGAGGCCCTGCTCTCGATCCCGCCTGCATCACAGGCACGGCTGGCGGGGATGAGGGACAGGGCCTTCTCTGTGGTGGCCCCCCGGCTGTGGAACACTCTCCCTGCAGACATCAGACAGGCGCCCTCCCTCATGTCCTTCCGAAAAAGCCTCAAGACGTGGCTGTTCGAGAAGACATTTAATTAAGTGATATAACAATGTGGTAAAGATGACTGGAATGGAACAAGGAATATGAGATTGGTTATGATTCCACTACGAGACAAAGCGGATTTTTAGTGTAGTTTGTAATTGTTATGTAGTTTATATGTTGTTGTAATTGCCTCTCTGTAAATTGTCTTTTATTGTGTGTACACCGCCATGAGTCGCCCTAAAGGGCTGAGAATGGCGGTTAATAAATGCATCAAATAAATAAATAAATAAATAAATAAATCTTCACAGATGAGAGAGATGATCGGTCAAAACAATGAAGTTCATCAGGGACAAATGCAAGGTACTCCACTTAGGCAGAAAAAAGGAAATGCAAAGAGACACAATGGGGGATGATGTTCATAGACCTTGGACTCCTTTGGAGACTTCTTTCCTCCTTTTGGCATGAACTCTTCCTTGAGCGAAGAGTAGATTGTCTTGGGCACCTGCTGCCCTGGATCTCTCCATGGAGGTTTGCATTGCACTCCAGGCTTCACTGTTGCTGCTGCTGTAAACCAACTCATCCCATCTGTGACCAGCTTCCAGAAAACAGAGCGAGAGAAGGAGACTTCCGCTGGTCGCCCAGAGGCCCAGCACTGGTTCTCATCCTCACTGGCCTTTCTTTCTCCGTGGCGGGTGTCTCCATCCATGCATTGAGAGCCTTGCGGGCAATGAATGTAAACCCGTGTTGCTCGTTGCTCCTGCTGCTTGTTGCTAACTAGCCCTGCGCTGCCTGCCGAAGGAAGGAAGGAAGGAAGGAAGGATAGAAGGAAGCAACACAGGGCTTGTGCTAAATATAGCTGTGTCTCTTCAGGCCTCTGCTGGGAAGCCAGGAAAGATTGCTTAGTCAATTCTCCTCCCGCTGCACATCGGCATCTCTGCTGAGAAGAGGACGCTCGCTTCGATGCACTAATGCGTAGGCAGGCTCTCCAAACAACCGCTCTGGCTTCAGGAAGGGAAATCTGCAAACGCCTAGCCTGATTTCTTCTCATATGCGTGTGTGTCTGTGTGTGTGTATCTATATAAATAAAAATGTAATCTTCAGGTTCTTGTGGGTTTTTTCGGGCTATAGAGCCATGTTCTAGAGGCATTTCTCCTGACGTTTCGCCTGCATCTGTGGCAAGCATTTCTCCTGACGTTTCGCCTGCATCTATGGCAAGCACGATTCGCCTGCATCTATGGATGCTTGCCATAGATGCAGGCGAAACGTCAGGAGAAATGCCTCTAGAACATGGCTCTATAGCCCGAAAAAACCCACAAGAACCTAGTGATTCCAGCCATGAAAGCCTTCGACAATACATTGAACATCTCTACGGGGAGAAACTGTTCCAAGACACAAGGAAATTGGAGAAACTAAGGACCAGGAAAGCACATCTACTGTGCTCCCTGACTTTCCTTCTACGCTGCAGAGACACAGATACCATCCCACAATTTCTCGCAGCCAAATGGATGCTTGCCATAGATGCAGGCGAAACGTCAGGAGAAATGCCTCTAGAACATGGCTCTATAGCCCGAAAAAACCCACAAGAACCTAGTGATTCCAGCCATGAAAGCCTTCGACAATACAATGTAATCTTCGTTTGTGGGATTAACAGAACTCAAAAACCACTGGACAATTTGACACCAAATTTGGACACAAGACACCTACCAGGCCAACGAGTGACCATCACTCATAAAAACACTGGAAAATACACACACACACACATGCATGGCATTTATATGCTGTCCTCCTCACCACGAAGGGGACTAAGAGCAGCTTATAAGATATATATACATAAAGGTAAAAGGTAAAGGTAGTCCCCTGACATTAAGTCCAGTCATGTCTGACTCTGGGGGGTGGTGCTCATCTCCATTTCTAAGCCGAAGAGCCAGCGTTGTCCGTAGACACCTCCAAGGTCATGTGGCCGGCATGACTGCATGGAGCGCCATTACCTTCCTGCCGGTGCGGTACCTATTGATCTACTCACATTTGCATGTTTTCGAACTGCTAGGTTGGCAGAAGCTAGGGCTGACAGCGGAAGCTCACGCCGCTCCCCGGAATCGAACCTGTGACCTTTCAATCAACAAGCTCAGCAGCTCAGTGCTTTAACCCACCGAGCCACCGGGGGCTCCATATATATATATATACAATATATTAATTAGAATAGAACAATATCAGTATTATATATCACTATATTGTACTACACCAATATATTGTAATATTATTAGCCAAAAAACAAAAACAACATTATTTTGTCGAAAGATTTCATGGCTGAAATCATTGGGTTGTTGTAGGTTTTTCAGGCTATATAGCCATGTTCTAGAGGCATTCTCTCCTGATGTTTCACCTGCATCTATGACAAGCATCCTCAGAGGTAGTGAGGTCTGAGGATGCTTGACATAGATGCAGGAGAAACATCAGGAGAGAATGCTTCTGGAACATGGCCATATAGCCCAAAAAACCTACAACCCCAAAACAACATTGCAACACATGCACAAAACATGGCCGAAATCACTGGGTTGTTGGAGGTTTTTCGGGCTATATGGCCATGTTCTAGAAGCATTCTCTCCTGACGTTTTGCCTGCATCTATGGCAGGCATCCTCAGAGGTTGTGAGGTCTGAGGATGCTTGCCATAGATGCAGGAGAAACGTCAGGAGAGAATGCTTCTAGAACATGGCCATATAGCCCAAAAAGCCTACAAAAACCGAAAAACAACATTGCAACACATGCACAAAACATGGCTGAAATCACTGGGTTGTTGGAGGTTTTTCGGGCTATATGGCCACACACAAATATATACACACACAAAACACATCTACACAGACTGGGCACAGCAGTGAGTGGCAGGGGACAGCATACACACACACACATACACACACACAAATATATACACACACAAAACACGTCTACACAGACTGGGGACGGCAGTGCATGGCAGGGGACAGCACACACACACACACACACACACACACAAACACATATACACACACAAATATATATACACACAAAACACATCTACACAGACTGGGCCACAGCAATGCATGGCAGGGAACAGCATACACACACACACACACGCATATACACACACAAATATATACACACACAAAACACATCTACACAGACTGGGCACAGCAGTGCGTGGCAGGGGACAGCACACACACATATACACACACATAGTTAAAGGTAAAGGTAGTCCCCTGACATTAAGTCCAGTCATGTCTGACTCTGGGATGTGGTGCTCATCTCCATTTCTAAGCCGAAGAGCCGGCGTTGTCCGGAGACACCTCCAAGGTCATGTGGCCGGCACCTTCCCACCTCAGTGGTACCTATTGATCTACTCACATTTGCATGTTTTCGAACTGCTAGGTTGGCAGAAGCTAGGGCTGACAGCAGAAGCTCACGCCGCTCCCCGGAATCGAACCTGCGACCTTTCGATCAACAAGCTCAGCAGCTCAGTGCTTTAACCCACTGCGCCACCGGGGGCTCCACACACACACACACATATACACACACAAAACACATCTACACAGTCTGGACCACAGCAATGCATGGCAGGGGGCAACACACACACACACACACAGTTGAAGACAGTTCCATCTTGCCTCCTGTGCTTTACTAATAATATAATATAATATAATATAATATAATATAATATAATATATTGTATATACATATAATATTTATACTATAATGTAATAAAATATAATAATAATAATATTACAATATTATAATTATATATATTACATGTAATATTACTAATAATATTACAATATAATGGTGTAGTACAATATAGTGATATATAATACTGATATTATAATTTAATATATTGTATGTATATATATATATATCTTGTAAGCTGCTCTGAGTCCCCTTTGGAGTGAGAAGGACACCATATAAATGCCGTGTGTGTGTGTGTGTGTGTATGCATGTGTGTGTGTATGTGTGTGTATGTGTGTGTGTGTGTATAGCATCCCACTCTGTCCCACTTTGCCACCAAAGAAATGGGAAATCATGGGGATGCATCTATTGAGGAATATCAGAGCTGCGACTGCGTGAACCCCGGTGGTGAGCAAAGGAGAGGGAGGGCCATCTTTCTCTTCATCTCAAAGGCCCGAGTGGGATTTATTTACCGTGTCATCGGAAGCAGAGGTGAGCAAGCATTAAATGAACTTCTCAAGGGAGTCACACACACACAGAGAGAGAGATCTAGATAGATTAACAACAGCCACAACGTCTTGCCTCCCTCTCTCCGCTCCTGCGGGGAACAGCAACGGATTAATACAACAACAGATTGGACACATAATGCAGCGAAAACACAGAGCACATCAGTTGAATCTTACCACAATCAAGCCATAGTTGAAATCTAAAAATAACGTGGATTGTTCTGCTGGAAGGGACAAGCTTTCGTTGCCGTTTTAAATGCAACTGGAGTATCCAGGTGATGGGGCGGAAAGGTGAGCCTGTAGGTAACCTGGACGCAAACCATGCAGGGTCTGAATGGCCAGCATTCCTTACCTTATCCTTACCTGGAAATTTTATTTATTCATTTATTGTGTCAGGGGCAACCAGACCATTGTATTACATTTCTAACAGAACAAAACAAACACACAGATTTAAAAAAAAACGGCGGTGGGTCCATAGGTGACAGTGGAGCCCTATTCGTGACCTGCATGTTCTCCCGCAGTGAGGGCATCGGTTTCCAGGTGGAAGGAGGTCCCGGTCGAGGTTGGCTTGACATGCCTTCCTCTTGGCACGTTTCTCTCTTTCGCCCTCCATTCGTGCCTCTTCAAATTCTGCAGCACTGCTGGTCACAGCTGACCTCCAGCTGGAGTGCTCAAGGGCCAGGGCTTCCCAGTTCTCAGTGTCTATGCCAGAGTTTTTAAGGTTGGCTTTGAGTCCATCTTTCAATCTCTTTTCCTGTCCTCCAACATTCCGCTTTCCGTTCTTGAGTTCAGAGTAGAGCAACCGCTTTGGGAGACAGTGGTCGGCCATCTGGACAATGTGGCCAATCCAGTGGAGTTGATGATGGAGGACCATTGCTTCAATGCTGGTGGTCTTTGCTTCTTCCAGCATGCTGACGTTTGTCCGCTTGTCTTCCCAAGGGATTTGCAAGATTTTCCGGAGGCAGCACTGATGGAATCATTCCAGGAGTTGCATGTGACGTCTATAGACTGTCAATGTTGACTTTGGTGGAGAGGTGGCTGCCAAGGGCGCGGAAATGGTCAACATTTTCTAATGTTACACTGTTAATCCGTATTTCTGGTGACTGGTGGAAGAGGACATTGGTTTTCACGATATTCAATGACAGGCTGAGCTTCTCGTATAGTTCTGCAGAGGTGTTTAGAGTGACTTGTAGGTCTTCTTCTGAATGTGCACAGACAATGTTGTCATCAGCATATTGGCATTCTATAACAGATGTTGTTGTAACCTTGATTTTGGCTTTCAGTCTGCTGAGGTTAAATGACAATAAGATTTGTTGGACAATAGAATATGCTGCCTGGAAGTCCAATGGAGTCTTCTTTTCTGGACGTTTTTAAACAAAAGCTGGTTGGCCATCTGTCAGGAGGGCTTGAATTGTTCAGAGGGATGGGCTAGATAGCCTTGCGATCTCTTCCACCTCTGTGATTCTATGTTCAACCTAAAGCATTTTCAGGAGGAATAGCAGTTAAATCCACACTGTGGTAGTATATCCACTGACTGATCCAGATAAGATTTGTGCTCACATTGAATTCTGTGGCTTTCTTTCCAAAGCTAGTGACTGTTAAGGGAGCTTGAACATTTCTGGAGTTGTTTTTGCAAGACAGGCCTTGCCTGCAATCTGATGTCATGGTCGCAGCACATCAATCTCCACTTTGAGGGTTTCCACACTTCTTGTGTTTTGCAAGCCTTGTTCTGAATGACAGCGCTGGGTCACTGAACCGAGACAAGGGAATATCTAACTGAATTCGCAACCAGACCTTCTTGCATATCTGCATGGAAGAAGCATTCTTATGTGTGATGGTCATCCATGTGCATCATCTACATGTGCAAAGACACAACTTGGCTTCTGAAAACGTGGAATAAATTTGGGGTTTTTCCCCACTGACAGAACTTACACCTGTGTACAATTTTGGCATTAAAAGTATATTTATACAGAAGGCTCTCAGTTAACCAGAACTCATGCAACCATAATTCTCAAGCAACTGACAAAAACCCAGAAGATATAATACATGAATAATACGGTATAGCTGTGTTGTCTTATTTGTCTTTATATGCTTTTAATGACTAGCCCCAACTACACTGCCAGATATTGCTGCTTAAAACTACATTACAATTTTATTGTATTTTTTAACAAATAAACAAACAAACAAAACACAAAGTTTGCAAGCTTGGTAGTGGATTAAATGTCCTTTGAGCAGTATCTGGCCACTTGGAGTGCCTCTGGTGTTGCTGCAAGAAGGTCCTCCATTGTGCATGTGGCAGGGCTCATGTTGCATTGCAGCAGGTGGTCAGTGGTTTGCTCTTCTCCGCACTCGCATGTCGAGGATTCTACTTTGTGGCCCCATTTCTGAAGGTGGGCTCTGCATCTCGTGGTGCCAGAGCGCAGTCTGTTCAGCACCTTCCAAGTCTCCCAGTCTTCTGTGTGCCCAGGGGGGAGTCTCTCATTTGGTATCAGCCATTGGTTGAGGTTCTGGGTTTGAGCCTGCCACTTTTGGACTCTCGCTTGCTGAGGTGTTCCAGCAAGTGTTTCTGTAGATCTTAGAAAACTATTTCTTGATTTAAGTCGTTGACGTGCTGGCTGATACCCAAACAGGGGATGAGCTGGAGATGTCTCTGCCTTCGTCCTTTCACTATTGGCTGCTCCTTCCCGGCGGATGTCAGGTGGTGCAATACCGGCTAAGCAGTGTAATTTCTCCAGTGGTGTAGGGCGCAGACACCCTGTGATAATGCGGCATGTCTCATTAAGAGCCACATCCAATGTTTTAGCGTGGTGAGATGTGTTCCACACTGGGCATGCGTACTCTACAGCAGAGTAGCAAAGCGCAAGGGCAGATGTCTTCACTGTGTCTGGTTGTGATCCCCAGGTTGTGCCAGTCAGCTTTCGTATGATATTGTTTCTGCATTACATGGTCTGTGTAGACCCTTATAATACAGTTTGATACAGTTAGGGCTACACTGATCACATAATGCAGTTTCAAATTGCTTTGCATGGCAGTGTAGATCCAACCTGAATGTCTACAGCATTATGCAGAGCTATTGGATGCCAACTTATCTACCCTTGCTATTTTATGGAAGTACTTAGTATTTTCTGCAGGCCAGAGATACACCACAGACTTGGCACATGAATTAAATGATCAGAGACTTAGAATACCATGATCTGTGATATTTGGGTAAAGAAGCATTGTATGTCCTTGCAGCTTGAGCATTACTGCACCTACACTGTATACTTAATTAACACTGCCATTGCTCAGTGGAATTGAATTATGGAAACTCTAGTTTAACAAGGGCCAGAGACTACTGGTGACTCCCCAAACTTGTATGATACCATATCATTGAGCAATTAAAGTGGTCTTAAAGTGCATTGATTCTGCAATATAGATGCACCCCATGACATCTTGCATGGATGTCTCTAGGAATACTGGGTTGAACACCAAGAGAATTGTGCATGCACAGTGTCACCAATCACTAAAAAGGCCATGTTGCACAACTGACACAAAACTCATGAGTATACACAGCATCCATTTAAGATATTAAATAATATAAGCATCTACCTGTCATTTCTATGTTGATGCCTCTAGAAGTGGCCATATGAAGGCACAAGATGTTGAAGACATTTGTCCTCACCTGTGTAGTTCAATGCTATGGGACCCTGTAAATTGTCAATTACCTGTTCTTAGATCATGTGTAAGTCTCTTGCATGTATCTGTTGTAGATTGGCAAGAGCCAAATGATTCTGAGGATGAATGGTTTCAAAATGAAGTGTCTGGATGTGTTCAGGGAGATTCTGAAAACATACAGGGAGATTTGCAGACAGGCCAGCCTAACCCAGCCAATGCTGTGCATACCCTAGATCATTCCTTAGCAACCAAGGAAAGTGAAACTGAAGTTTCCATGGAGAAAAGTCCTTGGGAACATGGGGAGGACGAAGAGGTCACTAGGGAGTGTTGATTACAATTCCAAAAGCAAGACATGAAAAGTAGACAGACCAGGTCTTCACCTTCAAGATAAGGCCTTGAAATCCAGGTGCATCTGACATGACTTCATGGGAGCCTGGATGGGCTTAAATTAGGTGTTGTAGCTCCAAGCACTTCAGAGGAGACAACATTGCCAAATGGGAAACACTCTCCTGTTCATGTTACCAAGTTTTCAAGTCCATGTTTTTTTTTTTTTTATTGTCAAGATTCTTGTTTCATGTTCCTGCCTTTGCCTATGTACTCTGGAAAACATTTGCCTTTAAGAGTTTTTTGTGTCCATGTTCCTGGAATTACCTTGGATTGTTGCTATATTTTTGGATTTCTAGTCTCTGTGATGTTTCCTTGTTGTTGTTGTTCATTCGTTCAGTCGTCTCCGACTCTTTGTGACCTCATGGACCAGCCCACGCCAGAGCTCCCTGTCGGCTGTCCCCACCCCCAGCTCCTTCAAGGTCAGTCCAGTCACTTCAAGGATGCCATCCATCCACCTTTCCCTTGGTCGGCCCCTCTTCCTTTTTCCTTCCACTTTCCCCAGCATCATTGTCTTCTCTAGGCTTTGCTGTCTCCTCATGATGTGGCCAAAGGACTTCCACTTTGTCTCTCGTCTCCTTCCCTCCAGTGAGCAGCCGGGCTTTCTTTCCTGGAGGATGGACTGGTTGGATCTTCTCGCAGTCCAAGGCATTCTCAGAACTGTTTGTGATGTTTCCTTGGCTTTCTTGAAATACTTTTGTATATTGCAAGTTATATCCTGATTGCTACTTTTAGATATAACAATTTCCCCCCTTATATTCTTTATTCAATGAACTCTTTCATTTTGGACTATTAGCCTCTGGTGTGATGCTGGGTGAATTGGTGCCTCAGCGCTAGGACACAACAGTATCTAGACCAGGCATGAACAAACTTTGGCCATCCCTCCAGGTGTTTTGGACTTCAACTCCAGGAGGCTGTTAGGAATTGTGGGAGTTGAAGTCCAGAACACCTGGAGAGCTGAAGCTTTCTCATGCCTGATCTAGACTGAATGTCCACATATCCCTTCCAACTATATCATTCCACAAGTCTTCTTTTCCTCCAACCAGATTATGTGGGAGAGCCAAACCTTCTCTACTCTTGTCAACGTTTTGGCCCATTAGTGTCAACTTGTCTTCCTTCTGATGTGTCTCCATTGGAACCGTGCCTTTAGAAATACGTCTTTAGAAAAATCTTTGGGTTGTGCATATTTTTTAAACTTCCATTTATGTGCTGCAGAATTTAAACAGGGAGGTGCATTTCTGCTTTTGCTGTCACTGTTGCCAAAAATATTCATACTTCAAGGTTGGAAAGAGAAGCACTCATCACACCTAAATTGTCATCATAGAATCATACAGTCAGGAATGTAGGAATTTGCAAGGAAGTTCCCATTAGCCATGGACTAGTATGTTCAGGAATGATGAGAACCTGAGTCCTGCAATCGTTTCAGAGATACAGGAGCCTTAATCCTATTGCTAAGTAGCTCCAATAATTGAATTGAGTGCATTGACTCACTATTCAATAGTAGATTTAATGAGTTTACACTAGTTGGAATTAGCCAGCAGGGCTTTAGCCTGCCTTGAAATGCAAATGGATCGTCTTCTCTCAAATGGACGGTGTGTATCTTTAGGCCTAATGATCTGTGTAACATGTCTTTGTTTGTGAATGGTGACACTATGTAGCTACAGGCACACTGCACCTCAGTTAGCATGTACCATACATATTTTCTACAGTGCACATCCATGCACAATAATGCACCAATATGTCCATCTGTTTGCAAAATCACTATGTTTGGGTTAGGGTTTGTGCATTGGGTTAGCTTTAAATTGGCTGTCCTCCTTTCTTCACAACCGTGGAAGAGACCTCCTGGGCCATCCAGTCCAACCCCATTCTGCCAAGAAGCAGGAATATTGCATTCAAATCACCCCTGACAAATGGCCATCCAGCCTCTGCTTAAAAGCTTCCAAAGAAGGAGCCTCCACCACATTCCGGGGCAGAGAGTTCCACTGCTGAACGGCTCTCACAGTCAGGAAGTTCTTTCTCATGTTCAGATGGAATCTCCTCTCTTGTAGTTTGAAGCCATTGTTCCACGTCCTAGTCATCAGGGCAGCAGAAAACAAACTTGCTCCCTCCTCCTCCCTGTGGCTTCCTCTCACATATTTATACCTGGCTATCATATCTCCTCTCAGCCTTCTCTTCTTCAGGCTAAACATGCCCAGCTCCTTAAGCCGCTCCTCATAGGGCTTGTTCTCCAGACCCTTGATCATTTTAGTCACCCTCCTCTGGACACATTCCAGCTTAGAGTCAATATCCCTCTTGAATTGTGGTGCCCAGAATTGGACACAATATTCCAGGTGTGGTCTAACTAAAGCAGAATAGAGCATGGGGAGCATTACTTCCTTAGATCTAGACACTAGGATTCTATTGATGCAGGCCAAAATCCCATTGGCTTTTTTTTTGCCACCACATCACATTGTTGGCTCATGTTGCCTCTGTTGTTTAATATCTATATGCAACCACTTGCTCAGCTGGTCCGAGGTTTTGGGCTGGAGTGTGACCAGTACGCTGATGACACTCAGCTGGTGCTGAAGATGGAAGGCCAACCGGACTCTGTACCTGATTATTTCCATCAGTGCCTCGAGGACGTGACTGGATGGCTGCGTGCCAGCAGGTTGAGGGTGAATCCAGCAAAGACGGAGATCCTATGGCTGGGTCAACCGGGCAGTGGGGACATCCAGCTGCCTACCCTGGATGGCGAGGCCATCATCATTGGTCAAGAGTCTGGGAGTCCTTTTGGACCCTCTGCTGAGGATGGAGGCCCAGGTCTCTCTCCGCCGTGGGCAGAACCGCCTTCTTTCACCTGCGGCAGGCTAGACGGCTGGCCCCCTCCCTGTCCAGGGACGACCTCGATACGGTGATCCAGGCCACGGTCATCTCAAGACTGGACTACTGTAACACCCTCTACATTGGCCTTCCTTTGTCGGTGATCCGGAAGCTCCAGTTGGTACAAAACGCAGCCACTCGGCTTCTTGCGGGAATTCCGATGAGATGCCACATCACCCCAATCTGACTGCAGTTGCATTGGTTCCCCATTGAGCACCGGATCACTTTCAAAGGGATGGGACTCACCTTGAAGGCCTTGCATGGTCTGGGGCCGATGTACCTGAGGGGCCGCCTCACCCCTCCCAACCCCAGAGGTCCCTCTGTTCTGAGGACCAAGATCTATTGGAAATTCCAAGTGTCAAGACCTTGCGTCTAACAGCAACCAGACGCAGAACCTTTGCAGCAGTGGCACCATCACTCTGGAATACTCTGCCACCTGAAGTCCGTGCCTTGTGGGACTTACTTACTTACTTACTTACTTAGGCGATCCCTCATTGGACGAGTAAGATGGTCTTCCTTGATGACTATTTTTGTGGGTTTGTAGGTGACTGTGGAGCCCAATTCTTGACCTGCATCTTCTCCCACAGTGAAGGCATTGGTTTCCAGGTGGAAGGCGGTCCCGGTTGGGGTTGGCTTGACGCGCCTTCCTCCTGGCATGTTTCTTTCTTTCACCCTCCACTCATGCCTCCTTGAATTCTGCAGCACTGCTGGTCACAGCTGACCTCCAGCTGGAGCGTTCAAGGGCCAGGGCTCCCCAGTTCTCAGTGTCTATGCCAGAGATTTTAAGGTTGGCTTTGAGCCCATCTTTAAATCTCTTTTCCTGTCCTCCAACATTCTGTTTTCCATTCTTAAGTTCAGAGTTGGCCACATCATGAGGAGACAGGAAAGCCTAGAGAAGACAATTATGCTGGGGAAAGTGGAAGGCAAAAGGAAGAGGGGCCGACCAAGGGCAAGATGGATGGATGGCATCCTTGAAGTGACTGGACTGACCTTGAAGGAGCTGGGGGTGGTGACGGCCGACAGGGAGCTCTGGCGTGGGCTGGTCCATGAGGTCACGAAGAGTCGGAGACGACTGAACGAATGAACAACAAGTTCAGAGTAGAGCAACTGCTTTGGGAGACGGTGGTTGGGCATCCGGATAACGTGGCCGGTCCAGTGGAGTTGATGGCGGAGGACCATTGCTTCAATGCTGGTGGTCTTTGCTTCTTCCAGCACACTGACGTTTGTCTGCTTGTCTTCCCAAGAGATTTGCAGGATTTTCCGAAGGCAGCGCTGATGGAATCGTTCCAGGAGTTGCATGTGACATCTGTAGACAGTCCACATTTCGCAGGCATAGAGCAGGGTTGGGAGGACAATAGCTTTATAGACAAGCACCTTGGTCTCCCTACGGATATCCCGGTCCTCAAACACTCTCTGCTTCATTCGGGAAAATGCTGCACTTGCAGAGCTCAGGCGGTGTTGTATTTTGGTATCAATGTTGACTTTGGTGGAGAGGTGGCTGCCAAGGGAGCGGAAATTATCAACATTTTCTAATGTTACACCATTAAGTTGTATCTCTGGCATTGGGGAGGGGATGGCTGGTGACTGCTGGAACAGCACTTTGGTTTTCTTGATGTTCAGTGACAGGCCAAGCTTCGTGTATGCTTCTGCGAAGGTGTTTAGAGTGGCTTGTGTCAGAGTAGTTATAGGTATCTCATATATATGTATGTTTTTCAATGTGTTTGTATTAGTGTTGCAATGTATAAGTATTGCTTCTTGAATATGGATTTAGTTATGTTCAGCTGTGTGTTAGAATTGTTATTAGAGGCAGAGAGAGAAAGAACCTTGAGACAGAGATAACAGAAATTCTTTCGTCCAGAGAAGAAAAAGGGAGTCACCCAGCTTGAAGGACAGGATGTTTATTTCTGCCTGTATGACTTGTACTGTGTGTCCGTCGCCATGTTTTTAGTTCCACGATGTAGTCTTTGTGTACAGACGTTTAAGTAAAACTTCCTTAGAAAAAGAATGCTGCCTGCGTTTGTTTATTTTAAAACTACACGCTTGCTGTGCTCAGACTGGAGAGTCTGACTGCTAACAGCTTGTAGATCTTCTTCTGAATGTGCATAGACGACATTGTCATCAGCATACTGGTGTTCTATAACAGATGTTGTCGGACTTATCAGCTTTCCGCAGGGCATGTAAGACATACCTGTTTCGGCAGGCCTTTGATCTTTGATATTGCTGTTTTTGAATTGTTTTAAATTGTTTTTATATTGTGTTAGATTTTAGCCTGTTCTTGCAAGCCGCTCTGAACCCCAGGGGAGTGGCGGCATAGAAGTTGGAATTATAAATAAATAAATAAATAAATAAATAAATAAATATCACCAGGAGCATGCCAGACCGATGCCGTCTTGCTTGGTCTTTTCTGGAAGAGGAGCAAATCCCTGTCTTCTTACGAGCACTTGCAACCTGTGCCTTACGGCAATGACAAGGGAGAGGCGTCTGGGAGGGAGCGAGCCCACCTTCTCCTCCTTGCCGGCAATCACGAAGTGTAATTATCAGCATTTTTATCCATTAAAAATGTACTTCCTGTAACTACTTTGACATGAAAGGACCCTTTTATGTTTCACTTAATAGTGATGAAAGGAAGCTGCAAATATGATTTGGAAAGAGCCTTCTCTTTTTGTTTGTGATTTGTTATTGGGATTGTAAAGAGGACTCCCAAACCAAATGTGGCCTATTTTAGTAATGGAATGGCAGCTGCTTTCTCGCGACTCGGTATATCTCTTAACCATCTCACCAGGGGTCAGAGAACTCAGGACTGAAGGGCTTTGCTTCCTTCCTTTCTGGACCTTCCCCAACAGACAGATATCTGCCTCTATGTGCCGTTGCACCTGGGGGCTATAACTCTTAGTGACAGAGGCATGGACGTGACATCTTTCCCCAGGGGATTGCTTCTTGCCCTCCTTTAGGAAAACGGGAACTCCCAAGGACCAAAACACTGTAGATAACTCAAAATAAGTTTTATTGTTCACAAAGAGTTGTCCCTTTAAGGCAATAAGCTGGAAGTTTCAAAGGGGGTAAAGGAAATATACATTACAGTCTCTGGTTGTCTTGGGTCCAAGGAGTTTTGCAGCTGAGAAGCTTTTCCAAGTTCCCTCTTTCTCAATGGCTGTGAATGCCAGAGCAATCCACAACCCCAGTCCAAATGGCCTATGTTTGAAGACACAAAGTCTTCCTCTGGTACCAAAGGACTGGTTTGAAGGCGCTTGAGACTTCTCAACATCGTCCAAGTTGATCTGAACATGAAGCATAAGTCTCAAGGGTAAGAACCTCAGAATTGGTGCTGAGAGGTAACTTAATCAAGGACTTTTAGAGCCAAGTCTCTCTCACACATCCATCTGATAGAAAGTTTGATGGTGGAATGAAAAAGGAAGCACTGTCCTGCTCCAGGAAGAGGTGGAGTCAATCAATTGAGCTGAGGAAGCAATATAACTGGTGCAAACAACATTGATTGACAGCTATAAATAACCAATCAATCCAACTATGCATTTACAGGGTAAAAAGGCAAAATCAAGCATGATATAACAATTCAAATCATGCAACTTACAGTTCTACATATACATGGCGCCACTCGTGCCATCACACTCTATTTGAAAGTGTCTAGAGATGGAGACCCCACCAGTTTTCCAAGCAGTTGCTTGCCTTGCCAAACCATTGAAACATTAAAAGGAACTTCTTGACAGTGAGAGCTGTCCAACAATGGGGCTCATTCCCTAGAGAGAGGTGCAAATGAACTCTCCAGCCCATTGATCCATAGCTCTTTGAAAAATCCCAGCCACTTTCCTTTGTCCGAGTAGGATAACCCTCCAGGGTGGGTCCGTAGGTGGCTGTGGAGCCCTATTCTTGACCTGCATCGTCTCCCACAGTGAGGGCATTGGTTTCCAGGTGGAAGGCGGTCCCAGTCGGGGTTGGCTTGACGTGCCTTCCTCTTGGCACATTTCTCTCTTTCCCCCTCCATTCATGCCTCTTCAAATTCTACAGCATTGCTGGTCACAGCTGACCTCCAGCTGGAGCGCTCCAGGACTTCCCAGTTCTCAGTGTCTATGCCAGAGTTTTTAAAGTTGGCTTTGAGCCCATCTTTATATCTCTTTTCCTGCTCACCAACATTTATTTATTTATTTATTTATTTATTGAACTTCTATGCCGCCATTCCCCTGGGGCTTGGAGCGGCTTACAAGAATGGCTAAAATCGAAAAGCAATTTAAAACTATTTAAAAACAGTAGTATCAAACATTAAAAGCCTGTCGAAACAGGTATGTCTTCCATGCCCTGCGGAAAGCTGATAAGTCCCGCAAGGCACGGACTTCAGGTGGCAGAGTATTCCAGAGTGATGGTGCCACTGCTGTGAAGGCTCTGCGTCTGGTTGCTGTTAGACGCAAGGTCTTGACACTGGGGACTTCCAATAGATCTTGGTCCTCAGAACGGAGGGATCACTGGGGTTGGTAGGTGGTGAGGCGGTCCCTCAGGTACATCGGCCCCAGACCATGCAAGGCCTTCAAGGTGAGGCCCATCCCTTTGAAAGTGATCCGGTGCTCAATGGGTAACCAATGCAGCTGTAGTAAGATTGGGGTGATGTGGCATCTCATCGGAATTCCCGCAAGAAGCCGAGCAGCTGTGTTTTATACCAACTTGAGCTTCCGGATCACCGACAGAGGAAGGCCAATGTAGAGGGCATTACAGTAGTCCAGTCTTGAGATGACCGTGGCCTGGATCACCGTAGCTAGGTTGTCCCTGGACAGGGAGGGGGCCAGTCGTCTAGCCTGACGCAGGAGTCCTCGTGGACAACAAGTTAAACATGAGCCAACAATGTGATGTGGCGGCAAAAAAAGCCAATGGGATTTTGGCCTGCATCAAGAGGAGCCTAGTGTCTAGATCTAAGGAAGTAATGCTACCCCTCTATTCTGCTTTGGTTAAACCACATCTGGAATATTGTGTCCAATTCTGGGCACCACAATTCAAGAGAGATATTGACAAGCTGGAATGTGTCCAGAGGAGGGCGACTAAAATGATCAAGGGTCTGGAGAACAAGCCCTATGAGGAGCGGCTTAGGGAACTGGGCATGTTTAGCCTGAAGAAGAGAAGGCTGAGAGGGGATATGATAGCCATGTATAAATATGTGAGAGGAAGCCACAGGGAGGAGGAGGGAGCAAGCTTGTTTTCTGCTTCCTTGGAGACTAGGACGCAAGGGAACAATGGCTTCAAACTAGAGGAGATTCCATCTGAACATTCGGAAGAACTTCCTGACTGTGAGAGCCGTTCAGCAGTGGAACTCTCTGCCCCGGAGTGTGGTGGAGGCTCCTTCTTTGGAAGCTTTTAAGCAGAGGCTGGATGGCCATTTGTCAGGGGTGATTTGAATGCAATATTCCTGTTTCTTGGCAGGGGGTTGGACTGGATGGCCCATGAGGTCTCTTCCAACTCTTTGATTCTATGATTCTAGGTGAAAGAAGGCAGTTCTGCTCACGGCGAAGACCTGGGCCTCCATCGTCAGCAGAGGGTCCAAAAGGACTCCCAGGCTCTTGACCAACGAGGACGGGCGTAACGCCTCGCCATCCAGGGTGGGCAGATGGATGTCCCCACTGCCCGGTCGACCCAGCCATAGGATCTCCGTCTTTGCTGGATTTACCCTCAACCTGCTGGCACGCAGCCATCCAGTCACGGCCTCGAGGCACTGATTCCGTTTTCCATTCTTGAGTTCAGAGTAGAATCCAGCATTGAAGCGATGGTCCTCGGCCATCAACTCCACTGGACCAGCCACATTGTCCGGATGCCTGACCACCATCTCCCAAAGCAGTTCCTCTACTCTGAACCTTCCTGTAACTTCAAACCATTACTATGATCTGGTCCTCCTTTCCTCCTGGGTAGCAGAGCACAGCCTCTTCCTTCCTCCTCTTTGTAGCAACCCTTGAAAGAGGTCCATCATGTCATCCCTCTGCTCAGGCCCTTCCATTTTCCCCCATCGGTTTTGGTCTCTGTGACTCTTCTCATCCCTGTCGCCCTTCTCTGAACTCACTCCAACTTTCTTCCAGTCTTTATGCATTTTTGATAGTTTTGTCAGAGTTAAGTGCCATCTATATATCATGCTGTAACAATCCTCTTGAAGATCAAAGCTTAACGTTTCTTTCAGCCTCACTGGCCATATCTTTTTCAATCTCTCCATCTCAATGTTAGATCTAATTGCTAAGAACTAGAGCAGGCATGGGCAAACTTGGGCTCTCCAGGTGTTTTGGATTTCAACAACTAAAATTCCTAACAGCCTACCAGTTACAGATTCAATTAAAATTACAGTTTCAAACCAGGAACAGATATTTTTGCAAATTTTATTACATAGTGTAATCCAGTGTTTCTCAACCTGGGGGTTGGGACCCCTGGAGGGGTCGTGAAGGGGTGTCAGAGGGGTCACCAAAGGCCATATGAAAACACAGTACTTTCTGTTAGTCATAGGGGTTCTGTGTGGGAAATTTGGCCCAATTCTATTGTTGGTGGGGTTCAGAATGCTCTTTGATTGTAGGTGAGCTATAAATCCCAGCAATTGCAACTCCCAAATGTCAAGGTCTGTTTTCCCCAAACTCCACCAGTGTTTGCATTTGGCCATATTGAGTATTCATGCCAAGTTTGGTCCAGATCCATCATTGTCTGAGTCCACAGTGCTCTGTGGATGTAGGTGAACTACAACTCCCAAACTCAAGACCAATGCCCACCAAACCTTTCCAGTATTTTCCGTTGGTCATGGGAGTTCTGTGTGCTAAGTTGGGTTCAATTCCATTGTTCAGAATGCTCTCTGATTGTAGGTGAACTATAAATCTCAGGAACTACAACTCCCAGATGTCAAAATCAATTCCTCTCCCAACCCCACCAGTACTCAAACTTGGGCAAATTGGGTCTTTGTGCCAAATTTGGTCCAGTGAATGAAAATACATCCTGCATATCAGATATTTATTTATTTATTTATTTATTATTTATTTGGGGTTCTTTTACCCCGCCCTTCTCACCCCGAAGGGGACTCAGGGCGGCTTACAGAAGCAAAGGCACAATTTGATGCCTGCATCATAAAAACAATCATACACAAAATTACATCAATTCACAGTTGACAACAATTCATACATTATAACAATAAAATCAATAAAATCAATAAAACCAATACAAACCCAGTTTCTCCTCTTACATGGTCAGCGTTCGCTAACTCATAGATCTAATTTAACGTTCCACTTCATCATTCCTGTTGATCTTACTCGCCTGATTGTCTGATTTAATTGCCAGAGTGCCCAAAGGCCTGGTCCCATAACCACGTCTTCACCCTTCTCCTGAAGACGAGGAGGGATGATGATGCCCTGATTTCCCCCGGGAGTGAGTTCCACAGGTGAGGGGCCACCACTGAGAAGGCCCTGCTCCTCGTCCCCGCCAGCCTCACTTGAGACAATGGCGGAGTCGAGAGCAGGGCCTCCCCAGATGATCTCAAGCTCCGGGGTGGGACGTAGAGGGAGATACATTTGGACAGATACACTGGACCGGAACCGTACAGGGTTTTGTAGGTCAAAACCAGCACCTTGAATTGGGGTCGGAACTGAACTGGCAGCCAGTGGAGCTGGCACAACAGGGGGGTGGTATGCTCCCTGTATGTCGCTCCAGTGAGCAGTCTGGCTGCCGCTCGCTGGACTAGTTGAAGTTTCCGAACAGTCTTCAAGGGCAACCCCACGTAGAGAGCGTTGCAGTAGTCTATTCGGGATGTAACAAGAGCATGGACCACCGTGGCCAGATCAGACTTCCCAAGATACGGGCGCAACTGGTGCACAAGTTTTAATTGCGCAAAAGCTCTCCCGGCCACCGCTGAGACCTGGGGTTCCAGGCTCAGCAATGAGTCCAGGATCACTCCCAAGCTGTGAACCTGCGTCTTCAGGGGGAGTGGGACCCCATCCCCATATTTACATTAGAATTCATAACAGCAGCAAAATTAGAGTTATGAATTTTATGGTTGGGGGCCACCACAACATGAGGAACTGTATTAAAGGGTCGTGCCATTAAGAAGGTTGAGAACCACTGGTCTAATCAAAGCAGAACAGAGTGGGATTATGACTTCCTTCTATATCTGTGCACTCCACTTCTCTGGATGCAGCCCAGAATGGCATTGGCCTTTTAAGCTGCTACATCACACTGTTGACATCCTCATCTTGTGTTCCATTCAGACTCCCAGATCCCTTTCTCATGGACTGTTTCCAAGCAGGTCTCCCCACTTCCTATTTCTGTGCATTTTAACTTTTTGTGACTAAGTGGAATTCCATATATTTTTCTCCCTAAAGAAATCCACATTCTTAGTTTTGGCCCTGCTCTTTAGTCTGTGGGGGTCGTTTTGGATCCCCCTTCTGTCATCTGGGGCATTCCCTTCCACCTGCACACTGGATCAGCCCACCCTCTATTCCATGGATGTTGCCTCCTGTTCATTATCTCTTACTAGCCGCCCCCTGCCACGTGTTGCTGTGGCCCACATGGGAGTTCTGTGTGGGAGGTTTGGACCAATTCTATCTTTGGTGGGGTTCAGAATGCTCTTTGATTGTAGGTGAACTACAAATCCCAGCAACTACAACTCCCAAATGTCAAGATTCTATTTTTCCCAAACTCCACCAGTGTTCACATTTGGGCATATTGAGTATTTGTGTAGAGTTTGGTCCAGATCCATCATTGCTTGAGTCCACAGTGATCTCTGGATGTAGGTGAACTACAACTCCAAAACTTAAGGTCAATGCCCACCAAACCCTTCTAGTGTTTTCTGTTGGTCAGGGGAGAACTGTGTGCCAAGTTTGGTTCAATTCCATCATTGGTGGGGTTCAGAATGCTCTTTGATTGTAGGTGAACTACAAATCCCAGCAACTACAACTCCCAAATGTCAAGATTCTATTTTTCCCAAACTCCACCAGTGTTCACATTTGGGCATATTGAGTATTCGTGTAGAGTTTGGTCCAGATCCATCATTGCTTGAGTCCACAGTGATCTCTGGATGTTGGTGAACTACAACTCCAAAACTTAAGGTCAATGCCCACCAAACCCTACTAGTGTTTTCTGTTGGTCATGGGAGAACTGTGTGCCAAGTTTGGTTCAATTCCATCATTGGTGGAGTTCAGAATGCTCTTTGATTGTAGGTGAACTACAAATCCCAGCAACTACAACTCCCAAATGTCAAAATTCTATTTTCCCCAAACTCCACCAGTGTTCACATTTGGGCATATTTAGTATTCATGTAGAGTTTGGTCCAGATCCATCATTGCTTGAGTCCACAGTGATCTCTGGATGTAGGTGAACTACAACTCCTAAACTTAAGGTCAATGCCCACCAAACCCTTCTAGTGTTTTCTGTTGGTCATGGGAGAACTGTGTGCCAAGTTTGGTTCAATTCCATCATTGGTGGGGTTCAGAATGCTCTTTGATTGTAGGTGAACTACAAATCCCAGCAACTACAACTCCCAAATGTCAAGATTCTATTTTTCCCAAACTCCACCAGTGTTCACATTTGGGCATATTGAGTATTCGTGTAGAGTTTGGTCCAGATCCATCATTGCTTGAGTCCACAGTGATCTCTGGATGTAGGTGAACTACAACTCCAAAACTTAAGGTCAATGCCCACCAAACCCTTCTAGTGTTTTCTGTTGGTCAGGGGAATCCTGTGTGCCAAGTTTGGTTCAATTCCATCGCTGGTGGAGTTTAGAATGTCTTTGGTTATAGGTGAACTATAAATCCCAGCAACTACAACTCCCAAATGACAAAAATCATAATTTTTGAGTGATGGTCACTCCTTGTGTTGTGAGACATTTTGTTGCCAAATTTGGTGTGATGTCCTTCATTGGTTCTTTTGTTTTTAAGGTACTCATTATGCACAGAGCATTTTTATATATACAGATGGGGTCTACTCCCTTATTTTTGCATAGAACTGCTACAGTACAGGGTTTCCTTTTTGGGAAAATTCAATAATTACTCGCATGCTCAAAATGGGTGGAAGGAGGATATCTTGAGAGGCAGAAACCTGTTCTCTACGCTGGGTTTTTCCTGATCAAGCCATAAACCTGTCAATCAAACCATATGGATTTTCTCTTATTCCTTTTTTTTTTAAAAAAAATGTGTAATTAAACATAATGACATGTTCAAATGATTACACATATGACAGCTAATTGCCTAATTGATGCTAATTATGCTGATGTGGTAAATACACAATTAACAGGGGGAAATCAATTCTTTTGGGGAAAAATAAGGAAATTGGCACAAATCCCCAAAAGAAATTTAATATTTGAAGGAGAAGATTCAGGGTGTATCTACACTGTAGAATGAATGCGGTTTGACACTCCTTTAGCTGCCATGAGTCAGTGCTATGGAGTACTGGGTGTTGCAGTTGGTGAGGCACAAGAGCCATTTGGCAGAGGAGGGTCAAGACCTTGTAAAACTACAACTCCCAGAATTATGTAGCACTAAGTGAGCCATCTAGAGTTCATCCAGAGAAAAAGTAAAATGAATAATTTACGAGTCTT
This sequence comes from Anolis sagrei, assembly GCF_037176765.1. Lineage (NCBI taxonomy): Eukaryota > Metazoa > Chordata > Lepidosauria > Squamata > Anolidae > Anolis > Anolis sagrei. The sequence continues at coordinate 341,888,250 of NC_090021.1, forward strand.
TGTGAAGGTCATCTGTCTGTCCTCCAGCTCCATATACTGTCTGTCCTCCAGCTCCATATACCTCCAGCTCCATTAGTTTCTGCAAGTGTACTGATACACTTTTGCCCCTTTTAAACTTTAAATTATAAAGGCTTTGTGTCAAAATAATTTTGATACCAGCAATCTCTGTCTGGTAAACATTATCCAGATGTTTCCAACAGTCTCTTGCTGCCAATGCATTCCTGAGATAAACGAGCTGGGAATCCTCCACTGACTAAATAATAGTAGCTTTGACTTTGTTGTCAGCCCTTAGCTCTGCTGCACTTGCCCCAGCCAATGGTGGATTCTCCAGCACACTCCATAAATCTTCCTTCACTAGGAAGAACCTCAGTTTCACAGCCCTCACTGTATTTAAAGATGGTATTTAAAGATGGCTGTCATATCAGTCTTCCTCAGGCTAAACCTACCCATCTCACTGAGCTATTCCTCATAACCCTTGGTTTCCAAATCTTTGATCCTCATTGTTATTCCATGGTCGGTCCTCAAATGGCTTGACTCCTTGGATCCAAACCACTTAAGTCAGACATAGGTTAAATAAAGTAGCCCTTATCCAACTTAGTCCATATCTGGTAGTTCATGGTTGGTCCAACCCATTTAAGTAGGATATAAGCCAAATAGATTGGCCCTAGTCTTGTTAGTCTATGGTTGGTCATCAAATGGCTTGCCTCCTTCAAAGTTCTACCCACTTCAGTAGGATATAAGTCAAATAAAGTGGGGTTAATCAAACCAAATACTCGTCTCTGGTCTTGTTGGTCCATGGAGGGACCTCAAATGTTTTGTGCGGTTGAGTGCTTTGTGAGCTGCCCTGAGTCCCTCTGAGAGATGGTGGTGGGATGTAAATCAATTATTGTTGTTGTTGTTGTTGTTGTTGTTGTTGTTGTTGTCTCCTAAGATCACTTTAGTCAGAAATAAGTCAAATAATAGTTCAACAGAATCACTGTGTCTGGTCTTGTTGGTCCATGGTTAATCTTCAAGTGGTTTATCTCCTTTCAGGTCGAACCCACTTAAGTGGGATATAGGATAAATGGTATACAGCTGCTCATGCAATGGCTTGTCTCTTTCCAGGTCCCACTCACTTGAACACAGTGGCCTTGGTCTTGTTAGTCTATATCACATGGCTAATCTCCTTCCAGATCCTAGCTATTTAAGCAGGTTCAACCCACTCCTTCCAGGTCCAAACCACTCAGGGTCTGATCCAACTGAATCCCTTGGTCTGGTCTTGTTAGTTCATGGCTGGATCTCAGATGTTTTGTCTCCTAAGATCACTTCAGTTGGAAATAAGCAAAATAAAGTGACTTGTTATTCAACTGAATCCCTGTGACTGGTCTTATTGGTCCATGGAAGAACCTGGAGGGAGATTAGCCATTTGATGACTGATTATAGACTAACAAGACTAAGGCCACTGTATTTAGCCTATATCCTACTCCAGTGTCTTATCTTTGTCCAAGTTCAACCCACTTAAGTAGGATATAGGATACATGGAGAGACTCCTCTTCTTAGTCTACAGCTGTTCATCCAATGGCTTGTCTCCATCCAGGTCCCACTTAAATTGGACTTGTAGGTCCCACCCCCTTCAGTAGGATTTATAGGTCAAATAAAGTAGTCCTTATCCAATTATCCAAACGAATCCTTATGTCTAGTTTTATTGGTCCATTTTGTTGTTGTTGTTCATTTGTTCAGTCGTTTCCAACTCTTTGTGACCTCATGGACCAGCCCACGCCAGAGCCGTCACCACCCCAGGTCCTTCAAGGTCAATCCAGTCACTTCAAGGATGCCATCCACTCATCTTGCCCTTGGTCGGCCCCTCTTCCTTTTTCCTTCCACTTTCCCCAGCATCATTCCCTTCTCTAGGCTTTGCTGTCTCCTCATGATGTGGCCAAAGGACTTCCGCTTTCCCTCTAGTTTCCTTCCCTCCAGTGAGCAGTCGGGCTTTATTTCCTGGAGGATGGACTGGTTGGATCTTCTCACAGTCCAAGGCACTCTCAGCACTTTCCTCCAACACCACAGTTCAAAAGCATCTCTCTTCCTTTAATGGTCCATTATTGGACTTCAAATGACTTGTCTCCTTTGAAATCCAACCCACACGTGTAGGATATAGGTAAAATAGAGTGCCCTTGGTCTTGTTAGTCTATAGTTGGTCAACAAATGGCTAATCTCCTTCCAGGTCCTACCCATTTATGTGGGTCAAACCCACTCCTTCCAGATCCAACCCACTCCTGCCCTGTGTTTGGACTTGGTCGTCCATGGCTGGTCTTAGAGTCCTCGTAGACAGCAAGTTAAACATGAGCCAACAATGTGATGTGGCGGCAAAAAAGCCAATGGGATTTTGGCCTGCATCAATAGGAGCATAGTGTCTAGATCTAGGGAAGTCATGCTCCCCATGCTCTATTCCGCTTTGGTGAGACCACACCTGGAATATTGTGTCCAATTCTGGGCACCACAATTCAAGAGAGACATTGACTCAAAGCTGGAATGTGTCCAGAGGAAGAAGGCGACTAAAATGATCAAGGGTCTGGAGAACAAGCCCTACAAGGAGCGGCTTAGGGAGCTGGGCATGTTTAGCCTGAAGAAGAGAAGGCTGAGAGGAGACATGATAGCCATGTATAAATATGTGAGAGGAAGCCACAGGGAGGAGAGAGCAAGCTTGTTTTCTGCCACCCTGGAGACTAGGACACAATGGAGCAATGGCTTCAAACTACAAGAGAAGAGATTCCATCTGAACATGAGGAAGGACTTCCTGACTGTGAGAGCCGTTCAGCAGTGGAACTCTCTGCCCCAGAGTGTGGTGGAGGCTCCTTCTTTGGAAGCTTTGAAACAGAGGCTGGATGGCCATCTGTCAGGGGTGATTTGAATGCAATATTCCTGCTTCTTGGCAGAATGGGGTTGGACTGGATGGCCCAGGAGGTCTCTTCCAACTCTAGGATTCTATGATTGTCTCCTTTGAAATCCAACTCACATGAGTAGGATATAGGTAAAATAGAGTGCCCTTAGTCTTGTTAGTGTATAGTTGGTCAACAAATGGCTAATCTCCTTCCAGGTCTTACCTATTTATGTGGGTCAAACCCACTCTTTCCAGATCCAACCCACTCAGGCCCTGTGTTTGTTAGTCTATAGTTGGTCTTGTTAGTCTATAGTTGGTCAACAAATGGCTAATCTCCTTCCAGGTCCTACCTATTTATGTGGGTCAAACCCACTCTTTCCAGGTCCAACCCACTCAGGCACTGTGTTTGTGGGTCTATAGTGGGTCTTGTTAGTCTATAGTTGGTCAACAAATGGCTAATCTCCTTCCAGGTCCTACCTATTTATGTGGGTCAAACCCACTCCTTCCAGATCCAACCCACTCAGGCCCTGTGTTTGTTAGTCTATAATTGGTCTTGTTAGTCTATAGTTGGTCAACAAATGGCTAATCTCCTTCCAGGTCCTACCTATTTATGTGGGTCAAACCCACTCCTTCCAGGTCCAACCCACTCAGGCCCTGTGTTTGTTAGTCTATAGTTGGTCAACAAATGGCTAATCTCCTTCCAGGTCCTACCTATTTATGTGGGTCAAACCCACTCCTTCCAGGTCCAACCCACTCAGGCCCTGTGTTTGTTAGTCTATAGTTGGTCTTGTTAGTCTATAGTTGGTCAACAAATGGCTAATCTCCTTCCAGGTCCTACCTATTTATGTGGGTCAAACCCACTCCTTCCAGATCCAACCCACTCAGGCCCTGTGTTTGTTAGTCTACAGTTGGTCTTGTTAGTCTATATTTGGTTAACAAATGGCTAATCTCCTTCCAGGTCCTACCTATTTATGTGGGTCAAATCCACTCCTTCCAGATCCAACCCACTCAGGCCCTGTGTTTGTTAGTCTACAGTTGGTCTTGTTAGTCTATATTTGGTTAACAAATGGCTAATCTCCTTCCAGGTCCTACCTATTTATGTGGGTCAAACCCACTCCTTCCAGGTCCAACCCACTCAGGCCCTGTGTTTGTTAGTCTATAGTTGGTCTTGTTAGTCTATAGTTGGTCAACAAATGGCTAATCTCCTTCCAGGTCCTACCTATTTATGTGGGTCAAACCCACTCCTTCCAGATCCAACCCACTCAGGCCCTGTGTTTGTTAGTCTATAGTTGGTCTTGTTAGTCTATAGTTGGTCAACAAATGGCCAATCTCCTTCCAGGTCCTACCTATTTATGTGGGTCAAACCCACTCCTTCCAGATCCAACCCACTCAGGCCCTGTGTTTGTTAGTCTATAGTTGGTCTTGTTAGTCTATAGTTGGAAAACAAATGGCTAATTTCCTTCCAGATCCTACCTATTTATGTGGGTGAAACTCACACTTTCCAGATCCAACCCACTCAGGCCCTGTGTTGTTAGTCTATAGTTGGCCTTGTTAGTCTATAGTTGATCAACACATGGCTAATCTCCTTCCAGGTCCTACCTATTTATTGGGTCAAACCAACTCCTTCCAGGTCCAACCCACTCAGGCCCTGTGTTTGTTAGTCTATAGTTGGTCTTGTTAGTCTATAGTTGGTCAACAAATGGCTAATCTCCTTCCAGGTCCTACCTATTTATGTGGGTCAAACCCACTCCTTTCAGGTCCAACCCACTCAGGCCCTGTGTTTGTTAGTCTATAGTTGGTCTTGTTAGTCTATAGTTGGTCAACAAATGGCTAATCTCCTTCCAGGTCCTACCTATTTATGTGGGTCAAACCCACTCCTTTCAGGTCCAACCCACTCAGGCCCTGTGTTTGTTAGTCTATAGTTGGTCAACAAATGGCTAATCTCCTTCCAGGTCCTACCTATTTATGTTGGTCAAACAAACTCCTTCCAGATCCAACCCACTCAGGCCCTGTGTTTGTTAGTCTATAGTGGGTCTTGTTAGTCTATAGTTGGTCAACAAATGGCTAATCTCCTTCCAGGTCCTACCTATTTATGTGGGTCAAACCCACTCCTTCCAGGTCCAACCCACTCAGGCCCTGTGCTTGGACTTGGTCGTCCATGGCTGGTCCTGGGGCATCTTGTTGATCTTGTTTCAATTGAACCATCTTTCCCACCTCGACCCAAGCTCAAACAGCCTTCTGGGGTTGATCCTGCTCATTTCTTCATTCCTTTTTCCTCCTCTTTCCAACATGGGAGCTGCCTGTAGGTAAACACACCGCTGTTGCATTTCAAGAAATCAATAGCCTCTCTGCTCTTTATGGAGGACGAAGCAGTTTAGGGAAGGAAGAGTGTTTGGGGAGGTTCGGTTGACCGGATTTAATTTGCAGAGGTAAAGAAGGGGCCAGAACGTGGTGTGGAGGTTGCTGTGCAGAAAAAGAATGGCTCAGCAGCAGCCGAACGGAGGGCTCTCCAACACTTCTCCGTCTCCAAGGACCGGAGTTCGAGTTGCAAAGCTGTCAGCCGGGTCAGCAGTTTGACTCCTGGAAGAAAGCTCCCTTCCTGAACCGGCTGCTGCTTCGGTGTTTTTTAGATTTCTCCTGGGAGGAAAGGTTTTCGGAGGGTTAAGGAATGCCTTCCTAAGAGGCCCAAAAGTAGAAGAGATGCTCTGGAGCCTTTGCAGTGAAGCTATTGATCTGAAGAGTAAAACCTACCCAAGCTTTTGCAGGGATGATATTGGAGATTAAGATCATAGAATCAAAGTTAGAAGAGATCTCATGGGCCATCCACTCCAACCCCATTCTGCCAAGAAGCAGGAATGTTGCATTCAAATCACCCCTGACAGATGGCCATCCAGCCTCTGTTTCAAAGCTTCCAAAGGAGGAGCCTCCACCACACTCTGGGGCAGAGAGTTCCACTGCTGAACAGCTCTCACAGCCAGGAAGTTCTTCCTCATGTTCAGATAGAATCTCCTCTGATGATAATGAAGATGATGATATCCATTTATATCCCACCTTCTCGCCATTAATGGAACTCACAGCAGTTGACAATATTGTGAAAACAATGTGAAATATGTGTGTGGGTGTATCTGAATTTTGATGTCTGTACATACATATGTATTCATATAGTCATACATATACATATAATGTTAATTCAAAGCAATCAAAGAGTTTTTTAAAGTTAAAAAAGCAAACATTGAAAACCTGGGGAAAAGAAGGCAAGGAGGGGACATGAAATCTTGAGAAATGCACTCAAAGAAACCCAAAGCTATTCTTGACAATATATTGTCCTGGAGGGCTTGGAACTGGACTGCATGGATGATGATGATGATATTTCTTCAATACTAAGATCCATGTCTTGTCCCGTATAAAGGAAAGGTTTTTGGAGGGTTAAGGAATGCCTTCCTAAGAGGCCCAAAAGAGATGTTTATACACACACACACACACACACACATACAAACACATGCATATATATATTTATGGCATGGTTAGGTACCGTCGGAATCTTTGTAATTTGGCCCTCATCATGTCTCCTCTCATCCTTCTCTTCTTCAGGCTAAACATGCCCAGCTCCTTAAGCCGCTCCTCATAGGGCTTGTTCTCCAGACCCTTGATCCTTTTAGTCGCCCTCCTCTGGACACATTCCAGCTTGTCAACATCTATCTTGAATTGTGGTGCCCAGAATTGGACACAATATTCCAGGTGTGGTCTAACCAAAGCGGAATAGAGCATGGGGAGCATTACTTCCCTGGACCTAGACACTATGCTCCTATTAATACAGGCCAAAATCCCATTGGCTTTTTTTGCTGCCACATCACATTCCTGGCTCATGTTTAACTTGTTGTCCACAAAGACTCCAATGTCTTTTTCACACGTGCTGCTCTTGAGCCAGCATTGTCCCCCATTCTGTATCTTTGCATTTCGTTTTTCCTGCCAAAGTGGAGTATCTTGCATTTGTCCCTGTTGAACTTCATTGTGTTAGTCTTGGCCATTCATCTCTCTAATCTGTCAAGATCTTTTTGAATCCTGCTCCTGTCCTCTGGAGTCTTGGCTCTCCCTCCCCATTTGGTGACATCTGCAAACTTGATGATCATGCCTTCTAGCCCTTCATCCAAATCATTAATAAAGATGTTGAACAGGCCTGGAACTTTATTTGGAACTTTATTTGTCTGCCAATACTCTTAGCCCATTTTATCATTACTGTTTTCGATCTGCTAGATGGGCAGAAGCTGGGCTGATGATGGGAGCTCACCCCAACCCGGACTTAATCCACTTAGTATTTATTTATCATGTCAGAAGCTTAACCCACTTAGTGAAACCACCCTAAGCATAAAAACTGTTAAAAGACAATGGAAATACAAACTGTAGTTCATAAACAAGACAAAGCACTCTGTGCATGTCATAGAGGTCTCTTATTCATAGGGTTGCCCTCAGTCTGGGGGTGCATTTACACTGGAGAATGAATGCAGTTTGATACCAATTTAATAGCCTTGGCTCAGTGCTATGGGATCCTGGGATTTGTAGTTTGGTGAGGCACCAACATTATTTGGCAGAAAAGGCTGCCAAACTACAGCTCCCACAGCACTGAGCCAGGGCAGTTTAAGCAGGATCAAACTGCATTAATTTTACAGTGTAGATCCATCTATTTTATCAGAGTCAACATTCAGGAAACTCCTGCATTTTAGGTGAGTCTATAGGAAACTGAGAGGCTGAGAGGAGATATGATAGCCATGTATAAATACGTGAGAGGAAGCCACAGGGAGGAGGAGGGAGCAAGCTTGTTTTCTGCTTCCTTGGAGACTAGGACATAGTGGAAGAATGGCTTCAAACTACAAGAGAGGAGATTCCACCTGAACATGAGGATGAACTTCCTGACTGTGAGAGCCGTTCAGCAGTGGAACTCTCTGCCCTGGAGTGTGGTGGAGGCTCCTTCTTTGGAAGCTTTTAAGCAGAGGCTGGATGGCCATCTGTCAGGGGTGCTTTGAATGCAATATTCCTGCTTCTTGGCAGAATGGGGTTGGACTGGATGGCCCAGGAGGTCTCTTCCAACTCTTTGATTCTATGATTCTATGATTCTATGAAACTGGAAACAGGACTCTGATTGTCATTTGCAGTCCTCCTTTCCTGGAATATTCCCCTGCATTGCTCTTCTTCAAGTGCATTATTTAATCATAAAATCAATACTGATTATTCACTATAAAAATGATAAATACGGGGCAATAAAATTTTCTTAAAGTCCTCGGGGAACAAATTACCCAGAAAGTGAGATAAACTGCTGCCTTTCATCATTTGGAAGGCAACTCAAAATGTTTGTAGTTAGCACTGCATATATTTTTTTGATGTTCTTAATAACAACGACCCATTTCTTCCATCTGTTATGATGGTTATTCCCAGAATGGCCTTTTCGAAAGGCGCCGACAGCACATTCTTCCTTTCGTTGCAACGTCCTTCGTTTTGCCTGCCCTGAATTTCCCCGTCTTTCAGCACCTGGATTCTGGCACTTTCTTTGCATCCCTGATTGTCTCATATGCAAAGACGTGGAATTAGGATAGTTTTCTCTCCTTGTAAAGGAAAGCATTCTTCTGCAGTATTTTCCCTATGCCCAAGCATTCGAATATGCTGAAAAACCCATTAATCTGTGCAAAAAAATGTAGTTTTTTGCACAGAAATATTTTGTGTGCACAAAAAACTCAGTTCTCTATGCAAGACATTATTACTGTTGTTGTTCTCTCTTGCTTTTAACTCAATTGATAAAAATGCCTGGAATTTGTCACGGGATGCTGGCACGTGATTTATAGTTTTCCAGTCATGAACTCCCTGAAATGCTGCAACTGGACAAACACACAAGCAAAGAGAGCAGAGTCCATTCACAACAGAGTATAGCTAATTGGATTCTCAGCAGAGTACAATTATTACTTCTGACCTTCTTCCTGCACACTGTTTACTAAACTCACAGATTCTGTAGTAATAATAATAATAATAATAATAATAATAATAATAATAATGTGTGTGTGTGTTCATTCGTTCAGTCGTCTCCTACTCTTCGTGACCTCATGGACCAGCTCACGCCAGAGTTCCCTGTCGGCCGTCACCACCCCCAGCTCCCTCAAGGTCAGTCCAGTCACTTCAAGGATGCCATCCATCCATCTTGCCCTTGGTCGGCCCCTCTTCCTTTTGCCTTCCACTTTCCCCAGCATAATTGTCTTCTCTAGGCTTTGCTGTCTCCTCATGATGTGGCCAAAGGACTTCAACTTTGTCTCTAGTATCTTTCCCTCCAGTGAGCAGCCGGGCTTTATTTCCTGGAGGATGGACTGGTTGGATCTTCTGGCAGTCCAAGGCACTCTCAGCACTTTCCTCCAACACCACAGCTCAAAAGCATCTCTCTTCCTTGGCTCAGCCTTCCCTAAGGTCCCGCTCTCACATCCGTAGGTGACTACAGGGAAGACCATGGCTTGGACTAGGCAATGGATCTTGGTTGCCAGTCTGATGTCTCTACTCTTTACTCTTTGATCGAGACTGGACATTGCTCTCCTCCCAAGAAGGAAGTGTCTTCTGATTTCCTGGCCACAGTCTGCATCTGCACTCATCTTTGCGCCTAGAAATACAAAGTCTGTCACGGCCTCCTCGGTTTCTCCCTCTATTTTAATAATAATAATATAACAATGCCATTGCCTGGGGAAGGCAATGGCAAACCACTCCAGTATCCTTGCCAAGAAAACTAAATGGACCAATAATAATAATATAACACTTTATTTGTACCCCACTACCATCTCCACAAGGGACTCGGTGCGGCTTACATGACGCCAAACCCAAAATACAACAATACAAGCAATAACAATAACAATACAAGCAATTTAAAATAACAAAACAATAAACCAATAACGCATACAATATCAATAGGACAACGCACTTTAAAAACTATGGGTAGGCCAAATGTAATTAAAATAAAAAGATTAAAAATAATGCTGGACATGGGCGAAAAAGTGATCGAGCAGTTTGTGGGAACATACAAGCAGACCTAAATATATAAAGTGCTTATTTATTTATTTATTTATTTCACAGTTTTGTATACCGAGCTTCTCAACCTCATCGAGGGACTCAGCCCGGTTTACAGCCATAAAAACATATACATTCATTAAAATATCATATATCACAAATTACAAAACAACTTTAAAAACACTAAATATAAAACTACAGTGGTCAGTCGTCCTATTAAGATGGATCTACATCAACTTCCATCCAGGGTCCTATGGTGTTGTCTCATTCCTCGAAGGCCTGACTCCACAGCCACGTCTTCACCCGTTTCCTAAATGTTAGGATGGATGGGGCGGTTCTGGCCTCCAGAGGGAGAGAGTTCCAGAGTCGTGGGGCCACCACCGAGAAGGCCCTGTCCCTCATCCCCACCAGGCGTGCTTGCGAGGCCGGTGGGACCGAAAGCAGGGCCCCTCCAGACGATCTTAGTGGTCTTGATGGTTCGTAGGGGAGAATACGTTCGGAGACGTAAACAGGGCCGGAGTCGTTTAGGGCTTTATAGGTTAACACCAGCACTTTGAATTGTGCTCGGAAGCTAATTGGCAGCCAGTGGAGTTCAAGTAACAGCGGAGTAGTGTGCTCCCTGTACCCAGCACCCGTTAGTAGTCTGGCTGCCGCGCGTACTTGCAGCAGCTTCCGGTCAGTCTTCAGAGGCAACCCCACTTAGAGAGCATTGCAGTAATCTAAGCGGGATGTAACCAAAGCGTGTACTACCATGGCCAAGTCAACCCTCCCAAGGTACGGACGCAGCTGGCGCACAAGTTTTAATTGTGCGAAAGCTCCCCTGACCACCGCTGAAACCTGGGGTTCCAGCCTCAGCGATGAATCCAGGAGAACTCCCAGACTGCGTACCTGAGCTTTTAGGGGGAGTGTGACCCCGTCCAGCACAGGCTGTAACCCCGTACCCTGTTCGGTCTTACGACTGACCAGGAGTACCTCTGTCTTGTCTGGATTTAGTTTCAATCTGTTGTCCCTCCTCCAGTCCGAGACAGCGGCCAAGCACCGGTTCATGACTTGAACAGCCTCCTTAGAGGACAAAGTGCTATGGGATCATTATTCTGGGAAGGCACACTGGAACAAGCTCCTCTTAATGACTGCCAGAGTTGGGGCATGCCTGATGTCCTTAGGAAGTGAGTTCCAGAGTCGAGGGGCCACCACCGAAAAGGCCCTCTCTCTCGTCCCCACCAATCGCGCTTGCGATGGAGGTGGGACTGTGAGCAGGGCCTCTCCAGATGATCGAAAAGATCACGTGGGTTCGTATACAGAGATGTGGCCACGAAGGTAGGCAGGTCCCAAACCATTCAGGGCTTTGTAGGTGAGAACCTGCACCTTGAATTGGGTACGGAAAATGAATGGCAGCCAATGGAGCTCCTTAAACGGGAGGGTTGACCGCTCCCTGTAAGGAGCCCCGGTTAACAACCTGGCTGCCGCCCATTGGACCATCTGGAATTTCCAAGCCATTTTCAAGGGCAGCCCCACGTAGAGTGCATTACAGTAATCCAGTCTAGAGGTGACTAAGGCATGGACCACCCTGGCCAGATCCGCCTTCACGAGGTACGGTCGCAGTTGGTGCATGAATCTTAATTGCTCAAAGGCCCTCCCGGCCACCGCCGACACCTGAGCCTCAAGCGTAAGTGATGAATCCAGGAGGACACCCAAACTATGGACCTGTGACTTCAGGGGGAGTGCAACCCCGTCCAACATAGGTTGCCACCCTATATCCCGATCCGGTTTACGATCTACCAGGAGGACCTCTGTCTTGGGATTACTCTTCAGCTTGTTCGTCCTCATCCAGACAGCCACAGCGGTCAGGCACTCGTCCAGCACTCGAGGGGCTTCCTTGGAGTTAGTTAGTTCATCCAAACATTTGTTTAATCTTCATTCGTTGCACTATTTACATCAGTACAATTCAAAATGCATAGATCCACAAAGAGTCTTGTATTTACACGACAAGATTCACTGAGCAGTGACATACAGCAAGATAGTCACAGGTACAGATCACGTGAACAGATCACACAACGAGAACACATATGAAGAGAGAAGAGAAAGTGTGAGCATTCCATTCTCCTTTTATAGCTACCTGGTGACTTGTCATCACTAAGGTACAAATGAATGATGCAACCTCCAGTCATACATCTCACATGATTATGACTTACCCATTTCTGCAATCCCCTCAGGTGTTTCATCAGACCCTCTCAGTCATTCCCCAGGTGTTTGCCACATCGTTGCACTCCAGGACAGGAAAAGCCCTCTGATTTTAAAACACCACACCGTCGAATGGAAAACAATCCTTTTATTGAAGATAATTAGAAGGCAGCAAGTAAAAAGCACTTAAAAGAAATAGGTAAATCCAATTAGGTAAGAAGATAAGCAGGAGCCAAAATAATCCAGGGTAAAGTTCAGCAAAGTCCATAAAAACAAAGTCCACACTTCTCTAATATAATTCAGGAAAAGAGGAAACATTAATCCAAGGCACGAGTAGGCATTCATACAATCCAAGTGTCCAAACCATGAAAAAGAAATACTTAAACAAGCAAAGCTTCCATGAAACAAAGGACAAGAACCACACTTGATTACAATGGTGCTTTATCTGACTACATTTCCCATACATGAAACTTTTACTAAGATTACTAAGATTTTACTAAGATTTTACTAAGATTACTTTTACTAAGATTACTAAGATTTTACTAAGATTACTTTTACTAAGATTACTAAGATCATCTGGAGAGGCCCTGCTTTCGGTCCCACCAGCCTCGCAAGCGCGGCGGGTGGGGACGAGGGACAGGGCCTTCTCGGTGGTGGCCCCACGACTCTGGAACTCTCTCCCTCTGGAGGCCAGAACCGCCCCATCCATCCTAACATTTAGGAAACGGGTGAAGACGTGGCTGTGGAGTCAGGCCTTCGAGGAATGAGACAACACCATAGGACTCTGGATGGAAGTGGATATAGATCCATCTTATTAGGACGACTGACCACTGTAGTTTTATATTTAGTGTTTTTAAAGTTGTTTTGTAATTTGTGATATATGATATTTTAATGAATGTATATGTTTTTATGGCTGTAAACCGGGCTGAGTCCCTCAACGAGGTTGAGAAGCTCGGTATACAACACTGTGAAATAAATAAATAAATAAATTATCCCCTCGTTAATCTATTCCATGCACTCAGGAATTGGTTTTGTTTTACTTGAGATCCCCTTATCTTTTTCTGTTGGATCCTGGCAGAACGCCGAAGGCACTGTTCGGCCTGTCTATTTTGACTAATTTCCTATTTGTTTGCTCATTAAGTCTCACAGCTGGGCCAGGTGCCCAGTTGTTTTCAAGCCCCAAATCCTGAGAATCCTCTGGTAACAATTCAGGGAGTATACTATATGTTGCACTCCCTTCAGGGACATTCCCATGGGAAACTACACTTTGCTCAGGGGTCTCCTTCTCCGCATCAGTATCATTGACCAAACCATTGCCATCTTGAAATTCATTGGCATCACTTCCCACATCCAAAGCACCCTGATCTTGAAACACAGTCACAGGCTGGACTCCAACACACATGTCCATCAGAACTGTATTTTACACATGGATTAAATGCCCAGGCATTTCTATCTAATGGAAATCAATTGAGTTGTAGATCTATAATTGACCTGTATTTACAATTTTTACATTGGCTGAATCTGCACTACAGAATGAATGGAGTTTGACGCAACATTAATTGCCCCAGCTCAGTGCTATAGAATGCTGAGATTTGTAGTTTGATGGCTCAACAGCAGCCTTTGGCAGAGAAAGTGAAGAGCTGTGTAAAACTATAACTCCAAACATTCTGTGGCATTGGGCCATGGCAATTAAGGAAGTGTCAAATTGCAGTAATATTACCATGTAGATGCATTTTTAGGTGTATTTGGTACATTTTCTGCTGAATTGCACCTTTCCCATCCTGGCAGTTGAACATATTGGCCGTGATTTGCAAAAATTTTCCAAAGATATTGAGAAGCGGATAGAAATGCTTTACAGTCCTGGCTCACGCCATGTCCCTCCTCCAAACCCCAAATAGTAAAATCAAAATCAAGCCTGCAAAGCTTATTTGGTAACATAATGCATTATTCAGCTTTTCTTGGCACCCGATTGGGCTTTCCAAGGCAGAGAGCTGGAAGTTGTTTTGATTACAGCACATAACCAAGGCTGCATCTGAAGAGAAGGCAGCCTCGAGCTAATATTTTTATTGTGGATTTGTTTCGGGACTTAAAATCCCAACTTTTTTTGGGTCAAAGTCACACTCAAGGTGGCACAAACAATGGCGACAAAACCAGAGGAAATGCAACTCCAAAAGCAGTGTGTCAATGCTTAGTTGTAAAACTACGATTCCCAGGATCCCATAGCCCAATAGCTCTCAACTTGTGGGTCTCAACAATCCCACCGAATTCTTTGTGCAAAAATTACTGTTAGAGCAAGAATTTCAAAAATGGGCCTAGGTAAATGAAAAGGGATGGATCGAGACTAGTGCAAAAACACGACATGGGGGAATGGGTAAGTTGCAATAAGTGGTCCCAACCATAGTAATAGTGTGTGTTCTGTCACGCGCTGGGCCTGTAACAGCTGTACTTTTCTATAGGCCATATACTTTAAGCCTGGCGGGAAGCCAGGGTGCCTCAAAGAGAGGTTCTCAGGGATTTTTCGGAAGTGATGGTCTTTAGAGTCTTTAATGATACAACAAAGTCTTTATTATGGAACAAACAACAAATCTTCAAAGGTTCAAACAACACTACGAGGCCTTCTTAGTCTAGTCCTCAATGGACTGGTACCTAACTTTGATTAACTAAACTTTCTTTGTAGGAAAAAACCGTTTTTAACCTCTCCCAGGCTGTTTACTATCTATGCCTCATCGGTATGGGTGCTACTACCGATTCCAAATGCGTCTGGGTATCAAGTACATCTACCAGCTGAGGCTTGGAGATATTTCAGCTGGAGTTCGGTGGTTCTGTAGTGCTGTCCCCCCTCCGAGAATTCTTTGAAACTTCAGGGCTGTTTTTCCTCTGATAGCTGTGAGGCTGAGAGGCTGTGAGCTCTCATCCAGAGCCTTTAGGACCTTTCCCCTGGAATTTCTGCTTCTGTATCCTCGGATGTTATTGAGAAAGGAAGCTTTTCTACGGGACGAGCTGGTTTACGTCCTATAGTTTAGCTACCTTGTGTAAGACTGCCCAAAAAATGGCTCCTTTCCCTCCCAGAGCCCTGAACAAGGGGCGGAACCAAAGCTTAATTATGATGGACAGGAGGCCTGTCCTAGGACTGCAAAACAGATAACAGAAAGAAAATAAAGTTGGAGCTCCTGGTACAGACGTACCAGCACAGTGTGGCCTGTGGCTGCTCAATTCCCAGGCCTATTGTGGGACTGTCCAGGATAGAAGATGGGGGTGCGAGAACAGATTCTAATAGTGTCCAAGGGATGGGCTGGCACTAGGTTACAACATCTGTTATAGAACTCCAATATGCTGATGACATTGTCTGTGCACATTCAGAAGAAGACCTACAAGCCACTCTAAACACCTTCACAGAAGCATACGAGAAGCTCAGCCTCTCATTTAACATTGAGAAAACCAAAGTGTTCTTTCACCAGCCAATCCCTCTCCAATGCCAGAAATACAGCTTAATGGTGTAACGTTAGAAAATGTTGATCATTTCTGCTACCTTGGCAGCCACCTCTCCACAAAAGTCAACATTGACACTGAAATACAACACCGCCTGAGCTCTGCAAGTACAGCATTTTTCCAAATGAAGCAGAGAGTGTTTGAGGACCGGGACATCTGTAGGAATCCCAAGCTATCGTCCTCCCAACCCTGCTATATGCCTGTGAGACGTGGACTGTCTACAGACGTCACATGCAACTCCTGGAACAATTCCATCAGTGTTGCCTCTGAAAAATCCTGCAAATCTCTTGAGAAGACAAGCAGACAAAAGTCAACATGCTGGAAGAAGCAAAGACCACCAGCATTGAAGTGATGCTCCTTCACCATAAACTCCGCTGGACCAGCCACGTTGTCTGAATTCCCGACCATCGTCTCCCAAATCAGGGGGGCTTGAATTGTGCATTCCCACTTGGGAAATTGGGGTTGAACTGTACTTTCTTTGCAATGTCTCAGATTCTACGATGCCTTGAACATTGGTCACCTTTATCTCACCTATGTATTCCACTGCTTCCATGGAGGAACTTCTCCAACACGACCAAGACGTCATCCATTCCATAGTGTTCTCCTCTTCTTCTGAGCCTCATTCTCCTCCGTTTGAGGCTGTGAAATCAGACTGGGTAGAGCAAATTGCAGGAACCAGAGGGAAACATCTGCAGAGGCTAAAGAGGTCCATGCGGAGCTATCCATCAGCCTGAGAGAGGCAGCCTGGAGAGGCCGGGGGTGCATTGGCCCATGTCGGGCTCCCAACATCTGACCCGGGGCCAGGCATCCGGCGCTGGGCCTGCCTTCCTTGCCTGGATCATTAGGCAGCGGAGCATCTTTCAGGGTCTGCCAGGCTCCTGTTTCCCCAAGAGCCTTGGCAAAGGGCTGGCACTCACCATATTGCCAAGCATATGATCCGGAGCTGGGATCTAATCGAATTAGCCTGGCAGGTTGAGAAGACTTCAGGCGATGGGAGGGAGGGAGGGAGTGATCACAAAGGAGAGGAGGGAGCCCTGCAAAATGTGGTTGGATGAGGTGCCTTCAAGATGACTTATGGCAACAATATAATTTCTGCAGGGTTTTCTTAGGCAAGGAAGACCCCAAGATGGTGTGGCCAGGCCCTTCTTCTGACATTGAGGCTATTTCTCCAGGGATTTCTTGATGGTCTTTCATCCAGGTCCTTACCTATCCTCCTTATCTTGTAAGATTATATGGAATCTGGTGTCTTTAGGGCAGGGCTGGCCCTAGGTAATAATTAGTGTAAGTAAACAGTATTTTGCCCCCCCCCCCCAACCAATCATAAGGAAAGAGAAGGAAGGAAAGGCGCCTCCTGCTGTGTGTGTGCGTGGGCACCTGTCCTTCATAGAATCATAGAATCAAAAAGTTGGAAGAGACCTCATGGGCCATCCAGTCCAACCCCATTCTGCCAAGAAGCAGGAATATTGCATTCAAACCACCCCTGACAAATGGCCATCCAGCCTCTGCTTAAAAGCTTCCAAAGAAGGAGCCTCCACCACACTCTGGGGCAGAGAGTTCCACTGCTGAACAGCTCTCACAGTCAGGAAGTTCTTCCTAATGTTCAGATGGAATCTCCTCTCTTGTAGTTTGAAGCCATTGTTCCACGTCCTAGTCTCCAAGGAAGCAGAAAACAAGCTTGCTTCCTTCTCTTTCCTTCCTTTTTTCTTTCCTCTCTCTCTTTCCTTCCTTATTTTCATCCCCCTCTCCTTCCTTCCTTCCTTCCTTCCTTCCTTCCTTCCTTTCTTCCTTCCTTCCTTCCTTCCTTCCTTCTCTCTTTCCTTTCTTCCTTCTCTTCGTGCCTCTCTTTCCTTCCTTCTTTTTTTCTTCCCTCTTTCCTTCCCTTTTTCCTTGATTCCCTTTCTTTTCTTTCTTCTCTCTATTCTTCTCTCTCTCTCCTTCCTTCCTTCCTCCACTCGTTCCTTCTTTCTTTCCTCTCTTCCTCCCTCCCAGCTTGGCAGAAAGGGGCTGGACTGGATGCCCTTTGGGGGACCTCTTTCCAACTCTTCTAAGTTCCTCTGTGTGGTGGCAAAGGGAGCCCCTTCTTTTGCTTCTTAATATAATTAGTATTATTAAAGGGCCCTTCCTGCCCTTCTTCTCCTCCTCTTCTTTTTTCCTCCCTCCTTTTCAAGGCAGGTCTGCTTTATTTCGGGTCTGTATCAGGAGGTCTGCGTGTTGCAGCTGCGATGGGGCGAGGAGGAGCCTCTGCCTGGAAGAAGGGAAGGAAGAAAGGAGGAGAAAGAGGAACCACCCCTTACTCCCCCTGAGATGCCAGAAAGTGCATACCGGGGGCGCCTCAAGAGTGCCCCTCGGGAATTTGCACTATATGCAAATGCGTATCTTGCCTATTGCTTCAGCCACCCCTGCTTTAGGGTATTTAGACCATTATATACAAGATATAGAATCATAGAATCATAGAATCAAAGAGTTGGAAGAGACCTCATGGGCCATCCAGTCCAACCCCCTGCCAAGAAGCAGGAATATTGCATTCAAATCACCCCTGACAGATGGCCATCCAGCCTCTGTTTAAAAGCTTCCAAAGAAGGAGCCTCCACCACACTCCGGGGCAGAGAGTTCCACTGCTGAACGGCTCTCACAGTCAGGAAGTTCTTCCTCATGTTCAGATGGAATCTCCTCTCTTGTAGTTTGAAGCCATTGTTCCGCGTCCTAGTCTCCAAGGAAGCAGAAAACAAGCTTGCTCCCTCCTCCCTGTGGCTTCCTCTCACATATTTATACATGGCTATCATATCTCCTCTCAGCCTTCTCTTCTTCAGGCTAAACATGCCCAGTTCCCTAAGCCGCTCCTCATAGGGCTTGTTCTCCAGACCCTTGATCATTTTAGTCGCCCTCCTCTGGACACATTCCAGCTTGTCAATATCTCTCTTGAATTGTGGCGCCCAGAATTGGACACAATATTCCAGGTGTGGTCTAACCAAAGCAGAATAGAGGGGTAGCATTACTTCCTTAGATCTAGACACTATGCTCCTCTTGATGCAGGCCAAAATCCCATTGGCTTTTTTTGCCGCCACGTCACATTGTTGGCTCATGTTTAACTTGTTGTCCACAAGGACTCCAAGATCTTTTTCACACGTACTGCTCTCGAGCCAGGCGTCACCCATTCTGTATCTTTGCATTTCGTTTTTTCTGCCAAAGTGGAGTATCTTGCATTTGTCACTGTTGAACTTCATTTTGTTAGTTTTGGCCCATCTCTCTAATCTGTCAAGATCGTTTTGAATTCTGCTCCTGTCCTCTGGACTATTGGCTATCCCTCCCAATTTGGTGTCGTCTGCAAACTTGATGATCATGCCTTCTAGCCCTTCATCTAAGTCATTAATAAAGATGTTGAACAGGACCGGGCCCAGGACGGAACCCTGCGGCACTCCACTTGTCACTTCTTTCCAAGATGAAGAGGAAGCATTAGTGAGCACTCTCTGTGTTCGTCCACTTAACCAATTCCAGATCCACCTCACCGTAGTTTTGCCTAGCCCACATTGGACTAGTTTCCTTGCCAGAAGGTCATGGGGGACCTTGTCGAAGGCCTTACTGAAATCCAGGTACGCTACATCCACGGCATTCCCTGCATCTACCCAGCTTGTAGCTCTATCGAAGAAAGAGATCAGATTAGTCTGACATGACTTGTTTTTGATAAATCCATGTTGACTATTAGCGATGACTGCATTTGTTTCTAAGTGTTTGCAGACCACTTCCTTAACAATCTTTTCCAGAATCTTGCCCGGTATCGACGTGAGGCTGACCGGACGGTAGTTGTTTGGGTCATCCTTTTTTCCCTTCTTGAAGATTGGGACCACATTGGCCCTCCTCCAATCTGCTGGAACTTCTCCCGTTCTCCAAGAACTCTCAAAGATGGTTGCCAATGGTTCCGAAATGACTTCCGCTAGTTCCTTCAATACTCTGGGGTGTAGTTGATCTGGCCCTGGGGACTTGAACTCATTAAGAGCGGCCAGGTATTCCTGAACGACTTCTTTCCCAATTTGGGGTTGGATGTCCTCCAAACCCTCATCCACTCCATCTTGCTGAGGTTGAAGACTCTCTTTTTGTGAGAAGACCGAGGCAAAGAAGGCATTAAGTAGTTCTGCCTTTTCCCTATCCCCTGTCAGCATTGCCCCATCCCCACCTATTAGTAGGTTTGGTTCAGTTTTAAGTTCCTTAAGACCCATCTACACTGCCATATAATCCAGTTTCTGAATGAAGATTAACTGCATTGAACTGAATTATATGGTAGTATAGATCCATCCTCAATCATCCATAGAATCATAGAATAATGGAGTTGGAAGAGACCACATGGGCCATCTAGTCCAACCTCCTGCCATGCAGGAAAAGCACAATCAAAGCACCCCCCCCCCCCAAGATGGCCATTTAGCCTCTGTTTAAAAGCCTCCAAAGAAGGAGCTTCCACCACACTCTGAGGCAGAGAGTTCCACTGCTGAACAGCTCATAAGGTCAGGAAGTTCTACCTAATGTTCAGATGGAATCTCCTTTCCTATAATTTGAACCAATGGCTGCATCGAGTCCTAGTTTCAAGGGTATCCATTCTGTTTTCTTTAGACAACTCCTATTTTTCCTTCTCATTGGAACTATGGAGCCCCCGGTGGTGCAGTGGGTTAAACCCCTGTGCCGGTAGGACTGAAGACCGACAGGTCACAGGTTCAAATCCGGGGAGAGGCGGATGAGCTCCCTCTATCAGCTCCAGCTCCTCATGCGGGGACATGAGAGAAGCCTCCCACAAGGATGATAAAACATCAAATCATCCGGGCGTCCCCTGGGCAACATCCTTGCAGATGGCCAATTCTCTCACACCAGAAGCGACTTGCAGTTTCTCAGGTCGCTCCTGACATGACAAAAAAAATTGGAACTATTAGAGATGATGCCTTAACGTAAGGTAAAGCAGCCTCAGTTAGGAAGGCAGAAACCACACCCAAACTGCACAGGGAATCAAACAGTTCTCATGACACATAATATTGGAAAAGAGAATTGTGTGAAAGGCAAAATAGAAAAATACCTCTCTCTGCCATTGCAGGAACTTTGAGATGTAGGGTTTTTGGATTATGTAGTTTAGAAGACTGCAGATCAGGAAGAGAGAGAGAGAGCCATTCCACCCTGTTGAGCAAAGTAAATTAAAGTGCATGGAGCAAAAGGTCAGGCAACAACCTGCTCTGCTTTAAATACTGAATGCTGGGCTAATGAGGCCAGCTGGAGTGATTAACTGCCAACTAATAATTAGCTTAGTCCAGGCCATTCCATTGCTACGGAACAATATTTCTAAAACTTGCATTCATCCCTGTCTGATCCTTTTGATTCCCTGTCTCTGACATTGGAACTCTCTTAACTTTATGGCATTCCCTTCTTGGCTTTACTTGGATTGACACCTGGTTTGTAAACAGAGCATGAGTCAAGAGTGTGATGCGGCAGCTAAAAGAGCCAATGCCATCCTAGGCTGCATCAATGGGAGTCTAGATTAAGGGATGTCAAAGTCCCACTCCATTCCCACTCTCCTGGAAGACCCATGTGTCCAGTTCTGGGAAAAGCTTTTCAAGAAGGAAGTGGCCAAGGGAGGAGGTGTCCGGAGAAGGGCCACCAACATGGTCAAAGGTCTGGAAACCAAAACCTATGAGAAACAGCTTATGTGACTAAGTGTGGAGAACAAGGGCTGAGAGAAGGGGACATGAGAGCCATGTTTACATCTTGGAAAGGACAACGTATTAAGGAGGAGGGCAGCTTCTATTCTTCTGCTCCAGAGACACAATTGAGTGTGTCTCTTGGGTTCAAATTCCAAGAAAAGGAATCCCACTTCAACATTAGGAACAACTTTCTGATGGTATGAGCTCTTTGGCAGTGGAATATGATGCCTACTCTGGAGGTCGCATAGCAGAGGCTGGATGGCCATCTGTTGGGAGGGCTTGGGTTGTGCCTTCATACCAGGATGCAGTTAGACTGGATAGTTCTTGGGGCCTCTTCCAAGTCTAGGATTCTTTGATTCAAACATTGTTCCCCTCTGTTTCCAAATTCTGTAGAGTTTCTTCTGTGGTCCGATCCCTTCTCTTCTACTCTCACTGTTATTAACTGCAAGGCTTGCTTTCAAGGAACTGTTTTCAAGTCACTCAACATTCACATGTTTTGTGTTTTCCTCTTTAAATGAGTGGTGTCATTTCATTTGGAGAGGCTGAACATTTCTCAGCCATTACCACATGAAACAAGGTGGGCTTGTCCAGGTGTGTGCTCATCAGCCCCTGGGTGCCCTCCAGGAATGAAGGAAGGAAAGAAAGAGGTAAAGGAGTAAAGAGGACAGGAAGGAAAGAGGGAGGGAGGGAGGGAAGGAAGGAAGGAAGGAAGGAAGGAAGGAAGGGAAAGGAGGAAGTGAAGGAAGGAAAGAAAGAAGCAAAATAAGAAGCAAATGAAGGAAGGAAAGAGGGAAGGAAAGGAGGAAGCAAAACAAGGAAAGAAGGAAGGAAGGGATGGAGGGAAGAGGGAAGGAAAGAAGGAAGCAAAAGAAGGAAGGGAAGGAGGGATGGAGGGAGGGAGGAAAGAGGAATGAAGGAAGGAAAGAGGGAAGGAAAGAAGGACGGAAGGAGAGAGGGAGGAAAAAGAGGAGAAAGGAATGGAGGGAGGGAGGAGGCGAAGAAAAGAAGCAAAGGAAGGAAAGAAGGGAAGGATGGAGGGGGGAAGGAAAGAGGGAAGGAAGGAAAGATGGGGAGGAAGGAAAGAAAGGAAGGGAGGGAGGAAGGAAGGAAGGAGATAAAGAGGTAAAGACGACAGGAAGGAAAGAGGGAAAGAGGGAGGGAGGGAAGGAAGGAAGGAAGGAAGGAAGGAAGGAAGGAAGGAAGGAAGGAAGGGAAAGGAGGAAGTGAAGGAAGGAAAGAAAAAAGCAAAAAAAAGATGCAAATGAAGGAAGGAAAGAGGGAAGGAAAGGAGGAAGCAAAACAAGGAAAGAAGGAAGAGGGGGATGGAGGGAAGGGGAAGAGGGAAGGAAAGAAGGAAGCAAAAGAAGAAAGGGAAGGAGGGAGGGGGAAAGAGGGAAGGAAGGAAAGAAGGGAGGAAAGGAAGGAGAAAGGAAAGGAGGGAGGGAGGAAGCAAGGAAAAGAAGCAAAGGGAAAGAAGGGAAGGATGGAGGGAGGGAGGAAAGAGGGAAGGAAGGAAGGAAAGAGGGAAGGAAAGTAGGAAGCAAAGAAGGAAGGAAGGAAATAAAGGAGGGAGGGAGGGGAGAAAGAGGGAAAAGAAAGAAGGAAGGAAGGAAGGAAGGAAGGAAGGAAGGAAGGAAAAAATGGGAGCTGTGCCCACTTTGCCAGACTCTGCGTGGGTCCAGGAGCCGTGCAAACATCAAATAAAGAAGTACCATTAACTCCCGCCTTCTCCTGCATTTCCTCCGATGTGGGTTTCCAAGGAATCCTGCAATTTCTTGCTGTGGGAAGGAACCCTGGGCTGCCCTCTCTTTCGCCTTCTCTGCTCATTGATAATCCTTCCATGAATTAGCGAGCAGCCCCCCGCCTTACGAGCGAAATAGACTAAACTGGGAAAATTGAGCATTTTGCAAAGGAATGCAATCTAAGGAACCTGCTGCTTCCGATTAAGGGGCTGGCATCTTGGGATGTAAATCTTGGTACATTTCATGCTCCCAGGCAAGGGGAAATACGTTTGCCATTTTTCTCCTCGCCACAAGAGCCGGAGCAATTTGAAATGGATTCCAATAATCAGAGATTCTATGTACAGATCTGGAGGAACTTGTTCTCTGCCAGAGCTATTTGGGAGCTGAATGGACTGCCTCAGAGGGTTACAGAGTACAGTGTTCCCTCACTTTTCGCGGGTGTGACATTCCAGGACCACCCGCAAACAGTTAAAATCCGCAAAGTAGGGACACTATATATGTATATTGCATTCTGAGGGTGAGGCAGAAGTGAGGAGAGATTTAAAGGCACCATGCACCTTTTTTTTTGGCTAGCTATCTCTGTTTTGCTTTGCAATCCCTCTTGATTGGCTGCCTCTCTCCCAAGGGGGAGTGTGAAGCCCCCTTCCACACTCCATCATTGCCAGGAGGTAGGATTAGAACGACGCTCTGGGCAATGCCATTCATAAACTGGGAGGCAAAAACTTGCAAAATAACGAGTCTGTGAAAAGCGAACCGCGAAGTAGTGAGGGAACACTGTATTCTTTGCCTTTGTTCCCGGAAGATTTTGCCTTGGAAAAAGTTCCTGTTTCCATTCGTATGGATTTAAATTTGAATGAGTACTGTGGATTTTGGCTCTCTTGACTTCATGTACCGTGCCTTTTGTGGACTGCTTGTTGTAGTAGAGTGTGCTGAGCAAGCGACAACGAGTAGTAGAAGGGCAAAGAGGGCTGTTCAGGTGTTGGATCAAGAGCAGCAAAGGAAGCGAATTAGGGAAATATTCATGACACCTACAGATACTGAGTCATTCGAAGGGTTTACAGATTCTGAGATGGAGGAGGAGGGAGAGGAATGTAGAGGTTTCAAATGGGTTACTCGAGAGCAAGAGTCAGATGAGGAAAGGGAAAGGAAGCCGATCCGTGAAATACTTAATGCTCCAACTGAGGAAGAAGATTTCATGGGGTTCACGGGGAGTGATGGGACTGAGAGTGATAATGGAAAGTAGGATGGGCTAGACTGGACCCGTGTACAAGAGATCAGGGGCATAGGTACTCAACCCACCTCAAGTGAGGACTTTGAAGGGTTCTCAGGAGACTGGCAACCTGGAAATACATGGGGTGATCTAAGTCTTGATAGACGCTGGAAAAGCTGGAGGGATGGGCAGTGGCAAGCAGCTGTGGAAGCGAAAGCACCTGAAAGTGATGATGACAGAGTGGAGTCCAGCTCCACCTCTGATGAGGAGTTATAGGATAAAAGTAAGGTATCAAACTATTGGAACTTTGCAGTAGGCAAAGTGTTGTATTGGGCTTGGGACTTTGTTGCTGCTTTTACTGTCGTCTTGGGTCCTGGGACTGCAGATCGTTGTGTTTTCGTGCTTCTACCGACTGGAATCCTGTAAGTGCTGACTTCGGATTGTTTTTGGACGACGACATCGCATTTTGGACTTAACTTCTACTTTTGGATGTGCCTCGACCTTGGACTGTTTCCTGGCTACGTTTTTGCTTGCTCCCACCTTGTTACCTTGTGTTTTATGGACTCTGTAATTTTGAAGCAGTTTGCTTAAAGTTTTTGTTATACCGGATTATATCTCTGTATAATCCAGATTATTCTCCAAATTGCGTTTTTTGCTTAGCAGTTGCTACAGACTTTGTTTAATTGCTAGACTCGCTGAATTCAAGTGTATCTAAGCTATTTTTGTTTGTTAATAAACCTTGTTTGGACCTTTTACTTGTGTTTGGCTCCTTTAAGGCTTCTGGTTCACAACATTGCTGCTATCTTGTAACTTCTATTCTACTGCAATTTTGGGGAATGCCTCCCCCCCCCCCCCTTTGTACATGCTTTTCTTAATAAACTTTTGTCGTAGTTAGTACTACTGGGCTCTGGTGTGGTCCTGGTTGAAAAGGTGTCTCAAGGCTAGAGTGCAACAACACCACATTGGCTTCATGAACCTCTCTACTTGATAACAGAATGCATTATGTTCAACTTACGAAAGTGGCGAAGTCTCACTCATTTCTCCCCACTCGAAACCCGATTGAAAAAGGAATCAAACGCCTCATGAACGGCTTCATCCTTCTCTGCCTCTTCATCTCCCACCCTAAGCAATTATTCTGGGAAGATGCATTTTGCGAATGTGAAATCGTCTTGGTGTGTGTGTGTGTGTGTGTGTGTGGTGTTGACGGGGGAGGGAGCACAATCAGCCTGACATCCTATCAAGCATTTATCCCGCAGCATCCTCCTTGCGCAAGGAGATGATGGGAAGCCGCTCCTGGCGGGGTTTAAAAATAGAAAAATGCTGACAGTCTGTGGTGGGGGAAGGAATCTCCGCTCGGAGCTTGGCCGTCTCACATCTATGGCGAATCCTCCTGACAGGACGCATCTGCTGTGGCTTTGGAGGCCTGGCAGACCCACTCCTCAGCTCGTCTTAGGGAGAGTCAGGAGACAAAAAGGACACAGAGCCTTGTGAGGTGTCCCGGAAAGCAAGGCATGGCTCTGGCAGAGGGAGAGTTTAAGCCTTTGCGATCATGAGTGGGATTATTTCATCGAGCAGATACAGCCTTTGAGACCCTTTCTCTCCATCTATTCCACCCCTTAGACCAAGTGGGCAGGATTGGAATGGTCTCCAGGTCTGTCCTCATGGACAGAAGGTAAATGAATACATCAGCATTTACATGAATTGGGGTCTTTGGAAGATCATGCCTGTGTTGGATGGGGTTAGACTACCCCTGAAGACTGAGCCTGAGCCTGGAACCCCACTGAGCCTGGAACCCAGGTCTCGGCGGTGACCAGGGGAGTATTTGCACAGTTAAAACTTGTGCGCCAGCTGCACCTGTACCTTGGGAAGTCTGACTTGGCCATGGTAGTCCACAGTCTCCTTACATTCTGTATAGACTACTGCAGTGTTTCTCAACCTGGGGGTCGGGACCCCTGGGGGGGTCATGAGGAGGTCTGAGAGGGGTCACCAAAGACCATCAGAAAACACAGTACTTTCTGTTGGTCATGGGGGTTCTGTGTGGGAAGTTTGGCCCAATTCTATCATTGATGGGGTTCAGAGTGCTCTTTGATTGTAGGTGAACTATAAATCCCAGCAATTACTCAAATCTCAAGGTCTGCCCCCCCCCCCCCCAAATTCCACCACTGATCACATTTGAGCATATTGAATAGCCATGACAAGTTTGGTCCAGATCCACCATTGTTTGAGTCCACAGTGCTCTTTAGATGTAGGTGAACTACAACTCCCAAGCTCAAGGTCAACCCTTCCAGTATTTTCTGTTGGTCATGGAAGTTCTGTTTGCTAAGTTTGGTTCAATTCTATTGCTAGTGGAGTTCAGTATGCTCTTTGATTGTAGGTGAACTATAATTCCCAGCAACTACAAATCCAAAATGACAAAATCAATCTGCCGCCCAGCCCCACCGGTATTCAAATTTGGATGATTCAGGTATTTGTGCCAAATTTGGTGCAGTAAATGAAAATATATCCTGCATATCAGATATTTACATAATGATTCATAACAGTAGCAAAATTAGTTGTGCAGTAGCAACAAAAATAATGTTATGGTTAGAGGGTCACCACAACATGAGGAACTGTATGAAGGGGTCGCACCATTAGGAAGGTTGAGAAACACTGGACTACTGCAACACTCTCTACATGGGGTTGCCTTTGAAGACTGTTCGGAAACTTCAACTGGTCCAACGAATGGCAACCAGATTACTCAGGGAGCATACAACTCCTCTGCTGCGCCAGCTCCACTGGCTGCCAGTTTGCTACCAGGCACAATTCAAAGTGCTAGCTTTAGCCTATAAAAGCCCTAAATGGTTCTGGCCCAACATACCTGTCCAAACGCATCTCCCCTTATGAACCATCTAGGATGTTCAGATCATATGGGGAGGCCCTACTCTCTACTCCGTCTGCGTCACAAATATGTCTGGCGGGGACGAGAGACAGGGCCTTCTCAGTGGTGGCCCCTCGGCTATGGAACACCCTTCCTAGGGACATTAGATCAGCCCCTTCCCTTTTGACCTTCCGAAAAAAAGTCAAAACCTGGCTATTCGAGCAGGCGTTTGAAAAGGCAGTGTAATTAGACATAGGATTATGGCCTGCGGGCTCCTAGAGGGGCGGTGTACAAATGTAGCAAATAAATAAACAATGGCAGCATTTCACACCTGGCTTTGGGACAGAGACATATAGGCCCTGCTCTTAATACTCAGACGCAATTAAGTTCAGAATCTAAAGCAGGATGGTTTGACCTCAGTTGTACTGTCACAGCTCAATGCAATGGACACTTGGGTATAGTCTTTTGGGAAAACACCCGCTCTCTTCAGCAGAGAAGGCTAAAATTTTTGCAAAACTTTTTCATCCCTTGCTCAGATCAGATGGACCAAAACTGCAGGAAGTGCCTCCGACCGGTTCCAAGACTCGAGCGTCTTCAACGAGACCCTGAGGATCTCCAATATCCAGCGGCACCAAGGCGGGCGCTACTACTGCAAGGCCGAGAATGGGCTGGGCTCTCCAGCCATCAAGTCCATACGGGTTGACGTCTACTGTAAGTACACCCAGAAGATGATGAACAGACTGACTCTTGTTTGCTTTGCAGATGGAGACCAGGAGAGCCACGTCCTTGGTGGTTTGGAGGAACTGTTTCCTGGGAGTCCTTCCACTCATCAAGTGGCCATCCTGTGGGTGGAAAGAGTATTTGAAGTGACAGGGAAAAGCCCCCCTCCCCACAATAACCTCAGAACCCATATTTACTTCTTGTGCTGAAATGTACCAAGTCTTCCAGAAGATTAGATCGCATGCTTCGTTTGGAAGCTTCCATAGAATTGCCTGAATTCCAATCCAAACAAAGTATAGTTTTGAAGAATTTAGAGATTTCTAGAGAAGTCTCTTCTCTCTGGGAATTTTCAAGGTGGAACTCTGGGAATGGGCCAGTTCTATGTTTTTTGGTCATATCAATGGTTTCAGGAATATCTTCCATGTAAGCTGTGGGTACTAGGCTTGGTTGATAAAAAAAATGGTTCAAAACTCATTTCAGATATAGGGGCGCTGGTGGTTCGATTCTAAAATCAATTCCGATTTTCACAGGAAAAAATGTTCGAAACTTTTCAAAACTTCCAAGACTTCCGAATACTTTCATTAATTGTTTGAAAGTGTTATTTCCTGTTTCATTGGGTGGTCTTTACTCTGAAAGTAATTGTTTTACTCCAGAAGTGGTGAAAAGGAAGTGGAGGAAATTCCTTCCTTCTCTGGTTTAAAGCTGGCTTCTCTGGCTTGAGCCGAGGCCAGGGACCAGAAGTGAGGAAAAGCAAGAGTAGGAAATGCCTTCCTTCTCTGGTTTAAAGCTGGCTTCTCTGGCTTTAAAAGTGGCTTCTCTGGCTTGAGCCTAGGCCAGGAAATGCCTTCCTTCTCTGGTTTAAAGCTGGCTTCTCTGGCTTTAAAAGTGGCTTCTCTGGCTTGAGCCTAGGCCAGGAAATTCCTTCCTTCTCTGGTTTAAAGCTGGCTTCTCTGGCTTGAGCCGAGGCCAGGGACCAGAAGTGAGGAAAAGCAAGAGTAGGAAATGCCTTCCTTCTCTGGTTTAAAGCTGGCTTCTCTGGCTTTAAAAGTGGCTTCTCTGGCTTGAGCCTAGGCCAGGAAATGCCTTCCTTCTCTGGTTTAAAGCTGGCTTCTCTGGCTTTAAAAGTGGCTTCTCTGGCTTGAGCCTAGGCCAGGAAATTCCTTCCTTCTCTGGTTTAAAGCTGGCTTCTCTGGCTTGAGCCGAGGCCAGGGACCAGAAGTGAGGAAAAGCAAGAGTAGGAAATGCCTTCCTTCTCTGGTTTAAAGCTGGCTTCTCTGGCTTTAAAAGTGGCTTCTCTGGCTTGAGCCTAGGCCAGGAAATCCCTTCCTTCTCTAGTTTAAAACGGGCTTCTCTGGCTTGAGCCGAGGCCAGGGATCAGAAGAGGAGAAAAGCAAGTGGAGGAAATCCCTTCCTTCTCTGATTTAAAACTGGCTTCTCTGGCTTGAGCTGAGGCCAGGGACCAGAAGTGGAGAAATGCTGAATCATTTCCGACTCACTTCATGAGTTGTAACAAAAATGGCGGAAAAAGCTTCGGAAGGGCAAAGGGACTTCTGGTTTTCTTAAAAACTTTGAAATCGCTTCAAAAAGGTAATTTTTCCGACTTTATTCCGAATTACGAAGATTCGGACGGTACCTAACCATGCCTAGTGGGTACTTCTATTTTCCAAAATATAATAATAATAATAATAATAATAATAATAATAATAATAATAATAATTTTATTTCTTATGGTTCGAGGTGGGTTACAGCATTATTTAAACGCATAAAAATTGTGTGTGTGTGTGTGTGTGTGTGTGTGTGTGTGTGTGTGTGTGGTCCCCTGCCACATGTTGCTGTGGCCCAGTCTGGTGATCTGGAAAATAAAGTAATTAGAAAGTGTTGGTTTCTAATATTTGTAATTCCTTTCTGCTTGTGGGTAAAACAGTATTTCTTGCTGTTTCTTTGCCAGTGTTGATGTGGAAATTGTCTGGGTTGCCTACTCTAGATCACGCAACATAGCATTCTATGATTTTAGGATTCAATGGAATTAATGGAATCTCTAGAAGACTTGATGGCAAATATGTTTCCTGCCATTTTTATCTGTCTTTGGGTCACTGAAAATGAGATAGAAGTAAGGAATCATTCATTTCTATGATGATCCCAGAACAGACATTTCTAAAAAGGCAAATAAGGGAGAAGAAGGCTGGCGGGAAGGACCCCAGATATTTGAGTGTGATCCAAAAACATGGAAAGTCTGGAGAAATGGCCAATATTGAACCCATTTCCATAGAGGACAAAAAGTGCATCTGTGTAGAGCAGTGTTTCTCAACCTTCCGAATGCTGTGACCCCTTCATACAGTTCCTCATGTTGTGGTGACCCCCAACCACAAAATTATTTTTGTTGCTACTTCACAACTCTAATTTTGCTCCTGTTATGAATCATAATTTAAATATCTGATATGCAGGATATGTTTTCATTCACTGGACCAAATTTGGCACAAATACCTCATACGCCTACATTTGAATACTGTTGGGGTTGGGAAGGGAGGTTGATTTTGTCATTTGGGAGTTGTAGTTGCTCGGATTTATAGTTCACCTACAATCAAAGAGCATCCTGAACTTCACTAGCGATGGAATTGAACCAAACTTGGCACACAGAACTCCCATGGCCAACAGAAAATACTGGAAGGATTTGGCGAGGATTGACCTTGAGTTTTGGAACTGTAGTTCACTTACATCCAGAGAGCACAATGGATTCAAACAATGTTAGATCTGGACCAAACTCCATATGCCCAAATGTGAACACTGGTTGTGATGGTGCAAGTGGTGCCACCTATATGTAGAACTGTAAGTTGCAGGATTTGAACTGTTGTATCATGCCTGATTTTGCCTTTTTACCCTGTAAATGTACAGTTGGATTGATTGGTTATTTATAGCTGTCAATCAACGTTGTTTGCACCAGTTGAATTGCTCCTCCTGCTCAATTTTTGACCCCACCTCTTCCTAGACATTAGGACAGTGTTTCCTTTTCCATTCCACCATCAAACTTTCTATCAGATGGATGTGAGAGAGAGACTTGGCTCTGAAGCCCTTGATTAAGTTACCTCTCAGCACCAATTCTGAGGTTCTTACCCTTGAGACTTATGCTTCATGTTCAGATCAACCTGGACGACGTTGAGAAGTCTCAAGCACCTTCAAACCAGTTCTTTGGCACCAGAGGAAGGCTTTGTGCCTTCAAAATATAGGCCATTGGAATTGGGGTTGTGATTATTCCGATATTCACAGCCATTGAGAAAGAGGGACCTGGAAAAGCTTCTCAGCTGCAAAACTCCTTGGACCCAAGACAACCAGAGACTGTAACTTCCAGCTTATTGCCTTAAAGGGATAGCTTTTGTGAACAATTAAACCTATTTTGAGTTATCTACGGTGTTTTTGGTCCTTGGGAGTTCCGGTTTTCCTAAAGGAGGGCAAGAAACGATCCCCTGGGGAAAAGATGTCACGTCCATGCCTCTTTCACTAAGAGTTATAGCCCCAGGCGTGACAGCACACTGGTGGAGTTTGGGGAAAATATATTTGACTTTTGGGAGTTGTAGTTGCTAAAATTTATAGTTCACCTACAACCAAAGAGCATTTTGGACACCACAAAGGACAGAATTAGGCTAAACTTCCCCCACAGAAACCCCATGGCCAACAGAAAATACAAAGTTTTCTGATGGTCTTTGGCTATGCCTCTGACACCCCCTTGCGACCCCCTCCCCAGGGGTCCCAACCCCCTGGTTGAGAAACACTGGCGTAGAGACAGGCATAGGTGTATGCAAAGCCTGTTAAGTGCTTGGGTGCTTTCTGCTTCTCTTCCTGAAAGAGTGAAGGGTGTGAGACCTTCCCTGCTCTCTTTGGGGAGGAAACCTGACCCAGCAGCGGAGGGAATTTTCCACCTTTGAGAAAGCAAAATGAGCTTATGGCATCACAAAGGTAGTCTTATATTTCTAAAGAAAGAAAGCGATGCGAGTCATAGCTATGTTCGCCGCTCAAAGGAAGAAATTGACTCAATTTTGAACAAAAGGAGCATTAACTGATCCATTGAGAATCTGTTTTCTTAATCTTCTTATGCCACTGATCCTGACGCATTCACGAGGCCCAGAATCACAACCAAAGGAGGAGAAAGAGCCCAAAGGGGAAGGAAGACAGGTCACAGGGAGTTTCCCAGGAGGGAAGGGAGGGCAGCAGGCCTTGGGTGCCTTCAAAGGACTCTCTACACAGGGAAACTGTGGCCCCTTCTATACTGCCATATCAAATCCAGGTTATCTACTTTGGACTGGATTGTATGGCAGTGTGGACTCGGATGATCCAGTTCAAGGCAAATAATGTCTGCAAGCCATGAATCCCTATGAGGAGTGTCTTCAGGAGCTGGGTGTGTTTAGCTTGAAGAAGAGAAGTTGAAAGATGCAGACATATAGCCATTGGGCTTGTGCTAAATTCTCAGAAGTTCTGTAAGTCATATTAAAATTCATTAAATCTGTACTTCCGAAGTGATATTGAAATGGCAGGGAGAGGGTTTCAGGAAAAGAGACAAAGAGAGGTCCAGAGGTCTGAAAAGCACGGATTTTATTTCCAGCTGGGACTCTGGTGAGGAGTTGTGTCCAAAAGCATCCAGAGCAATGGTATAGGTGCAGACTTTCCCTTTTATAGTCTCCAAATGCAAGCAAACAAAGAACATGTGTCTACCTCATTTACTACGTCACCTTAGCATCATAAGAATATCAAGTTCTACCTTCCAACATGCAAAAGGCATGTCTCTGTGTATTTCTTTCTAGCAGCATACATCCATCAGGGGCCTGCTTTTGACCTGTCGGGAGGGAGAGGGGGGCTCCTTTTAGACCAGTGTTTCTCAACCTACCTAATGCTGTGACCCCTTAATACAGTTCCTTATGTTGTGGTGACCCCCAACCATAACATTATTTTCATTGCTACTTCACAACTATAATTTTGCTCCTGATATGAATTATCTTGTAAATATCTGATATGCAGGATGTATTTTCATTCATTTGGCATGAATACTTGATACGCCCAAATTTGGATACTGGTGGGGTTGAGGGGAGGATTGATTTTGTCATTTGGGAGTTGTAGTTGCTGGGATTTATAGTTCACCTACAATATCAAAGAGCATTCTGAACTCCACCAATGATGGAATTGAACCAAACTTGGATCACAGAGCTCCCATGACCAACAGAAAATACTAGAAGGGTTTGGTGGGCATTGACCTTGGGTTTTGGAGTTGTAGTTGACCTACATCCATAGAGCACTGATGTATCTGGACCAAACTTGGCATGAATACTCAATATGCCTAAATGTGGACACTGGTGCAGTTTGGGGAGGATAGACCTTGACATTTGCGAGTTGTAGTGGCTGGGATTTATAGTTCACCTATAATCAAAGAGCATTCTGAACTCCACCAATGATAGAATTGGGCCAAACTTCCCACACGGAACCCCCATGACCAACAGAAAATACTGTGTTTTCTAACTGTCTTTGGCGACCCCTCTGACAGTCTCTCGCAACCCCCCCCCCCCCGGGGTCCCGACCGCCTGGTTGAGAAATGCTGTTTTAGAGCCTAGTTGTACCAGTCTGTTGCTCCTAGGACAGGCTTATCTCTCTCCGGGAATGTATGGATAACATGCCCCCCTCTTCAGCCCCCCTCTTGCTGTGCCTGGACAGCAGCTTGCTTGTCCGTTAGCATTCTTTCTATACCGAGAGAACTTGATTTTTCTATACATTTCAGTGCTTGTAAAGTACATACAATTTATACATAAATCAATATCTATTTTTCCAATATCTCCTCATCAATATCCAACGCGTGGGTGTGGCTAGTGCCAAAAATTTAAGAATCTAAACTTACCCAGTGCTTTTTTGTTTGAATTTTGTAAACCTCTAAAGCAGGGGTCCTCAAGTTCAGGACATCCACATTCCAGGCCACATGACTTATGGGGTACACTTGCACACTCCTTATAATCCTTACATGCTCAGTCGTACACCTTATTGTCCATTGTTGTTCAGCTATGCCTTACTGGCTCCTCGCTTTGACTGCCAAGTCCGACCCATATCATGCTTTGCGCGAACTCCATTTTGTATTTACTTCGGGCCTGTTTCTTCTGCTCTTCTACATGCATTCAAACATTCATTCTTTACACATGGCCAAGTCAGACTTCATGAGATACAGGTACAGATGGTGCACAACTTGTAATTGCACAAAGACCCTCCCGACCACCGCCAACACCTGGGCATCAAGTACCAAAGCAGAGTCCAGGAGGACCCCCAAGCTGCGGACCTGTCTCCTCAGGGGGAGTGTAACCCCATCGAGCACAGGTTGCCACCCTATATCCCGGTCAGCCCCCCAACTGACCTGGAGGACCTCTGTTTTGTCAGGATTAAGCTTTCTTCGATAGAGCTACAAGCTGGGTAGATGCGGGGAATGCCGTGGATGTAGCGTACCTGGATTTCAGGAAGGCCTTCTTTGACAAGGTCCCCCATGACCTTCTGGCAAGGAAACTAGTCCAATGTGGGCTAGGCAAAACTACGGTGAGGTGGATCTGGAATTGGTTAAGTGGACGAACACAGAGAGTGCTCATTAACGCTTCCTCTTCATCCTGGAAAGAAGTGACAAGTGGAGTGCCGCAGGGTTCCCCCCTGGGCCCGGTCCTGTTCAGGATCTTTATTAATGACTTAGATGAAGGGCTAGAAGGCAGGATCATCAAGTTTGCAGACGACACCAAATTGGGAGGGATAGCCAATAGTCCAGAGGACAGGAGCAGAATTCAAAACGATCTTGACAGATTAGAGAGATGGGCCAAAACTAACAAAATGAAGTTCAACAGTGACAAATGCAAGATACTCCACTTTGGCAGAAAAAATGAAATGCAAAGATACAGAATGGGTGACGCCTGGCTCGAGAGCAGTACGTGTGAAAAAGATCTTGGAGTCCTCGTGGACAACAAGTTAAACATGAGCCAACAATGTGACGTGGCGGCAAAAAAAGCCAATGGGATTTTGGCCTGCATCAATAAGAGCATAGTGTCTAGATCTAAGGAAGTAATGCTACCCCTCTATTCTGCTTTGGTTAGACCACACCTGGAATATTGTGTCCAATTCTGGGCACCACAATTCAAGAGAGATATTGACAAGCTGGAATGTGTCCAGAGGAGGGCGACTAAAATGATCAAGGGTCTGGAGAACAAGCCCTATGAGGAGCGGCTTAGGGAACTGGGCATGTTTAGCCTGAAGAAGAGAAGGCTGAGAGGAGATATGATAGCCATGTATAAATATGTGAGAGGAAGCCACAGGGAGGAGAGAGCAAGCTTGTTTTCTGCTTCCCTGGAGACTAGGACGCGGAACAATGGCTTCAAACTACAAGAGAGGAGATTCCATCTGAACATTAGGATGAACTTCCTGACTGTGAGAGCCGTTCAGCAGTGGAACTCTCTGCCCCGGAGTGGAGGCTCCTTCTTTGGAAGCTTTTAAGCAGAGTCTGGATGGCCATCTGTAAGGGGTGATTTGAATGCAATATTCCTGGTTCTTGGCAGAATGGGGTTGGACTGGATGGCCCAGGAGGTCTCTTCCAACTCTTTGATTCTATGATTCTATGATTCTGTTTGTTACCCCTCGTCCTCATCCATTGGTTAGTTATCCATGTTGGTTGCTGTCCCAAGCCTGGTTTCTCTCCCCACTCTTCCTTAATCCAGTTTTGGAGGTGTTTTGGGATCTGAGATCCTCCTTTCTGATGTGGCGTGATGCCGTTTCATCTCTTGATCTTCCAGGCGTTTTACAAATGGTATTGATGTCCTTTGCAATATTAAACGCACACAATCAGCAAAGCACATTTTGTCTTTGCATTTCACAGCCTCTCTCGTGGACTGACAATTCAAAGTCTTTCCTGTTGTACAGAAACTTTGAAATTTTCAGAGAAGCCTCATTTGAAGCTTAAATCTCAGAGCAGTTTAAATCTAACTGTGCAAAAAAAAAATCTGTCAGTCTTCTTCCTAGAACCATACAATCTTATATTTAGAAGGGACCCCAAAGGCCAGCTAGTCCAACCCCTGCTAGGCAGGAATGCACACTGAAGCTCCTAAAAAGCAGCCATCCATTATCTCCATTATTATTGCTATGTGCCTTTAGCCAATCTGGGGGGGGGGGGGGGGGGACAATGCCTGGCTCGAGAGCAGTACGTGTGAAAAAGATCTTGGAGTCCTTGTGGACAACAAGTTAAACATGAGCCAGGAATGTGATGTGGCAGCAAAAAAAGCCAATGGGATTTTGGCCTGCATCAAGAGGAGCCTAGTGTCTAGATCTAGGGAAGTCATGCTCCCCATGCTCTATTCCGCTTTGGTTAGACCACTTTACCTGGAATATTGTGTCCAATTCTGGGCACCACAATTCAAGAGAGATATTGACTCTAAGCTGGAATGTGTCCAGAGGAGGGCGACTCAAATGATCAAGGGTCTGGAGAACAAGCCCTATGAGGAGCGGCTTAAGGAGCTGGGCATGTTTAACCTGAGGAATAGAAGGCTGAGAGGAGATATGATAGCCATGTATAAATATGTGAGAGGAAGCCACAGGGAGGAGGAGGGAGCAAGCTTGTTTTCTGCTTCCTTGGAGACTAGGACGCAAGGGAACAATGGCTTCCAACTACAAGAGAGGAGATTCCATCTGAACATGAGGAAGAACTTCCTGACTGTGAGAGCCGTTCAGCAGTGGAACTCTCTGCCCCAGAGTGTGGTGGAGGCTCCTTCTTTGGAAGCTTTTAAGCAGAGGCTGGATGGCCATCTGTCAGGGGTGCTTTGAATGCAATATTCCTGCTTCTTGACAGAATGGGGTTGGACTGGATGGCCCAGGAGGTCTCTTCCAACTCTTTGATTCTATGATTCTATGAATCCCCATCTTATCATAGGGATTTGGTGACCCAAAGTAGGCAGTGGAGGCTTTCCACAAAAGCAGAGAGAAAGTGACATCTCCAAGGTAATCCAAGGTGCTTCTACACTGTATAATTCAGTGGTTCTCGACCTTCTTGATTCTATAACCCCTTCATGCAGTTCCTCATGTTGTGGTGACCCTCCAACCATAATATTATTTTATTGCTACTTCATAACTGTAATTTTGCTACTGTTATGAATCATCATGTAAATACCTGATATGCAGGATGAATTTTCATTCACTGGACCTAATTTGACACAAATACCCTATACGGCCAAATTTGAATGCTGGTGGGGTTGGGGGAGATTGACTTTCCCATCTGGGAATTGTAGTTGCTCGGATGTATAGTTCACCTACAATCAAAGAGCATTCTGAACTCCTCCAACTATGGAATTGAACCAAACTTGGCACACAGAACTCCCATGACCAAGAGAAAATACTGGAAGGGTTTGGCAGACTTTGATCATGGGTTTGGGAGTTGTAGTTCACCTACCTTGAATTTTGGAGTTGTAGTTCACCTACATCCAGAGAGCACTGTAGACTCAAACAATGATGGATCTGGACCAAACTTGGCACAAATACTCAATATGCCCAAATGAGAACACTGTTGGATTTTGGGGAAAATAGACCTTGACATTTGGGAGTTGTAGTTGCTGGGATGTATAGTTCACTTACAATTAAAGACATTCTGAACCCAAACAAGTTGACTTGGGCCAAACTTCTCACATAGAAGCAACTTTAGAAACACTTTAGTAATGAAGCGCCGGCGCCACCTAATTTTGTAATGACTTTTGAAATATTTTTTAAATATGCCTAAATGCTGAAACATTAGGAAGGATGCCTCATTGAGGAGGAAGAGGACAAGCTTGTTTTCTTCTGTTCCAGAAATTGGGACACAAGAGAGCCAAGGATTCAAACTCTAGGAAAAACTTGAGTCCTGCCTTGAGTCTGGTGGAGTCTTCTCTGGAGGTGTTGAAATAGAGGTTGGATGACCCTCTTTTGGGAGGGCTCAGATTGGCAAGAAGGAGTTCAGACTGGATGGTCCTCGTGGTCTCCTCCAACTCTAGGAGTCTATGATTCTTCTTTTGAAGTTTTGAAACACAGGCTGTATGCGCATCTGTTGGGAGGGCTTGGATGGTGTCTTCCTGCCTGGCAGGGAGAAAAGAGTTGGACTGTATTGCCCCAAGAGGTCTCTTCCAGCTATATCATCCTTTGATTCTATTGCAGACATCATGCACCTGGCAAGAAGTCACAGGTGAATGGCATTGCGCTGTGCTCACTTGGTCCCATTGTGTTCCATACGCCCGTCTTCAAGAGAGGGACTCCACTCACCCTTTTGCCCTCTTCCATGACCTTCTGATCCAGGAGCGGAAGCGAGAGCCTCCTTCCAGCCAAGGTCCCTGCAGAGGCCTATAACTCTTTCCCGGCTTCAGCAATTAAGATCCAATTCAGAGACCGAAAATATCGTTCTGCCGCCTCATTAATTTCCTTGCTACCTCTCAGAGCTGAGTTTGCCCAAGCCTCTCGGTGTTCTTATTGCAGTGACACTGCCAATTTCCATCCAAAGTACTAGCTACCCATGATAATAGGGCAATCGAAAGAATCTTTAGTGGAATATTATTGGGATTTTCTGGATACCCCCTTGACTCAGACCCTTCCCTGCCTGTGTTGTGCTTAATTCTGCAAGGGGAGAGGGGCTGAAATTAGGTTTGGGAAGCACAAGAGGTATCAGGTAATTATTTCTCGGGTTTTCATCATGCTGCAATGTCAACTGCACACTATAATAATGCTCTCTTCCCTTTCACACTCTCACAGATCCAAAATGCTGCAAAGAGATTGCTGAATAGGTTGGCTTCTTGTTAATGCTGTGTGCCTATGAGTCCTTTTTGACTCCTAGTGACCCTAAGGCAAACCTATTGGGGTTATTATTATTATTATTATTTGGAACACAACAAGATGAGTCCACAGCAAACAAGGTCACCATTAGGAAATGATGTTTATAACTCAGGAACAAAAATCATGTTACATAGTGTTGCTGTTCTTGTTCTTGTTCTTGTTTATATTATTATTATTATTATTATTATTATTATTATTAGGAAAATATCAAGATGAATCCACAGCAAACAAGGTCACTCTGCTGGCTGTTGTATTGGATCACACGTCAGACCCTTCCCAAGTGTCTAGGACTGTGTGATGTATCGGCGAATAATGCATGCAGATCCCAGTAAGGTGCCCATTTGCAGCTTTCAGGTGGTAATTTTGTCAGCACCAATTGTGTTTAAGTGCAGGCCAAGGTCTTGAGGCACTGCACCCAGTGTGCCGATCACCACTGGGACCACCTTGACTGGCTTGTGCCAGAGTCTTTGCAGTTCGATCTTTAAATC